>NW_017731704.1:1400388-1430948 GCF_001890085.2 Hipposideros armiger
GTTCCTGGGAATTGACTACATAATTGCAGATGATAATGTATTTCTCCAGAGAAAAAGCACAGATGAAGTACGGTGTGTATATAGTAACATGTCTATGTTAAGGGTATCTCTGAGCAATGAGACTTGTGTTTATTTTTCTCACATTCAAGTTTAGTCATTCTGGGATTGTATATAATATGTTTCCATAAAACATGAATTCATTCCAACTCTATTAATACAGTAGAAACCCATCTGTAATGTCTTGAGTTTTATAGACCATTTAGTCATGAATTGCTGGTACTGGTAAAAATAAAAAAAAAAAGAAGCCACTAGTATCTCTTTGAAATTTCTAATACAGATTATACTTATTTCATGTATATGTTTATATCTATCTATCTATCTATCGTCTATCTATATTGTATATGCTATTATGGTGAATACTTGTTGAGAATTTATTACATGCTAGACTTTGGAATAGTCATTATATATATTTAACCTCTTTTACTTCCCAGGAGGTTTGAGTGTTTACCTTTATATCTCACATTTATTGAACATATTATATACTACTTAGGCACTTTACATTCATTCAATTTTTTTTTCTTTTTACAACAAATCAACCCCTTTTAGAAAAGAAAAGCTTATAGCTTTTTTATTTAACTTGCCTGAGGCCAAATAGCTAGAAAGGAGTAAAGCAGATTTTCAAACACAGATGTGTCTAACACATCTTGTACTTTTAACCACTTTATAATTTGTCATTGTGTTAAGAATAGTTGTTAGAGGGGGGTTTTATAACTGTTATTAATATTTACAGAGCTCTTAATTCTTTGAGGTTAATTATTTTTTATCCTCATAAGAAATGTTCCAATCAAAGTTCTAGTTCCATTTGAGCAATGAAGAAATTGAGTTCCACAGAGGTTAGATGACATGCTCTAGGTTGAGTAAGTGACTGAGCTGGCTGGGTCTTGAACCAGGGCTACCCTCCACTATCCAGTTTTTCTATAGGAAGAGGTCTATTCACCATGAGACAGATTTCCATGCTATTTGATGATGCTCAATGTACCCCTCAAAACCTCCCCACAGGGAAAAACACAAAAGGAAAACAAATCAGTTAAGTATTAAAAATCATGTTCTAGGTCCTTCCCATTTCGATTGTCTTAGTTTCCATCCACATTATTTCTGACCTACACCACTGCAGTTCTGTCAAATCCATTCAGCCAATATTTATGAACTTGGTGTACTAGTACACAAGCACTGAAAATGTTGCTAACAGCACTGGAATGAATGGATTCAGTTCCTACTTTCAGAGAAAGGAGAGCATAATAGGTTGTGGTGGATGCTATAATAGAGATATGCTTTCCAGAGTGTACTACAGAAGGAAAGAAGGGAGAATGAGTAATGCTGAACTGGGGGTAAAGGTTTGAAAGGGGTGTCATTGGAATTGAACTTGCAGCATAAGCTAGAGATTTTGACAGGCAAAAGCATAAGGAAAGAACACTCCAACAGGAAACAGAGCATGAACAGAAAAATGGAAGCATGACAATGCATGAGTTCCTTGGGGAATAGCGCCTAGAGCAGGTGGTGGATTATTGTCTGATGAAACCAGGGAGGCAATTAGAGTTGGTCTGTCATCACGCCATAGTCTTCAGATGGGCACAGAGAGCAGATTCAAGTATACAAATCTCAGAGCCAGGTGACCAGGGTTCAAACCCTGGCTTTATCTTTTACTAGCTATTTGAGCTCAAGATATTTATTTAGCTTCTCTGTGCTTCAATCTTTTTATCTGTAAATGATGATGATAATATTTGTTGTGAGGAAAATAACAATAAAGCTTTTGGAATAGTGTCTGGCACATAATAGAGATACACAGGGTTAGACCTTAGATTCTTTCATACACATACATAGTCTCGGTTCCAGTTGTGAGTACAAACCTGTGAGGTGTAGAGGGCATTTGTCCTGCACAGAGGTGAGTACAGGCTCTGACCATAGTAGAAACCCATCAAAGGTCTGGGGTACGAGACTTCAGTGAAATGCAGTACCACTTATGCTTTCTTTTTATTGTTTAACTCTATTTCAAAACTATTTCCTGCTACAAGGCTAAATAAAACATCAGACTGCTAACATTGTACAGAATATAATGCCAATTTATTTATATACATATATGTCATATAATAAAATGCAGAAAGGTTACACCTCCACTTTTTAAGCTATTATGTTTGGATATGGGATTTATTTTATTTACTTAATAGTAATACAGAACTTACTGTGTACTGTGTACTGCTCTAAGCTCTCTACAAATATTAACTCATTAATCCTCTTAACAATCTGGTAAGGTAGGCACTATAAGTATGCCCATTACACAGATAAGAAGACTAAGACACAGAGAGGTTAAGTCTCCAGGGTCAAAGAGCTAATACGAGATTGTTTTCTGTTGCTTTCTACATGCTTTTCTAGGCCTTCAAAGATTCTGTATTAAACATGTATTAGTTATATAATTTAAAAATAGATGTTTTAAAAAATAAATCCGGAGCACAGGTGAATAGGCTTTAAATATTGACCCTTCAAGGTCCATATTATGTAATGGAAAAAAAATACCTCTTTTACCTTCTTGACCAACACTTCTTTGTTCTGGGGAATAAATCAAGGTTATTTTGGTAAGTTTATTACTAAAGAAAATCTATCTTCCAGTAGTTTAGAATCCTCTGGTCACACACAAAAAAAAGGACACTGGTATTTTACAATGAATAAATTAAGTTTGACATGATGTGCATGTAATGAATATGTCTTATACATCTAAATAAATGTAATCATGCTTAATTTTTCAATGATCTCTTATAGCATTTACTTAGAACAATCATTATACCCTACCTCATTGGATATATTTAATAGCATGCCCTATTGTTTAAGCTCAATTTACTTAGAATGAGTAAAATATTAACACTAGAAATAAAGGGAGTATGTAAGAACGTGAATACATAGGGGTAGAAAGGAAAATGGGAGAGGTTATAGTCTCTTTATCTGAGGCAGAAAATTAGCTATAGTCCCACCATGATCATTTATTTTCTTTACGAATATTAGATTATTATAGTATTATGATATATTATTACCTGGGGTCAAATTTTAAATTACATTGAATTATTTTCTAATAATTAAGTGTTATTTTTTATAACTTTAAAATTTGATATAAGTAAAAAATCTCAAGAAATAAGGGGTGCTTGATTCTGGGTTTTATTTTTTTCTTTCAGTTGTTACAGCAGTATGGATTTTAATTGTCACTAGTTTATGTTTTCCTCAGTAATTGATTAATATAATACTTAAAAGCAAATTTTTTTCATTTAACCAAAGTGTGCATAAAATATGTGTGCATAACAAATTTACTGCAAACATGAATCGAAGGGCATTCATAAGCTCATCGTCCACTGTGTGGCTCCATTAACCTCTGACAATCACTTGGAACAGGTTCCCATGCTTGCTCGCTTCCATCTCCATTTTTTTTTTTTTTCAGATCTTGTTCAGATTTTATGAAGTAGCTAAATACAGACATGGGCCCTGGGGATACTGACACTTAGCACACGGTATTTCCAATCATGAGGGGAGAGTTATAGTTAAAAACGCGGTGAAGCAAGCGCTAGAGTGTTTCAGGTGCACACAAAAGCCTGCTCAGTCCCAAGTGGGGAAAAAAGCCTCTCCAGAGAAGTGACATCTGCACGCTCTTGAAAGGATGAGTAGATGATTCCCAGGCTAAAAATATAGGAAGTGAATTAAGCAACAAGAGAATTACATGTAGTATGTACCAAAGGTTGAAAGAGGAAAAAGTTAACAGTATCGTTGAAATAAAATAAGGAAAGGTTAGCATAAGACCACAGAGCCTCCGCCTTGTCTATCAAGCCTTCCTAAGGATCCCAGCTGCACTGTGTTTTTTCTTTGTCTTTCATGTGTTTCCTTGGCATTTACCATATTCTTCCAAGTGAGGCGCCATGCTTTATCCACTAAGGTGCAGGGTCTACAGCCATATGAGCGAGGCAGACAGCAGCCCTCACTTGCTAGTAGTGCAGCTTTGAGTAAGTTCCTCACTGTCTAAGTGATTTTGTTTCTTTATTTTAATAATATCCATCTTTCCATCTCGTAGCATTGTTATGAGGATTAAAATGAGGCACTCAAAACAGTGCTGGCCCATTCCATTCAATGTGGGCTATTGTTATTTGATAATTATTGCATCTATGTCTCATAATCTCTAGTGTATTGCAAAGACTCTTAAACATAGGAAGTCCATCTTATTCATCTCTGGTTTCTTCACAATATCTAATTGATTCATGCCAATTAAAACATTTAATTCCCAATATGAAGTAATTATATGAAATATGAAGTAATTAGATATTTATGATGTTTATGCCAAGAGAGTTGAGATTCTTTAACATGTGGTTTCATTGAAAAGTGTAATAAAAATATGTTGTTCTGTAGAACTTCTAAAGGCTTATTTAACTTCAATTTTCTACCACTGGCCTTTTTCCTGTGGTCTGATTAAAGGTCACATGTGTGAAAGGAGATGGATTTGTCAAACCTTCTCTTCTCTTGCATAGACAAACATGTATTTGAAAGAGCTGGTTTGATTATTATTCCCCAGGACCCAACAATGTTGGCTGTACTGGAGCAGAACCCTCCACCAGTTACTTATGTTGTGTGTACTAATTGGCTGTAGAGCAGAATTTAAGGGTATCTATGAATGATATTACAGCATGGTGAAACTGAGAAAACATAAGCATGTACTGACACTTTCATCTAATGACTTTTAATTATAAGAATGCAAATGACAGAGCATTTCTGTTGTGCCAAAGGGAGAAAGACTTCAAATGACTTGGCTAAGATTCTTCAGAACAATCAACAGCCATTTTTGCAACGAGGATGTGCAAAGGAATCCAAATCCTACGTATTCTGCCTGTGGTAGTTCGTATGAATGGGAAATAAAAGTCTTTCTGAACAAAGGACAATTAAATCCTGTAATTACAGCCACAGGATATTATTGTGGCAAAAAGCAAGTCATGATCAGATACAAATCAGTGGGAAAAATATCTGCATTAAATAGTGAAAGAAAATAGTTTAATTCACATAATTAATGAAATAATATCTTCACAGGACAAAAAAAAAAGTACTCTACAACATTAAACTTCATTCTACTATTGGTTCCCCAGAAGGCAATTGTAATGTATGCTTTTGAATGATTCTTCCACATTTTTCTGTATTTTTTCCTCTAGACTGTGGTCCGGAAGATCCTGTGGGTACCAAATGTGTTCCTGCAAGCTCCTTCTGTCCATTTTAAAATTATCATGTGAATTGTGAAGCTGAACAAGTGAGACCCACTGGTGGGCCCTCTTGCCAAAAACACCCCCCAGTGAGACCTGGAGAGTCTACACGCCAGGGCGTTCTGGGGCCCAGCCTTGACACTGAGCTCTTCAAAATCTTACACCTAGGACTGTTTTAAAAGAGTCAACGAAAAGAAAAGTTTCACTCCCTCAGTTTCTCTTTCCATAAGGATTAGTCTTAAACTTGTTTGAACCAACCTGGTGAATCTCTGAAGTACCACCAAGGCTCAGAGCACAGCCTTCTCCCTGAAGTTAGCATTTCTTACCTCTACACTTATAATGATGTGTTTAGTCAAAATTTTTGACACTAAGTCAAGGCTATTATTTGTTATGACCTCAGATCTGACTCGTGTGTGTGTGTGTGTGTGTGTGTGTGTGTGTGTGTGTGTACACTTACTAATTTTGCTACCCATTTACCATATTTCAATCTCATACCTGCATTATCACGCATTTCCATGCTAATTTGATTAATGTTGACATCTCCAACAAGATAATAAAGTCAATGAGAGACAAATATGTCTACTATGGCACAAAATTACGTCTGTAGCAATTAATACTATGCTAGATGCATTACTAGATGATCAATCAATATGAGTTAAATGAATGATTGAAAGCATGAATAGATGAATAAAGAAACTTTTTTACCAAGTCATTTGTATACGAGTGGGTGACTTTGATACTTGGATCCCCTGTGTTATTTATCATGATTTGAGATAAGAAGGTGAGATGACATATGTGGTTCATTATGAACATCAAATGACGGTGTGCGTTAAATATCTGCTCCATATATTTCTCACAATATTCAAGAATAGTCTGTCAGTTTCTGCAAGATGTTTGTAGAAATCCATATAGATTCTTTCCTTGACTCTATATGGACTCCTATAATACCTAAAGGAACATGATTTGTACAAGTGTTACACATTGAAAATTTATTAATATTTATATGTGCCTCGATTTTTGTTCCTATGGTTAATTTTAATTAATAAAGATACCAGTCATCACTAGTGATTTATGCTTCTGGAATGTGCTGGCTAACCACAACCCTTTTGCTGAGAATCTTTCTTTGGAAAAGCCCACATGGTATCTGGGACTTGATCCAGATACTTGCATTATCATTATTTCAGCAGCCTGCTGAGAATTCCACAGGTTGAATCCACTTGGAATAGGCGTTATTACTGAAATCCATCATGAAAAGTGTCAGGGTGCAATAATGAAAGCAAAGCAGGACATTTCTACCTAGTCAGGAATTCCTAAATTACAGTGTTTAAGAGTTCCAATTTCTTTGCATTTACATTTTTCATTATGTGTCCAGCAGAGAATTTAAAACACCAACACCCGTGGTCTCACTCTTGGCTGCATTCAAGGTACATGGATTCAAAGACCAAATATTTAAGTTATGGGGTGTTTTTTTTTTTTTCTAAGCACTCACTGTGGGATCTTTGCCAGCCATTTTGCACTCTTCGACTTTGATTGTAGATGCTGGCCAGAAAACCTGCTCAGAAAAGGAAAATAAAGGTTGTATAAATCTCACTAGTATATATGACAGCTCAATGCTCTTCATTTACTGTATGCTCATAGGTTTCTGAAAGGTATTCTATATTCCTACTTCAAAATGCTTTCTTCTTTCATTTTATGAACTTCATATTTTCTTATTTTCTTCTAAAAATTATGTTTTTATTCCTTCCATCCATTTTTCTCTCAACAACAGACTTTTAATAGTATGTGCCATTTACTAATGGTATAATATTAATATAGCATCATTATTAATGTGCAAAACATAATGTATATTTCCTTCTTTTTGAATGATAGTCCACTTTTCCCAACTGCTTATATCACAATGAATTTACATTTATATTGCTATCTCAGCTTAATATTGTTTTTGGTAAACCAGACATTCAGGCTGGTAGATTTCCTTAAAATGGGCCCCTAGGTAAGTCAACAGTTAAAATAACTTGGATAAAATCTAAGACAGTACCTCTTTGAAATTGTATTAGCATTCCAAGTCATTATAGCCTTGGGTTAGGTCTGGCAGCGATTATATTTTTTAATTGTCTGTTGCACATTGTTAAAATAATAAGTTCAGAAATCTCCTTGCTGTAATAAATTTATAATTAACCTACTTTTATTTCTTTATGCCAATGAAGCTCAACTGACTTCCTTGTTGTGCAGCAGAACGATAAATACAGGCCACACTTGATCAAAGAGCAGTCATTTAATAACGGGGCTCCTTTTAAGGCCTTCTTGGATTCCACACAGATGACGAGGTAGCTCTTCCTTTAATCTGACCCTTTTTTCACGCTACACTCCGTGCTTTTCTTTTTTTCTTTCTATATCTGTACACACAGGATCTACTTTCTCATTTAGATTCAGGTGTTAGACTGTTAAAAACTATGAGATCAGACAAGGAGAACTGAATGTATTATATTTTTGGTCCATGAAATAAGTATTAACTTCCGATTACTCATTAACATGTGGCCTTATTTTCTATTTTTCTAATAAAATACATAGTTTTTTCATTGTATTTGAAGTTTTTAAAGAAAAAAAGGGCCCATTAGGGTCAACACTGCCCTCATGAAAGTAATAAACTTACACTCAAAGGTTCTTGACTTATATTGTTAATATTCAAGGAAAGGATGTGATCTTTGCTGCCCACATAGATCCGGTCCTGATCTTCATCCATTAATAATATCCTGTAGTCTAAAGGGTGGTGGGACAGGCTGAAGTGTTCAGAGGTCTTGGTTTCTCGAAGCTCTAAAATAGTGAACAGAGCAAGTGAAAACAGAGTACCTTGGTTCTATGATTTTATAATTTTAATGAAAATTACCTTACAGAAATATTTACCAAAAAAGTGAAGATACCTTTTCTCCCTGAATTAATTTCAAAATAGAGTTGCCTCAGAAGATATGTTTATTTATTGCCTCTATGCTGAGGTAAAACATAAATCAATGAATGCAATGTTAAAGTTTATGGTGATACTATTTGGTCACAAAATTATTCACATTTTGTAAGAATCTCAACTCAGTTTTATTCCTGGCTGTTATCAGCTCAAAACTAGTTAAAACATATCAACCAAAAAAAATATAGTAAGTGAACAGATTGAACAACAACAAAAGAACCCCAATCAACCAACCAACAAACAATGACAGTGTGAATATCTTCCTAGTCTCTCATCATGTTTTGTTGTTGAACACTTCCTCAACATAATTCTAACAAGCGTAACATATTTTTCTATAAATTAGTTTAAAAGAAACCTATTTTTCCCATTATATCTCATTCAGAAGGCAATGGTGTTTAAATGACAGAAGGCTTAAGTATATATCAAAAGGAAAAATATGAATTTTCAGATTTTTCGATTTCAGTATCCCAATGATTAGTGACTCATGTTCATTCATCTTCTTTTACATGAAATGTGCCTGTATTGCTGAACATTGAAAGCAATAAATACACCATGACAATAAAAATCAATATTACAATTATAACAGATTCAATTTTCTTTAAAGTCAAAATGCTCTTTTGCACAATTTAAGACTTTCCCATTCAAATGGTTCAGGTTTTCTTTGTTCTTTTGATTACGATCTTAAGAGAATAAAAAATTCTACAACACTGTCTGCTTTCAGGGATTTCTGTTTCAATGGTGAACTATTTCTAATTTTTTAGTCATTGAATCACAAATACACTTTTAGACATTCTGATAGGGCTGTGGTGTGACTTAAACCGAAATTGGAAATTATAACAATTCTCGGCTGGCCGAGTGGCTCAGTTGGTTAGGAGTTGGCTTAAGAGCTCAAGCTCTGAGCAACAGGGCCGGTGGTTCGATTTCCACATGGGAAAGTGACTCTACGCCTGAGCTGAGCTGTCGCTGAGCTGCCAACAGGTGGCAGGATGGCTCAGCTTGTGTAATAACAAGATTGCCTGTTCCATGGTGGACTATGCCCACCCATCTAAGACTGAACTTAGCAACTTGAGCTGAGCTGCTGCCCAGATGGCTCAATAGATAGAGCGTTCGCTCTTAACAACAAGGCTGCTGGTTCGACTCCCACATGGGATGGTGGCTATACCCACCTGCAACTAAGACTGAATGAACTTGGCACCTTGATCTTAGAGACCATGAGCTGCCACCGGGCAGCCAGATGGCGACTGGCACCCTCCACAAGGAAGACTGAAGAACAACAACTTGGCTGGTTCCCAACACTGTTCCCCTCCCCTAACTCCCCAATAAAATCTTAAAAAACAAAGAAAGAAATTATAATAATTCTTATAGGAAGCCATGACCTACATTCCATGAACACTCGGACCACATCTCACATGTGAAGATAGAGAAGTCACGCATCTAACCTGTTTTCTGAGAACACCAGTTTAGAGTGTCTGCCATATCTTTCAGGGACTTGTAGATCAGGTCAATAGTCTGAAAGCGCCATGGGAGTAGCACTGAGATTATGAAGCCAGGCTGTGGTGCCTAGCTTCCTGTGACATTGAACAAAAGTTACTTAGCCTTGCTGTGCTTTCATTTCCTCATTTGTAAAACGCTACAATAATAAATAGTACCTTCTACCAGGAGTTCCCATGGAAATTAATTGATTTAATACATGTAAAATATTTTAAATGACTGGCAGAGGAAGTATGCAGTAAAGTCTAATAATTATTACTAGTAGTATTAATATTATCAAATTTGAATCATGTTATAAGAACATATGGGATTAGATAACATACATATTTTCCTACTTTTTTGTTTTTTCAATTTAAGGAGCAAGATCCCTAAAATTACTAACAGATGATCTTAAAAGATAAGATCTAATACTCTTTCCATATGACAGTCAAGTGCTGGACTTTTTATGTGAAAAAAACTAGTAAGAAGTTAGAAAAATATTTCAGAAGAATCTTGAGAAGTAGATCATGAGAGGGTACAAGAACACAATACACTGAAAGATTATTTAAACAAGAAACTAGAGGACGAATCTTTGCAAATGGGGGATCTGAGATGGTGAGCACTGTGCAGCGTGCAAACCTAGTACTGAGCCCCACTAGGTGTCATAGACAGGCGATGCAGTGGGCAGTGGTTGTGCCATTGGCCTAGGAACTGGGACAGCTTCCTTCAGGAGGAGAGCAAGAAAGTGCAGTGAATTTCATCAGGAAAAATGTCAGATCCTGCTAGACCACAGGTTATTGCTGAAATAGGGGGAACATAAATCCAAGAGCTCAGAACATAAGAGAGAAGAAAGAATCCACCAAGTGTCACTCAAAGGTTGGAGAAGACACAGGCTGCCTTGATTTTGACTAAAATCCAGGTGTTTATAAAGCTTACTTTTTGTCCTATGGTGCAGATTCATGGTTGTGTAATTTTTCTGTAAAACACATCAAGAGTTGGGTATAGCTTAGGGTGCAGAATAGATGTTCAACAAATACCTCTTCAATAAATAACTCTCCAGACTAAAGATGTAAAGTGTGACTGAGTTTATGGCCTCTGGTCACTAACCACTGGAGTCTGAATCCTGGCTCTGCCATTTCATTTCTTTTTCTTCTTTTTTAATTAAAGTTTATTGGGGTGACAATGGTTAGTAAAGTTACATAGATTTCAGGTACAATTCTTCAATACATTGCCTATATATCACAATGTGCATTCACCATCCAGAGTCAGTTCTCCCTCCATCACTATATATTTGATCCTTTTGCTGTCTCATTTCTATATGTACTTGGCAGATGTCTTTATCCCTCTGTACTCCAGTATCTTCATCTGCAAAGTCATAATAATAATAGTACTTACACAACAGGGGTCTGGTGAAGTTTCATTGTTAATCAATACACTTCACATGCTCAAAGGGTGCCTGTCATGTAGTGACATGGGTTTAAATGGGTTACTTCTTATTAGGACTTGGGACAAGACATCAAGCTACAGCCTGCAAAATATGTAAAACAATTCCTTCCATGTGGAGAAATACAGAGGACTAAATTTCCTGATTTATATTTATCAATATATTTACTATTTCTTTTTTCACATGTGGAATAATCTACTCAAATTATCTGAGCAGACAAGTAAAATAGAATGTTTTTTTTTTTAAAGATTTTTATTGGGGAATTGGGGGATAGGAACAGCGCTGGGGAATTGGGGGAAGGGGAACAGACAAGTTGCTGTCCTTTTTGTTCTCCAGTCTAGTTGTGGAGGACGTTGCTTCACTGGCCCAAGTTGGCACCATCATTGCGCTCTTCCCGAGCGAGGCAGATCAGTAGCCGGCTTCTGGACGGCTGCTCACAGCGGCTGCTGGCTGCTCACAGCAGCTGCTGGCCACTCACGCTGGCTGCTGGCTACATATGGTAGCCCATAGCAACCCAATGCAGCAGGGGCTGCAGCCTACACCGTCGCCAGTGACTCAAGGCAGCCCAGCTCCAGGTTGAGCTGTTGTTCAGCATCTTAGCTGTGGAGGACAGTGTCACTGGCCCTCATATGTTTGATCCAAACTGGGGCCCACTGGCATCCCAAGCCAGCTTTTAACCACCATGCCACTTGGCCGGCCTAAAATAGAATCATTTTTAACGAAAGTATTTTTTTTAAGTATGCATGATAATTTTGGAATATGTGAAACTAGAAAACTAAAAGATGTTGTTCCAGATATGATGTCTACAAAGACCTGATATGCTAGAAATGAAAGGCAAGAGCTGATGTGAGAAATGCTTAAATGATTTGGAATGATTTTCTATGAAGTTAGTCTTGGTGTAAAAAGAAGATATAAAGGCTCCCCCCCCCCCAAAGTTGTAAACTAAGAACCAGGAGAAATGAACGTGCCTTTACTACTTTGGGGGGATTTAAAATTTCTTTGGGAAAAAGATTACTTCAGTGTTGATAGATTAAATTCAAATCAAAGCAGACATGTCTCACGAACATGTAAAATTACATAACCCATTTGCCATTAGAAACATCACATCTGCTGGTAGAGATTTCCAGTTATTCTCATGGATTATGTGAAGCTCTCAGAGTAAGCAGATAGCTTTGAGGAAGAGTAAATCTGAAGTGAAAAGCAAAGCCACAGAGATAAATTGATTGTTAGATCCAAAAACAGTAGCACTATTATTAAAACTGAGAGTGAATCGTGGTGTAGAGACGATAGTATGATATTGTGGAGAGATTAAAGAATTGGAATCATACAATTCTGAGTTGAAATCCCAGCTTCACCATGTTTTAAACATGTAATTTTTGTAGCTACCTCACTTCTCCCAGTTTTGATTTTCTCATATACAAATTGCTTATATTAACACAAAGCTCAAAGAATGTTCCAGCACCAGCCATAACCCAGGATCAATGTGTGCTCTTTTCAGCGGACACACTGTTGCCCCTTTGTCTAACAGACATTTTCCTTTTCTCTCCTGTTGGCAGAGCTGATGTATGCTAACCATACTGGTCCCATCCCCCAGCGAGTGAGTGGTTTAAATGTGGCAAGTTCTGGTCAATGAGATTTAAAGGAGAGCTTCCTGCAGGGTTATTGGAAGATGTTTCTTGGGTCTTAAAAACTTGCTCAAAAAAAGAAGTGATTTTTATTTCTGCCTCTGGACATTGGTATGTGAACATACGATACTTGCAGCAGCTGCAGCTACCAAGAAGATTACTAGCTGGGAATGGCAAGCAGAAATTTACAAAAAACAAACAAAAAACTAAATTCCTTAAGAAATCATTTAATCTCTGAACTAACCCCAGAACTGCTTGATAACTGTATTACTTCTGTTGTATAATATTTTCAACAATCCTTGTTTTTTTTTTTTTTTTAGGCACCTTGAGTTGAAGCTTTCATTTTTGTTGTTGAAATCCTTACTAACTGATACATCTTTGGAGTGTTCACAGCCCCTACTTGCTACTTTCTCACCCTTTCTACCATGGTTTGCTTAGTTTGGGTATTTTTTCAAAATATTTTTCTTTTTTTCTTTTCCCATCTCTTCTTAATTTATAATAAAACAAAACCAAGAATGTGATCTTAGCTGGGAAAATAGCCTCCACTGAATGCTACTTGTAAGTAACAAACGAAGGCAGTTCTCTTCTTTACCTGTTTCATTAGAAAATAATCAATTTCGTGCATGAATTCAAATACCACAGGGAGTAATAACTGCATTAACTTAAGACCTTTCTGGTCCAAGGATTTTATCTATTTTTCTGAGCCATTAAGCTATCTTCAAATTTAATTACCTTTAACTCATTGACAGTTGACAGCTGTTAACCAAGGAAGATTTACTTTAGAAGAGCCCCTATTAGGAGCCTAGAAACCAAGGCTATTTTGTTAAAATGCTGTTAGTTAGCCATAATTGAACTTTGGGGCTTGGGAAAAAACATACACACATACACACACACAAAAAAAAAAAACAAAACTTTTTTTTTTTTTAATATAGAGATGAGTTCAAAACATCAAGGATTTTTATCTAGAAAAAGAATCACTGACAAATCCATTATTTTGGTTTAATGTAGATCCAACTTAAGTCAGTGAATGATTTAATGATTTGGCCACAGTTAGAGAAAATGACTGATTTAATGATGTGGCTACAGAGAGAAGGAAATCACAATTACTGGTCTGTCATGTAAACAAGTGAAAGAGTGGCACTGACCTACAGTTCTTTAAATCTTAATAATGATGTCATCCTTTTTACAGCATTGGAGGTACAACTAGTTGTGTTATTTCTCAGGACACGCTCAACTGATTGAGAAGGAACTTTGGCTGAGAGCATGTGGTATTAGGAAATGCAGTGGCCCCATAAAGGGCAATGTAGGTCTCTAAGTCCCTGGGAAAATCTCCTGGGAAACAGTATTCAAACAACACAGAACAAAACAAAAAAACTGCACGCTTCTATCCTGAAATCTACATTATGGTAGCATTCTATGATGGAAAATTACTGTCATGCTTTCCATGCCAATGTTCTCTGAGGGAAAATTTGTAGCACAATATGCTTACCTGAAATTCATGTATTGACATCGGCTTTTCTTTGTAATAGGAATTATTTGTGAGCCTTGATAATTTAACCAAGGCTGGGAAAACAATACATTCCCCCAAAATATCAACCCTAGTAATGTAAGTCTCTGGGTCCACCTGAATATAGTCAATACATTGCTGTAGCATTACGACATAGTTTAATATACAATAAAACATTCTTTCTGTAAATGACACTCTCCCCTTAAACACAGTAAGTACTAACCTTTGTTCTCTGTTAAACTAGTCAATGATGTTCACATCTGAAGTGACTTAAGTCAATAAGAATTCATTCATGTGCTCAGAAATGTGACTTTTGGTGGAGGAGGGCAGAGAGTCCAGGGTTCTCTTTATGAATAATATATATTTGTTAAACTGTAAGAAGGGGAACTCATTTACTTAGAATACTAAATTATCTTTGGTCTTTTAAAATTTCAAAAATAAACAAAAGATTACTTCATTGAAAATCAACTCCCAGGGGTCTATTTGAAGCATATGCAACAATTACCCATTAATTAATTACATTTAATGTTCTTGATGTGCTATTAATTTATGTATTTAATACAGATTTAGTGAGCTCTTATCACAGCAGGTTAGACACTTGCTCAAATAAGAGGATGTAAATATGAAGATACCATGACCTTATGACAATTCCGAATCTTATCTTACATTCTGTTATAGTCACGCGTGACTTAATGATGGAGCTACATTCTGAGAAATGAGTCTTTAGGTGGTTGTGTCATTGTGTGAACTTCATAGAGTGCTTACACAAACCTAGTGGTACAGCCCACTACACACCTAGGCTGCGTGGTATAGCCTATTGCTCCTAGGCTATAAGCCTGTACAGCATACTACTATACTGAGCACCGTAGGCAACTGTACCACAATGCTATTTGTGTATCTAAACAGGAAAGGTACAGTAGAAGCTGTGCAAATCTACCCACAAGTCCTGGAGATAAAAGAGGAGGGCTGTGGAGAGAGGCACTCTGGGAGGGAGAGTAGATGCCAAGAAGAGAAAGGGAGGGACAGCTGAGTGGCGTGTTGGTTGGGAGCTGGCTTGGGACACCAGCTCTGAGCAGTAGGGCCCCGGTTCAGATCCCGCATGAGGGCCAGTGACACTGCCCTCTACAGCTAAGATGCTGAACAACAGCTCGACCTGGAGTTGGGCTGCCATGAGTTGCCAGCAACAGCATAGGCTGCAGCCCCTGCTGCAGTGGGCTGCCATAAACTACCATGTGTGGCCGGCAGCCAGATTGAGTTTCCAAGAGCCACCATGAGCGGCTGTCCAGAGGCCAGCGACCGATCTGCCCCCGCCCCCCGGGAAGAGCATAATGATAATACCAACATGGGCCAGTGAAGCAACATCCTTCACAACTAGACTGAAGAACAGAAAAGGACAGCAACTTGTCTGTTCCCCTCCCCCAATTCCCCAATTAAAAAAATCTAAAAAAAAAAAAAAGAAGAGAGAGGAAGAATGGGAGAGAGAGAAGGGAGAGAAGGGGAAAGGGAGAGCACAGCAAAAGAGACCCTGAGAGACAAAGTTAGAGATGAGAATAAAAGGAGGAGAGGGAGGAGAAGAAGGAGAGAGAAGGGTGAGCGAGGGAGGAAGGGAAGTGAGTTTGAGCGCAGGAGTGTATGCGTGGGCCTGTGGGTCTGTGCGTGCAGGGGCGGGCTCCGGCTCCCTCCTCCCCGCCCGCTCCTCTCCCTCCCTGGACAACTCTGTCCCAGCGGCCAGCAAGGTGGGTGGACAGTGCGCTGAGCTTCGTCGTCTATTTAAACCACCCAGAGCTAGCAGTAAATTCAGTACCATGGTTGGGTCCAGCCTTTTCTTTCAACATCACAAACTTTTTGCTTATAACCCTTTATAATCGTATGGGAATGCCGTGGTAATATGGTCTTTGACTGAAACATCCATCGTTATGTGCCCCATAACTGTATTCTGTTTGGCTAGCCCACCCAGAAGTCCTCAACATAAACAGCTCTCCCTCAGGCCGAAGGCACATCTAGATTACAAAGTAAATCCTTAGGTTATCTTTTATTTCAGTGATATGGCTACCCACAGAATATTTCCTCTCTCAAATTTCTTATCTCAGAAGAATTAAGTAGAATGGGTTTAAATGACTCATCCTTTCCCAGAGGCTATTTTGAAACTGGATTAGAAACTGAAATTCACCTGTCCCTTCAGGACAAACAGGCAGATAAAAACAAAAGCAGTGAAACTTCAGGAAACTGAAACAGCCCCTAATTCCTATGGCACAGAGAGACTGAAAGGCATGTTAAAAAAACACATCTGCTCAAAAATAATAGTTGCAAAGAGCTACCACTTGTGGGTTTACCAGTAGGAATAACTCTATTCGGTCTTTATAAAGTTAGTTCATTTAATTTGCATTCAAAGCCTCTGTGTTAGTTAGGCCTTACCATTATTCCTGTTCCACACAGAAAGAAACTAAAATTCAGCCAAAACAAGCAATCTAACCAAGGTGGCAAAGTAATGAGTAGAAGGGGCTTAAACCAGGATTCAAAGCAGGGTGGGTTGCTTAATCTGTCAACTCAATTGGATACCCTCTTGTTTTGCAAATCAGATAATTTCAACACCTACATGTTGGGTTTCTATCATGTTCCTTCCAGGCACATGAGTCTGTGCACTATCAAATGCAACATAAAAAGTACTTCAGCCTCTCAAATTTTCTTTGTCAGCTTGGGGAGCAAGGTGCGGAGTGGGGAGACGACACTCTGGCAACTTGAGAATGATGAAATTCTCAGGGATGCTGTTCTCACTAAATCATCCTAGCAAGTCTGAGAAAGCCTCCATGAATGGGAGAGCGAAGTGAGACAGAGCTTCATGTAGAAGGTAAGAGGTTCCACTTTTCTACGTGTTTTGACGGATGGGCATGATTAGCTAAGTGGGAGAAAATGCCAAATGGATGAAAGAAGGACTAAGGGAAACAGGTCTGTTCAGTAAGCCTGGCCAGGCAAGGGCTACAGTGAATACAGAATGTATCTCCCAGGCATTCCATAGGAGGGGACATTAGCCTGTACACAGGGGTCTTTCAGGGGGATGACTCTCTTGGTGGCTTGTCCCAGACAACCCAGTCCGTGGCTGCTTTCCCAGCAAATAGTGCCTCCTTTGCACGCAAAAGATCCATGGTTTGAATGTTAAATTATACGGCACTCTACTTTTAAACTCTCTCATCTTGTCTTGAATGAACAAAATCCAAACTTCTTAACATGTCCTTTAAATACTGCCATGATCTGGTTCCAGATTACCTCACTAGAAAATCTCAACCATCACGACTGTACTTGCTTATTTCCTCTGTGTTCTCACCCTCCTGGTCTTCTTTTCACATCTTCAAACTTGCCTTCCTCCTTTCTGCCTCAGGGCCTTTGCACACCTTATTTCCTCCTGCTGACAGGAGTCTTCCTGCTTTTTTCTAACTCCTACTCATAACTCAAGCAGTAGCTTAAATATAATTTAAACTGCTTCATGAAGACTTCCTTGGTCCTCCAGATGAGGTCAGGTCTCAGGGCTGCTGACATTTACTCAATTTCCCTTTGTGGTTTTCTCTTCTCTTAAAGGCTGTCTGAAGTGGAAGATCATTCGACATGGTCCAAAATGCCATAGATTTGGGGGTGGGGACTACATTGTATGACTTGCTAAGATCCACTCTGTCTTCTATAAAGTTCTACAGCTAAGCTATCTCTGAATATGAGACCAAGTTTTTGTTCATTCATATTCTACCTTTTTTCTGCTATATTGAATTTTATGATCTTCTAATCTTGGTTAAAAATTATAAGCATAAAAGGTTAAAAATTATGAACGTAAAAGGTTAAAAATTATGAGCATGAAACAATAAAATGAGAAAAAATGCTATCAAATTTCAATAATTGCGGTGCAATAATTTATTGCTATTCAAAGATAAGGTAAATTGGGGGACAGCTTTGGAATTAGCAGACTGGGGATCCCCCACCTAAGTCTTATATCTACAAAACAAAAGGAAGAATGAGGTTATTTATTAACCAGAATGATCTCTAATGTTCCCTGCAGCAATAAAAATGTCCATGAAAATAATCCCCCTTTTCTCACTTTACAAGTGTCATCTATCATTGCAGAATATCCACAAAGCTAATATAGTCCTTCATATCACTATAACTGATAGGAAGAAACGGTCTGTTTAAAAACCTATTATAGAAATATGATCACAGCTGACTTTTCTGAAAAAATGAAGCTAAACCAAAACCCAAGACTTTCCCCATTCCTAACGCATATTCTTTTTATCCTGTGTAGTTCAATAAACAGGAGGATTATAAATTCTGAATTCCCTTCTCTAAACTCACTTGAGTGACATGAGAGCAGACTTTAAAGATGTTAGGTGCCAGTCTTTGGCTCCTTGTATGGGAATTGGTAGCTGGATTCTACCTCTATGAAGAATATGCAATCAGGGAATAGCTAAGATGTTTTGAGCATCTCTGAAGTGGAAGAAAGTAACTTCTGGAAAGTAGGGCCAAATCCGGACCTATTGCTAAGCTGTAGAGGACAGTATGGTGAGCTTTCCTGCTGTCAGGAAGGCCTCAGTTTCAGTGTCCACTTGAGATGTAAATAAGGGAGATAAACTTATAGAGAAAGAAACCCTTCATCTGACACCTCCTTTTTAAAGATCTTGACACATCTGGAAAAGCTGCCTTGGGATAAGGTATTAAAAAACAGTGGGTCCAAAATGAGAATACTAACCCCAGGTGGTTAGCAAAACAAAAGCAGAAACATAACAAGAGAAAGGCAAATAATAATAATAACAATATTAATAATAATAAATAAAAAGGAGAGGAATATAATAACAATTGGAACTAGAGACTGGTGTACATGAGTGTACTTCTAAATACAATACTAAGCTGTTATTACAAGTCTTTATGTAGAGATATAAAGATATGGAAAACATTTTCTCAGGCTAATGAAAGCTGTTGTTAAAAATTATCCACAGAAAATAAGTTAGGAGCAAATATTTTAAAATATTGGGCTGTCGGAAAAGTCATGACGTATTTTTTCTATGTTTTTCGTTGCAAAAATGCGTGATGACTTTTCCGACAACCCAATATTAACACTAAAAGTCCTTGGATGGTGAGACACAGAAATTTAAAGCCAGGGAGACGATGCCTCAGACCGGCATACAAGCAGTGGGCAGGGGTGAGGAGTTGACAGGGTGCATCACAGCAGCCAAATCCCAGTGCACAGAGTACCAGACATCCACTACCCCACTCTGATCTCCAAAGTGACCACACTGGGCCATCATATGAAAGATTTTTACAGATTTAACACTTGTCTATTGCACAATTTATACTATGTGTTGGTTTTCCATGCTTTCAATACAGTTTCCTTGGGATGCATTGTAGCCTCCAGTGGGAACCGCTACTCAGCATATCTGATTACAACCGAGAGTGGTAGAAGATTCCATGTGCTGAGTACAGTCCCATTTCTCCCCCATAAAGTTCTCTGACCCTTCATGCCGCAGCTCTCTATGACGTAAGGCTTACATTTCATATAATACCGCAGGCTCTACACAAAATTAAAATATTCTTTGAGGTATATATTCATTCAAACATTCAATAGATTGTACATGATTCAGATAAAAAGAAGAAAATTCTCGTTCTCCCACCTCAAAGTGAATATTCTAGAATGGAGGTACACAAACAATTGCAGTACAAAAAGGTGATTCAAGAAATTAAGGAAACTTTGAAGGAGGAAGAATCAGTCTCCCTGGAAATAACAGGGAAATCTTAAATAGGAGGAAGGGCCTAATCTTATTTCTTTATCCAACAAATACTGGTTGAGCCACTCTATCTATTAAACTAATCATCTCAATAATGTACAAAGTGTGATGAAAGACAGGATACATGTTTAAGGCAAGGTCAGCTGCTTTACATCAGGGGTCAGAAAAAGTTTCTGTGAGGGAGGTGTCACACAAGCTCTGACCTGAAGGATAAATACGAGTTACTAAAGAGGTAAGCATTTTCCAGGGAGTGGAAAGAGCTTGTGCGGAGACCCTGATGTGGGAGATTCATGGATGATTAGTTTTGGAGTTGATAAAGAAGAGGATTTGGGTGGTCTTTTCTGAGCAGGAGCCAGGAGCCAAGTACACTGCAAAAAATGCTAACTCCCTGACTGTGACACAAGCAACATGCAAAGATGCAAACTCTTTGTACATATGTCAAACCAAAATGTCTGAATTATTCCAAAGTCACTTGAGGTGCCAATTAAAAAATCTGAGAAAGTGCAAGATGTGATCACTTACAAATTCATTAGAAAGATAATCCTGCTAATGAAGAGTTCTCAAGAGTGAAATTATTTTATGATACAATATTAAGTGACTAAAGTAGAACAAAAATATTTGCATAACTAAACTATAAGATGTCTCCACAGAGATAAATGCGCATAGACGAAAGTCTTGGAAAAAAATTCAACTGGATAATATTCTCCTTCATACATGTGTTCAATTAGAAATAAGAGCCTGATTAAATTCATGGCTAATTCAATGTTCTGTCAGTTTAAAGAATTATAATTACTCTTTAATCAAGATTCGGGTAGGGCCAACTTTGTCTATAGGCCTTTATGATTTAAATATATTCTCATACAGGAGTCTGGTTGCACTGTACCTAACAAAATGTTGAACTAGACGGGAAAAGAAATACCAGTTATCACTAACTGGAAAACAGCTCTATATTGCCAAAATTTTTCGATCACTAGATTCTTTCAGAATGATGGAAGACCACCCACAACTTTCAGTAAGACAGACTATTTGGAATTTAACAACCCAGCTCCCCTGACCAACCAACATTCTTGAACTCAACTTTCACTTGATACATTCTTAAACCCATTTTCATGTGCACACAGGAACAATATAATAAAGCATATACCATAAAATTTCAAATCTAAAGAACCAGATTTGATGAACAAAGAAATACAGAGATGTTTTCCTAAAGAGACAGCTATTTTATCTAAACATTCTTTAATTCAACATGACTCACTGTTTAGCCTAGTTATTGAATTTGGCCTCAACACAAAGAAACAAGTTTGGGGAAATGTAGAGGACGGTGGAGACACGCTCATTTTACTTGAAACACATTCTTCAGGCATTCAGTGCAGAAGCCCTCTGGTCTCCTTGTTTCTTGTCTCTCTCTCCCCTGACACTGTCTAAAATACAAGGTCAGTGACTCCGCAGTGCTCAGCCTCCGGAGAGGAGATTTACACAGCGTTATTGGGAGTGTGCCTCTACACAGTAACAGAGCTACCCTTTGATTCTTTTCAAGAGAAGCACAAAGGATCAGACCATGTTTCCTGCAGCTTTAAAAGGCCCAAGACTAATCATATATACAATGGATTTTCAATGTATATGCAAGATATTTCTCTTTTCTTCATCCTAGGTTGGGAAAAACCATTTGTTTCCAAATTTCCTATGATGGCATTTTGAGATGGAGTGGCTGCAGCATTACCCCGTCTTTCAAAACAGAAGATCAATGTCTCTTGGCTTTTCTGTTGTTGCTTTGGAAACATCGTATTTATCATCCCTGTATGCATGTCCAGGAGAACAGCAGAATATGAACTCAAAGCTTATTTATTTTACAGATCACTTTTGCCTCCATGAGGAAAGCATTAGCCATGACTGTCTCTTTAATGTCCAAGGTGAAAGTAAAATCTTATGGTGAAAATAAGGCACATTTAAAAAAGGAAGTGACAAGCTGTTAGAAACCGAAGTCTGAAGAAGTAACAGCTCCCAGTCACCTTTCTAACATGGAGGGAAATGTCATTCCCCTGATTTATAGCCATTTTTATCCCTAAATCTCAAAACATATTTTATTAGGCAAAACAACAAGGGCAGATAGTTGGGATGGTGTTATCAGAGGGATTTCACATTACACAACACAAGTGATTTAGCAAGATTAAATCAAACAAGCCACCTTATGCCCTAACACCAGGGGAGTGGATAAACAGGTTTCTTGTTAGGCATTTGCCTTTGCTTTCTCTTCATGGAGAGGTGTGCAAGTTGCACATTCCTAATTTTAAAACTTTGTAAGCTTTATTACTCATAATCATAAATGTAGAAATAACCAAGATTGTTTTTTAATATCCAAGTGGAAAATTAATTCAAGTCCCAAACTAATTTTAACCGAAGACACAAAGATAATTAAAATGAAACTTTGTTCTTGTTTTTTAACCTAATGAATTTTTCTGGAATAAAGCCTGGTGTTTCAAGACAGAAGGATCTATGCTCCAATCTGGGCAAGGCATCTGACTAGCTATGTGGCTTTAGGCAAGTAACTTAAATTATTAGTGCCTTAGTGCCCCTGCCCAAATGATGGAAATAATAATACCTATCTTGTGGGACAATTATGCTAATTAAAGAGAAAATAAGGGTGAGCACCTGAAGCACAGAAGCTATCACTCAGAACTGTTAGACTCCAGCCAAGATGAGAGCTTCAGTTTTAAACAGGGTATTTGTGCATTGTCATGGCTTCAGGGCATGACTGCAGCTGTTTTCTGAGCTAACTCTGCTAAACAAAGTCTGCTGAGTTAAAATCTAATTTGTACTGAAATGCAATCTGTGTACCAGTAAAAATAGTTACATTTCAAAATGCTGGCAAACAGTAATTGTTGAATTCAAACACAAAAGTTTTTTTTTTTTTTTTAAGATTTTATTGGGGAATCGGGGGAGGGGAACAGACAAGTTGCTGTCCTTTTGTTCTTCAGTCTAGTTGTGGAGGACGGCCCTTCACTGGCCCATGTTGGTATTATCAGGTGTTATCATTGCACTCTTCCCGGGTGAGGCAGATCAGTCACCGGGCCCTGGACGGCCACTCACGGTGGCTCTTGGCAGCTCATGCCGGCTGCCAGCCACTCACAGTAGCTTTTTACAGCAGCCCACTGCAGTCTACACCATTGCCGGCAAATCACGGCAGTCCAGCTCCAGGTCGAGCTGTTGTTCACCAGTTCGGAGAGGGCACAGCGTCACTGGCCCTCATGTGGGATCCGAACCAGGGCCCTGCTGCCCAGAGCTGGCGTCCCAAGCCAGCTCTTAATCAATGTGCCACTCGGCCGGCATGTAAATAATTTTTTAAAATACAACTCTTCTTAATCTTTATCCAATCTGCCTCTCTGAAGTTATCACATATACTCCCTAGTAGTTATGGAGAATATAAAAATATCCTCTTACTGAGAAGAGTTCACACTGTTTCATTTAATCTCCACAACAATCCTAGGAACTAGATCTTATTGTTTTCTGCTTTTACAATAGGAGAAAGCTGCAGCTGAATCTTAGGTAAGTTTCTCAAGTTTTGAATGTAAGTCTGTATGACCCAAAGTCCGTGCTCCCAGCCCTGCGTAGATGTGAGAACACACTTAGCTGAAGGGCTTGGTCTCCTGCCTGTTTTCCTGAATATGGAAGTAGTTTTAAAATTGTAACACACATAAGAAATATGTGAATTTCTTATTAAAAATAAAAATTCTTAAGAATAAGCACAGTTCCCTCCAGAAACATTTATTCAAAAGGTCTTCTGAGATCTGTTCTGAACACACCATCCTTGTTGTGGTGCCAGGGAGGCTGCCAGTGAGATTAACACAGTAGGTTGCCTCCTTCTCACGATCCTGATCTCTACTGGCACCTGGTCCCGGAGGCAATCCCTTATCTAAAGGGACCCGTCCCCTATCATTCTCCATGTCATGGCCCTATTTTATTACCATTAAGGCCTTAACATTATTTATGGTTTTAAGGTTCAGATTTATTTTAAATAATATGCTGTTTGGGGCTAAAATTAATATCAATGTGTGACTAGAATGGTTTTTGGAATATATCCATTAACGTGTTAATATTGCCATGATTTTTATTTGAAAGCATCTGACAAAAAAATTCAAGACCTTACAAAAGATAAACTTGTCTTTCTGTACAAAATTTTGTGAAGATAAAAGATAATTTATATTTTTGCCCTATCCTTCTCTTTCCACAAAGAATTTCGGAAGAGTCTCAAAAATGTACAAGATAAAAACAGGGAAGAGGACGTAAGCCCTAGACACAACTATAACACTTGCGTAGAAAAGCTTTCGGCCCGATTTTTGGTACATGTGATCCCTAATTTATACTCAAATACAATCTAAAAATTCATGAGAAAGTCAGTTATTTGAGGTTCAAAACTAACTTTTCCTTTAAAAAAAACCTCAATGTTATAAATTATACTGAGATT
This sequence comes from Hipposideros armiger, assembly GCF_001890085.2. NCBI lineage: Eukaryota > Metazoa > Chordata > Mammalia > Chiroptera > Hipposideridae > Hipposideros > Hipposideros armiger. Next base: position 1,424,888 of record NW_017731704.1, read on the forward strand.
CAGTAGTTCCCCCTGCCAAAGTCTATCTGACTGATTGTCATATTACTAATGATATTGAATCAAAAGTGTGTCCAATATTCCTTTCTAATTTTACAAAAATTATCATCTATCTTCATTAAGGTCTGTAGTGGTTCACCGCGGGCCCTGGGGCCAGAGTGCCAGGGTAAATATACTCTCTTTGCTATTTCTTGTGTTATCTAGCAGTGTTACTTAATTCTTTGGAGCCTTGGTTTACTAATCTGTAAAACGGGGAGAATATCATCTATCTCATGAGTGTGTTGATAGGATAAACCAAGTTAACAAATTAAAGCAGTTACAGGCATATTATATTGCTCAGAATATAGTAGCTGTTATCATTATTCCTATTTTCAAGGAATAATGGTAATATTCCTCAGAGAGGTCAGGTATCTTTCTCAAGGTTATACTATTATAAAATGACCAATGGGAGACAGCTGAAATTAGATTTTACTGGCTCTAGATTCACTGTCCTTTCCAACATACTGCACCATCTTTATACACTGTCAGGGATTTTAATGCTACCCAATTATCAGTGGACCAACTGTGTGTTTCTGAGGAAATGCACCCAATGTGCTAATTTAGTACACTGCTGCAGTGATATTCAATATATATAGCACAGCCACCATGAAAGTATCCCTCCAAATCTCTGTATTTGTTTTGTGAAAACATTTCTCTTTGTCAGAGTTTCATTCCCTATGTGCTTGAGGAACAGAAATTTCCAAATAAATTTAGAAACTCAAAATGTAAAACAGATCAGTGAGAAACTGCTCTTGTTGAATCTCCAAAAGGAGCTCCCAAATCCTGTCTGTCCAACTTCAGTATCTACAAAGTGCAGCCATTCCCCTCCGTTTTTTATTCCCAGTCTGTAGCGGTTCCTGGATCCCTACTGTCCCCTCACAAAAATGGAAAACTATTGCAAAACAAAAACCCACATGAAGTTTGAAAGTGGGAGGCAAAAGGCAATTTTTCTTGAAGACACTAGACATTTGACTACACCCTCTGTGGCATCTTTAGATCTTTTGAAACATCTTTTCTGAGTACTTCTTAGCTGGACATCACTAATCCAACTGCTGCTGAGAATACCACAACAATTAAAAAAAAAAGTCTTCTATAAACCTACATTCTTCAAGGGGAGATATAGGGTGTGCATGAGGTTATAATATAAGACCGTATGAGATAACAGCTTTTAACGAGAGGCACAGAATGGCACTGACATCCATCACTGAACCTATAAAACAGGAAATCAGTCTCAATCCCTCCTTCACAGACAATCAATCAGTTGATGAGTCTTGCTGTTTTACCTCTAAACTGTCGCTGAAATCTGTAATTTCTTCTTCATCCAAATTAACACTCTTTAATTCTAGAGACCTGTCATGTCGTCTCTGACTGGGTACTTTCATGAGATAGAAAACTGCTCTTCCTACCTTCTGTCTCATCCTTTGTTCAAACACTTACCGAATGTTGGGAAAACATGGGCTTTGGGGCAGGCTGTGAGTGTGCTGGGAGCCCGGGATACAAAGGCTCTGACTCTGCCCAGAAGTCCAGTGGAATTTTCACATCGGTTTCACGCTTCGACCTGAGTTAACTGCCATCCAACAGCTAAGCATGATAGTGTCTTCTACACACAGTACTTCCGTCCCATCTTAAATCTATTCAGTGACTTCTTATTTCCTAAACTGATAGCTCTGTGCTTGTTAGAAGCCATGGAGGGCATGCTGTAAGAATCCAGCAAATAGTACGGCTTTCTTTTTTTCAAAAAATTCACATATGACCCCTGTCATAAAATGTTTATGCAACTTCACGGTGTCACTGATACTCTATAGAGTTCACTCAGGTATCCCTCCATATTCGATGAGTGGGAGGCCACGCACCAGGTTATAAACATCCTGACTACAGGGGAAATTCCACGCCCACAGGTATGCCAAGCAAGGCCCTTCATGACTTTACACTTGCTTATCTCCTCAGCACCAATGCCTGGTATTTCCTCCTTGGTCTTTATGCTCCTACAGTACAGCTACCATCAATGTCTAAAAAATATCTTACTGCCGCATATTTCTCAGCTATGTTCATACCAGTTCCCTCGCCTTATCGGCCTTGCTAACTTTTCCATGTTTTTAATGTTTAACCAACACTTTACTTTCTGTCAAGTCTTTCCCAGTTCTCGCTTTCTCCTGTGAGAAATGAGAATAATGACTTACTTTTATTAATAACATACTATTTCACTGACACTGAGACGTGTTTCAATTACATAATATAATCCTTCTACTATGAGCTTTATTTTGTACTTTGTGTCTTATGCATAAAGAAACTATGCTTAGAGGAGGAGTTAAATATGTGCTGATCAACAACAGCTGGGAAGTGGTGCAATTGGATTAGAATCCAGAATCCAGCAAAGCTTTACTCTCAAATTCTTTCCATTGAAACACTTCTGAGTCCACATCCATATTCTTACACATATGAGGCCCAGCCAGACTCATTTGTCCCACATGTCTAGGCACTCCTTTAAAAATGCATTATTTATTTTAGAAACTTCCAGAATAGTTTAGAGAGAAAGGAAGACTCTATCTGTTCAAAAGAGCCTGGTTTTCTTTTTCCTTTTACCAAAAGTAATACAAGTAACTTCACTTGGCATTCTCATTTGCTTGTGAAACATTTAAGACAAACAATGAGTCAACAATGTAATTAGTCAAAAAGGCTTCCAATTCTGAGCAATTTATGCACGGTTTCCTGAGGCAGCGCTGTGGTGCTGTGGAAAGCATTTACTAGACAAGGTCAGTAGGAGACATTTAGAGCCGCAATCGTGTTCTTATAACCAGCTTTTGACTCTTGGTCTTATGACCTCGCTTAGCCTCAATTTTCACATCTGTAAATAAAAGGGTTGAACTAAATAATGAACAGAATGTTTTCTAGTACTAGTGTTTTCTAACTTTTATACAACTACCCTTAACCTGTACCCCAACATAAACTGAATTCTTCCAAATTGTATCTCTACTATGCTGTCTTCTTTCCTGACATTATTTCCACTGCTGCACATGCAGCTAATCCTAGTGTCGAGGAAGTAGCTATATGAGTTCTGAACAGTGGTTAAGCATGTGGATGGAACTAAATTTCAACCTGCATATTTTTAGTTTGTGCTGATTTGATACTCAGAATAAAAACTAACACAAATAACTAATGTTCGGGGGAAAATAATCAAAAAGCTGTTTCAAGCAACTATTCCTTTAGATTTAGGCTAGAACGATGACTCCTTTTTTGTCTTGTAACTGAACGTCAAGCTCTAATTTTTGACATTAGGAAAGTCATCTATTCCCTTGATTAAAATCCTCTATCTATAAAGAGTGCAATAATAAATGATCCCAATCAAGTACACACTAGTGTGTTACATCAAGCAATTAAAAAGGATTATTTATTAGGTCACTTTTGTACCTTCATATTTCCATACCCTGCACATAGAATAGTACTCAAGGTCAGGTCATGGGGCATTGCCAAATATTTTTTTCTCCTGGGAAAATTAAAAAGCCTTCTTTAGCCATATTTAACTCCTCCTCTAACTATAAAACAACTTCTTAGTCTCTTTATTTTTATAGTTTTAGATGTTTTTATTCTTCAAAGGATTTTTATTGTCTCTATTCCTCTGTTAAGTATATTTAGAAAACAGGGGCAAACTAATCCAAGCCCAAAATTTTCTTCAACTCCAACATTCTTTCTCATCATTCTTTCCTTTATCTAGATTTAATTTAGTATTTCTTTCTTACATATAATTTATACAGCATATGTATTTCATAGAATGGTGTCGTTTTCCCATGTTTTCATTCTTAATCTATGATGGGTCTATTTATGATACTTTTGTTTTAGAATCTAGATTAAGGAATTCTGTCTTTTTCTAACTTTGGCATCTCTCTCTTAAAACTGAACACAATCTTTTACATGGGGACATGATAAAAATCACTCATCAACACACTTCAGCGCCCTTCCCCTTATCATGTTTCACAGCAACACGTTTCTTAACGTAAGAGATTTTACTGCCTCCTTAATTCAGCTTTTGAATGTCACACAAAACATAATTTTGCAGCTAAGTTTCTAAATTTAGCCTTAAGTATGTCTACCTAATTCTACTATGAGTGGGTAATTACTTAATCTTCTACAATTACTGTTCTGCATGAAAAATAATACAAGAATATTTATTTAGCCTTCATGTTATATAATTTATAAACAGCTTTTCCACTTAGAATTTCAAACCAAAGGAGAAATGCTGAAACTAAGTTTTAGCAATGGTGGCATTAAAGAACGTTTTTATTTTAAATGCTTTTGCTGAATAGATACATAAAAAGAAAATTTACCATTGCTGACTAAATATCTTTCCCTGATTTTAAAGCCACAATAGATTTTTTAAAAATGTATAGGCTATATGTTACATTTATTATGGTCTCTACTTCATGTATAATAAAAAAGTCATACTAATAAAAATATATTTTCTTAAAATGGAGTACTATTGAATATGGTACGTTTTCCTAACTGTTTTGCAAAGAATAAGAAAATAAACACTATAGGTGAGTGTACAGAGAGGCAAACACTCTTTAATTTCAGTTGGTACAAATGTAAATTTGTATGTTGTTTCTGGAAAACTGATCTATTATAGATTGAAAAGTTATACAACAAACCCCATAGAGAATGATATAGGAAACTATCTTTATTGGCTCAGGATAGGTCAAGATTTCTTAAATAGGGTAAAGATACAAACCATAAAGAAAGGAGTAATAAATTGGAAGAGTAATAAAATTGGGAATTTCCAGTTAAACATCATCAATTGTGCGAATAAACGAGCCAAATAATGAAAGAAGATTTGTAAACTCATATAATTTATACAGGGCTGATTTCTAGAGTATAAAGAACTCCTGGAAATTAGTAAGGAAAATATAAACTAAAGTAAATTGAACAATATCTTGAAACAATTGCCGTAAAAGATATTCAAATGACCAACAAACATTTGAAAAGTTGTTCAAAATCATTAGTAATCCAGAGACTACAAATTAAAACTACAATGACATACCACTGTAGAGCCACCAAATTAGCTAAATTTTTGTTCTAATAAAAAAAATTTTAAAGATGGTTATTTCCAATATTTTGCAAAGATATAGAACAACTGGAGTATTCATATGTTGCTGGAAGAAAAATAAATTTGTATAATTTGGCTTTATCTGCTCATTTTGAACATATGCATACTATATTACCCAGAAATTCAATTCCTAGGTATATACAATACCAAAAGACATGTACAAGAATGGTCATAGCAGCTTTATACATGATAGCCCCAAACTGGAGATGACACAAATGTCTATCAACAAGAGATCAGATAAACTCATTATGGGATTTTCCTACAATGGATATTACTCAGCAATAAAAAAGAATAAACTACTTCTACTTGTAACAATGTCAATGAATCTCTCAAACAAAATATGACGCAAAATAAAGTCAGGTAAAATATACTACACAAGCCCATTTATATAAAGTTCAACATCAGGCAAAACTAACCTATTGTATGAGAAGTCAGGACAGTAATTACATTCAGGGAGAAGGGAGAGGAAAGTCACTGAGAGGGACAGAAAGGAAACACATACACTTTTCAATCTGGGCGAAAGTATGGTCTCTGTGCTAATTCAAGTGAGGATTCACTAATCAGAAGATTCATTTACAGAAGATTTTTGCACTTTTTCTGTATCTCTGTTTGATTTGTTGACAATTGCATTTTTTTAAAAAAGGGGTATTTAAATCTATACATGTTTAGTTTCTGAATCAGGGTGTGTTAGTTTCCTTGTTGCTATAACAAATTACTACAAGCTTTGTGGCTTAAAACAACAGCAATTTATTCTCACAGTTTGGAGGCCAGAAGTCCAAAATCAGTCTCAGTGGGCTTAAAATGAGTTGTTGACAGGACCATCCTCCCTCAGGATGCTCTAGAGCAGCGGTTCTTAACCTCCTAATGCCGCGACCCCTTAATACAGTTCCTCATGTTGTGGTGACCCCCAACCATAAAATTATTTTC
>NW_017731704.1:1433132-1436877 GCF_001890085.2 Hipposideros armiger
TGTGTGTGTGTGTGTGTATACACACACACGTAACATTTCTCTAAGCCCTTTACATAATCATGAATAAGTTTATTTAACCTTTACAATAGCTATATTAGAAAAGAGACTATAATTTATCATAAAAAATGGGACATTTCTTAGTTTGAATGGGGGAGCTAGTAATAATTACTGCAGGACAACTGGCATAAATGGGGACTGTCCTTGGCAAACTAGGACAGATGGTTCCCATACATGTGGGACTTATTTTTATCTTTACGCAGTTGAGAAAACTGCAGCAGTGATGTTTAAAAAACATGCCCACGTTCACAGCATCTATTAAGTAGCAGAATCAGGCCTGGCTCCCTGGGCTGTTTGGCTCTAGAGCCCTTGATCTTAGTTACAGGTCTGGACAATTATAGTAGAACCGACACGATGCAAACTCAAGAGAACTGACAGCGGCAAAAGGAGGGGATACTCTTAACAGCTTACCTTTTTTTGAAATACTCAGTTGTAACACCAGCTTGAGCTGTGGAGATAACTTTTTTCCTTGTGTTTAGACTTCACTATGAAGCTCTTTTAAAAAATAAACTTTTCTCAATCACTCATGTTATGTTTTAACTAGACTTGGCATGTATTTAGCAGTCACATTATCATGTATTTATATAAAAGATAAGCTTTTATGAATATATCTCTTGCTTCTTAAACAGGCATTGTGTGGGGGGAGATATTTGGATTAAGTATATTCAGATAACACAGTTATTAATAGTCTTTCATAAGTTAGGAAAGGAATTTTTTAATATTGCTACCAATTTTTTAGAGTTTTAAAATTATCAATTCTTGAAGGACTCTATAAATGTGCAGGTAAAAATTTACTGTTCTTCCAGTTTCATAAAGGTTTCAGGATAACAATGGATTTGACAGATAATCTGAACTAAAAAAATGACTCCTTTAAGGCTGTATTTTGGGACATTTGCTGCTTTCTGTCTATTCTCTCCTATGTATAACAGAGAAAGTGTGTCTGCTTCTGATACACAATAAAACACCCACTCTCGATCAAAAAAGGAACGTGACTATGAGTTAATCATGAGTTAAGAAAATGATAACCTAGAAGGAACAAGGATTGGCAGAAGCGAGAGAGGTTGGCACTGCCATGCATTCAAAATAATTGTGACATCCCAACCAGAGATTTTCAAAGGACACACAATCCTGCAATGGTTGAAAAAAGTAGATCAGAAAAGGCATTTCTGCTGATAAAAACTATGTACTTCAGGCGGATATAAATTCTTTTCTGGAAAAAAAAATTATGAACATTATCTTATTACCTTACTGACACTTCTGTTACTAGGTAAAATTCATCCACTTACACGTCTCTACTGCTGAAGGAGTTCGAAATGAAAAGAAAACGAACCTGATACTATATCTGGACCTATGGTCCTTAGTGCAAAGAACAAGAGAATCCCCCACCCCTGCCAAGCCATCAAGTATGGCAGAAATTCAAGGTGTGATCAACCTAAATGGTCACTCCATTTGCCTCCCCTCTGCTTTGGAATGAAAATTACAGCCCTTAATATTGAGCTTNTATCTTTTTGTTTTCTGATGGTCTTAGGCGACCCCTGTGAAAGGGTCGTTTGACCCCCAAAGGGGTCGCGACCCACAGGTTGAGAACTGCTGCTCTAGAGAGAACCTGTTCTTTGCCTCTTCCTCTGGGGCTATTAACATTAACATTCCTTGACTTAAAACCACCTCACTCCTTCTGTGGTCACCTTACTTTTTCCTCCTCTCCTGTGTCAGTCCTTTTCTCTCTCTCACACTCTTATAAGCAAACTAGTGATTGTATTTAGAGCTCACCTGGATAGCCCAGGATAATCTCCCCATCTCAAGAGCTTCAATTTTTTCATATCAGTGAAGTGAATTTGGCCATCTAAGGTAACACTCACAGGTTCCAGGGATTAGGATGTGGGTGTCTTTCAGGGACCCATTATTTAGCCCACCACACGCAGTGTCATTGACATAATCACTCCGGGTCAGAGAGGAGAAAAATGACCGAGTACCAGAATTATCTGAGAGGGTCTCATGGAGCAAGAGGTTTGGGAAAACTGCATTTTTACGACTAATGGTAACAGAACATGTAGAGAATGGGCAGTCCCAGTCCCAAATGACTGTATAGGATGACAAGCAGTAAAGAAAAAAAAAAATTAATATAATCCACTACTAGTAAAAACCGACTGAAATGTGCCTAGAAGGTGGTCCATGTTCATGAAAAGAGAAACTATTAAGTTTTAGATGCATTTACACATCAGAAATTACACCAGTAAAAATATGCATTTGAATATCATGAAAACATGATTGATGTGAAAATCATGAACGGTTTTTGCTTTTATGTTTTGGGTGTTTTCTGCACTTCTGAACCTCTTTGTCTTCTCTACATGCCCGTGCTTACTACTTTTATGCAGTTCCTCAGGCTGCAAATTCAAACACATTGACAGTGTTGCTAGAGATGAACAAAGCACTACAGCCGTGGCTCAGACACGGTTGGTCGGACGCAGAAGAACCAACCCTTTCATGCTATTTCCCAGTTGGGCCTCTGAGAACAATCCCTGTGGAGAGTCAAGATTCCCTCCTCAGGCCACTCCCCGCATTATTGTTACATTATTGTTACACGTGCCGCTTAATCCCTGACCTTATCAATGTCACTGGTCTGAAATGCATATCTGTCCCCTTGGAATAGTAGCTGCTGTTGCTTGTTATTCATAGATCTCTTCAAAAGAAAAAGAGAGTCTGTTCTGATATTTTTTCAAAGAAAATGAAATACTTTCATTGTCATAATCCCCATAAACCCATGTTATTATGCAATTAGAAATGGTTTTGCTCTAACATAATATAATTATAAATTAGACATGCATCAAAACGATGCTGAAAAAAAAAGTTATGTGTTTGTAAGTGTGGTTATTGATAAAAATATTCTTTTTGTTCTGGAAAATCATATGGTCCCCTAAAAATGATGTCAAAAACAATGACAGAAGTCTTTCCAAGGATTCCCATCTATCTTTCTTTGCTTAAAGTGACCTTTCGAGCAATTCTACATAAACTTGCACAAGAAGACCGCTTATGAATTTACATGAAGTGGGGAGACTAACTAGTCCTTCTCCTGTTCATGACTTGGAATAATTTTCCCATGCCATCTACTTGGGCTATTAAAGGAATAGCCCAGGTGCCTCCAATTAGAAAGGCCACAGCCTTATGCTGGAGTCCAGTTCTGAGGACCCACTGCTGAGCCAGAATGGAACCTCGCAGTTGTTGGATCCAGGGTAAGCCCAAGGTTCTTAGGTAGGTGGAAAAGAGTGACCTCGGGTTTTTCAATATTTTCATATCAGTACAGGTGTATTGATGCTTATCAGCTGAATATCAGGCCTCCATTCATTGTATTAATGGGTGGCCATCTATGCTCTTTTATATCTTTATAGAGAGGTTATTTATCCAACAATTAAACCCAGTTACATTATGGCGAATACATAACCTATTATTTGCCTAAAATTATATCTGTTTGAAAGACTAACTTCCATATGTGCTTTCTACCAATGATATTATTTTCTATTTTTGTATTTTATTGTTCTAGTGGTTTGAAATTTTTGAAATGTGGACCCACTGATAGAACAACATCAAGATACAAATCAGAGTTTTTGAAAACAGGTATTTTGAGAGTATTTAGGACACTCACGCTACTCACTGACCATTATGTTACTGCATAGGGCATTATATATATATA
>NW_017731704.1:1438902-1458458 GCF_001890085.2 Hipposideros armiger
GGCATGCTCATCATGTGCCATATTTTTAAATCCAATAAATTAATCAACAAAATAATAACTGTATAAATGTTCAGCAGTTAAAAGAAAAAGACAAGACAAAAAATAAATAAATAAAGAATAAAGAAAAAAAGAAAAAAAAAAGAAAACCAACCCAGCTAAATTACATGATTCTTTGCTAAATCAGCCAGGACATCTCTGAATTGCTTATCAGTAGCTAAAGTATTTGTTTTGTTTAAGGTGTATTCATTTTTGCCTTAAGGTACATTAAAATTAAAAAATACCTGACACAAAGGTTCTCTCTCCAGCCAATATGTCATAAAAACTAAAGTCATATACTTATGAGCACTTGAATCTAGTAAAAATTTATTTTCTAGATAGTATAACCAGTTCTTCCCTTTCTCTTGATCCCTGACCACTTGACACTAATATTGAAGGTAATATTTTGATCAGACCAGTTACAGCTTAGAATCAGCATGAAGAACCTGTAAAGGAACTAAAAATTCTTTGCTAACTAAGCAAACTAAGAGTTTTTACAAGCCCAAACATTTTTACGAGCTAAACGTTCCTGGTGTCTTAGTTGCATGACATGTTTATTAATATCTTGTTATTGAATTTGATGTTTCTAAATATGACCAAAGATAGTCTATGTTCACAAAGTAGGAAACGGAATCAAACAGCTTGATACTTTTTTGTTTTCCCCTAAAATTTCCATCATGTTCAGATATTGAACTCCGATATGGGGAGTTTTGTTGTATTATGTTGCTTTCATTTCATCTTATTTTTTTATGCATCTAAAGGAGTCAAAAACAAGTATGGCACTGACACATTGAAAATACCCTTAGGTATTTGCTACCCTAGATGGTGCAGACTCCTAAATCTCTCTGTCTACGAGAAAGGCTTTCAGGAGGGTCTTACAACATTGTGTATGCTGGCCCCCACTGTACACTGGATCACAGTCTCTTCGGGTGGGGTTAAGAATGTACACTTTAAATAAATCTTCCTGACAATGCTGAAGTTCAAGCAGGTCTGAGACCCACTGATCTGTATCATGACAGAGCAAAGATGTTTGCCTAGAGGGCTCCCATCTGGTTTAATGGATGAGCCTACACTAAACCCCAGAGGCAAATGTTTACCTAGTTAAGTAGATGTCCAGATATATGTATTCCAAACCGAACCTCTGTGAATAATGTACAGCAAGCTAGAGTACTGCTTTAACATAGTTGGAGATTTGAGTTTTATGTTGCAAATTCGTAACACCACGGAGCTTTCGGGGGAAAAATTTCAGTCTATTTTTATAGATGGAGAAAACATTACATAAAATAAATCATGGCATAATTATTGGTGTTTGCAGATCACACATGCTCAAAACGAATAGGAAATTTTTAAGAGATAAATAGAAACAAGGATGTTCAGCAATGTCAGGCTGAGCTCTCCAGGTTCATGAAGCTGTTAAGTGTAGATCAGGTCATCCTCTGTACAGCCTCACACAGCCCCGGCACACTTAATTCGATCAAATGCATTTTAGTCCAGACTGGGTCCAGTTTTCCATGGAGCAAGCATGAATTAGAGGTACCTCTCCATTCTCTTTTCCCATTTATTTTAGGAGTCTTAGTTTAGGGAGGAAACAAATCTCTACATTCCAACTTGAATTTGAGGATACGGAACCCTAGACATGTAGAAGTGAAAGGTATCTAAAGAGGATGAAGCCTGGACTCCTTACTTAGAGTTCCGGTATTTGTACCCTTCACTGCTACACTCAGACTTTATCGGAGCTTTTGATTCTTTTTTTTTTGGCTTTTTTCTCTCTTTCATCTTTCATCATTTGAAATTGTTGTCTAAAACTTCTTCCTGAAATAGGCATTCATCATACTTTAGTTCTTAGACCATAAATCCAAGAGAAATACATAGTGGTGATAATTAAGATAATTCTAGATTTTTTTTTTCTGTATGTGAAAAGAAGTATATTTAACAATCTAGAGGAGGCATTATAATGGTTTATGTCAGGTACATATTTAGATATACATATTGAGATAACTTTTTTCTTTTACCTCTAGAAATCACGTCATTCCTTGTAACAAGTATACTGCTAAGTTTTGGGTTGCCTGTCTCAGAGATTTTTTTGTTGTTTTGTAAAAGCACCCATCATGCTCCCCAGGAAGGATACCTGATCATCTGCTCTATCATTTCCAAGTTCATCCTAAAGATACATATGAAGACTCAGGTGGATTCAGTAAGCTCACAAATGCTTAGAGAGCCTCTCTAAGTCAGGGTACCAACTAGTCCTCTCTATCATCGCTATATGACTGCATGAGCTGAATCCCATATGTTGAAAACAAAGAACCAAGAGGGAGATTTAAATCAAATGTACAGCTGATATGATGTTAGGGCCGTGTGTGTGTGTGTGTGTGTGTGTCTCTGTGTGTGTGTGTGTGTTCTATGATAATAATTGTTAGGGGGAATACATTTGGAAACTTGGCACCCTACTATTGCCACAGGATGTTGACAGTCTCTTGGTTCCAATGGATGGTGAGCTGCTCTCTGAAATGAGGCACAAGACCTTATTTGGTGATGATAGCTCAGCTTCCTTGAGTGGCTGGCACAGAAATTGTTTCTGAACTGAAATTTAGAAATCTCCAACACTTTTCACATATGTTTTGGTTTAGGGATCCCTTTGTAAGTCTGTCAAACACAACTTATTTTTTTTAAAATCTGTTTTCAAGAACGTCTCATCTATTGGGTTTCAAACTCATTAAAGTTTGGGAAACAATATTTTAAAGAAGTATGAAATACAAAAGGCTATTTATGTAACACTCACTTAGCATTTATTCAAATAAATCTTAATCCCTATGAAATAATCCTGTGGTTAAATGTATGCCTAGCAAACACAGACTAGTGTTTTCATCCCACATTCCATTCAGCGATAATACTATTTCCTAGGAGAAATTAAGTGTTATGTAGATTTTCTGAATAAACTATGACTACAGTCCAGCAGCTTATGTTTATGATCATAAAAACAAGTTTTTAAAAATATTATGAGTTTTCCTTAATGGTCAACTATTTTCTGGCTTCTTCAAGGTTGTAGGAATATATGAACCCTATTATTGCTTCCCCAAGACATTTCAACATACGATAGCTGCTTTTCCGAGGGCAGCACCATATTTCTGCTAATATGAAACTAGACATACAACAGGTCCAGTTGTGCCCCTTGCAAAACTCCTGCAACACTCTTGCAACATGGTCAAGAAAACTACCCACCATGGGAAAACCTATATGCAGCCTGAGCTCTGCCCAAAGGACCTGAGTGCCACAGCAGCATCATTCTGTTTCCATTTGATAGTATGAATCTTAATCGGGCAGCGAGATCTAAGTTCAATTGACAGAAACCTAGAGTGGAAGTTTGAGATACAAAACTGCAGAGGTCAAGGCCCCATGGTCATTATTCTTCCAGCAGTGGCAGAAACAGAACTGGCCATACAGACAAGCAGGGGAGATAAACAGTGAGTAGAAGGCCACCCACACAAACCTTGGCTTGCTTGCTTGGTTCTTTTCATAGGATGCTATGAATGAAGACAGGTGTTGTCGGGCTTGAAACATTTTGTATGGGGAGACCTACTGCTTGGTTAGTGTTTTTTCTTCGAAAGGTACCTTGGAAACATACTTTTGCATTTCTTCTTTAATTGATGTTTGTTTATTTAGTGTCAGTAATGTTGACAGAGCCTTATGTGTGATTTTAAATCAAAGGCTTTGGGATGAAGTAATATGGATTCTCATTTAATTAACAAAGACCTTTTTCCAGTTGACCAAACATGAGAAAATGAGAACATACCAATATGGGCATTCCTTGGCTATTTTATTTTCTGACAACAGCATGACAGATTTTGCTTACTGGGCACATGAAAAAAAGTTATTTTCTCCTATATTCAGCAAAACTTTGATATTTAAATCTATTCACCCAGCCATTATTCCTAAACCATACTACTGTCTAGACTTAAAAACTATATATTATATATAGTATACAAATACTACATATATATCCAAAGAATATTGCTTCCAGATCACTTAATTGTGAAAACTTATAAATGCATTAGAAAAATGCAGTTATTAGTAATAATGTAATTTACAATTTAACTTGTCACCAAATAACATAAATATGGTGTAACATATTTATTTGCAATGGTTTTCAATATTATGGGCCTGCTTTGAATATTAAATAAACTGCCTAAATTTTGGAAGTTACTTCATTTTATGGCTACATCACATTTAAAAGAAGTATTTGTGGCAACATATCAAGTATATACGGAGCCAGAATCCACCTCTGTTCACACAAATTAAATAGTTATAACTTTAAATGCAATTTCTGTCAAATAAAAACATTATACTGTGTCCTTATCCACCTTATTCACTGGATCTGGCACCATGTGACTTCTGGCTCTTCCCCCAAGTCAAATGACCATGAAAGGTAAACATTTTGAATAAATTCAGGACATTGACGCTGCCAGGACAGTGCAACTAAAGACACTCATGAAAGAGGACTTCCAGAACTGCTGCAGAATGTGACAAGGACAATGGGATAAGTGTGTTCAAAGTGAGGGGGAGAATTTTGAGGGGGACTGATGACCAATGTCTCTTTTATAGTAATAAATAATTTTTAATTTAAACATTCACCTTTTATCATACCTCATAGATGGTTCTTAAATCTATCACTGTAGATTCTACTTCTCTCCTGAGCTACAAAAATGTCATTTTCCTAAATGCCTGCTAAATATCTCTTCCTGATTTTTCTACATGTAACTCCAATTCCATGTCCATTAATCAGAACTCATTATTTTATGTTCAAACCAGCTCTTTGCCTTGTTTGCCCTCTGCTGACAAAGGATCTGTGATTCTACCAGACACTTTGGAATCTTTCATTCCTTCTTATCTCCTCAGCTCTCAGCAAATCACATATTAAATGGTTCTTTTCATCACCTGAATATTGAAATGATCTGTTAAGTGTTTTTATTATCTTAATCATTTGTGTCATTTACATACACTCTGGGGCAATATTAATCTTTCTAACATAGTAGTTTTTAAAAAAACTCTTATGAATTAAGCTTTGTGATCTTAAACAGGTCACTTAAGCTCTCTGAGAAATAAATGTGTGAAATTAAATGATGTCTAAATGTCCTTATCGTTTAAAAATCTATGATCCTATGTCAGAGACACAAAAATATTTTTGTTTCTTTTAGAAGGCCTCATTTCTGCATATATTAAATATATACTTAGCCTCTACAACAACTAACCTCTCTAGCCATATCATTCATGATGCCTTTAAACATATCTTCCACTCTGGCCTATTGGTCTACATTATATGCCACAAACATGTCCTAACCATTCTGTGTCCATGTCTTGGTTTTTGTTGTCTCTTTTATCTGGGATATTCTTTCCCCAAATTCACCTTTCTATCTTTAATGATGCATAGCAAACATCCATATTTTCCTGATAGCTCTCTTTTCAACGTTCATAGCAGTTAGTTTATACTGCTTTTACTTTACTTGATCTGCAAGGTGATAACTCCTTACGTTACAGTTCCTAATTATAAATGTATTTTATTAAGAGGAGGTACTATGTTTTGCTTCTCTTGTTATCTCCTGTCATGCCTAATTCATTGTTTTGCATATAGTGATATTGAATAAGTATCTTTAAATAATTTTTATCTACCAATCGGAATGAAATAATTTACATTAATATGCAGGTTAAAAATTCCAAAGTCCTTTCAAATGTATTTCCTCAATTTGCATAAAACTGTATGGTGTAGACTAGGGGTGTCAAACGCAATTAAAACACGGTCCATTTGGTGCAACAGGCAAGATTCACGCGGGCCACATCACATTTACAAATTTTGTTAAATTTATATTCTGAAGTGAGGATTCAGGAATATGGATAGGATAATTAAAACACTATATAATTGCTTTTATTTAAACATTTATTTTATTTAATGTATTTATAAAACTAAATTATTCTTTTTTACCCGAGTGCTCTTTTTAACCTTTTCTCTATTGGGATCTGTTTACATAGGTGACACTGACAGCGGCAGACATATCGCTTCCAAACATCGCCGGAACTGAGTCAGCGCGTTTATACACGTCCACAGGCCCCCAGGAA
Source organism: Hipposideros armiger (assembly GCF_001890085.2). Taxonomy (NCBI): domain Eukaryota; kingdom Metazoa; phylum Chordata; class Mammalia; order Chiroptera; family Hipposideridae; genus Hipposideros; species Hipposideros armiger. Next base: position 1,445,047 of record NW_017731704.1, read on the forward strand.
AGGCACTGGGCCACGTGTATACTCGTCTTCAGTAGTTAAAGGGTTAACGAGGGAATTGTGTGTACGGTATTGCCTCGATCTCCCCTAAGCGCTATTTTCTTCATAACAATTTTTTCTATTTTCATTTTATTTCAGAGCATCGCGGGCCACAAAAAATTACCTCGAGGGCCGCATGCGGCCCACAGGCCGCCAGTTGACACCCCTGGTGTAGACCAAAGACTCAGTTTACATATAAGGACATTGATTCTCTGTTAAGTCATTTGCCAAGGCTGTATAACCAGATGGTGATGCTCAAGTTTGAGATTAAAAGAAAAATTGTCTTCTGAGAAGTTCAGTGTTTTTTCTATGATATTATGGTCAAAATTCAAATTAGAAGAAATTTATTTGCAGTGAAACTCACACTTTAAGAAGTCTCATCATTTAATAAAAGATCTAGAATTAAATCTTCTAACGTAATTATTTTTACTTCCACTTATTTTCCACTGTTCTTTAAGAGGTAGTTATGTCACCTGGGTAAAGTCTGTTTGTCAGTGAATTCCATGATGACGGCTATGCCGAATTATAATCAGCACTCTTGCAAGGGCAGTTGGAGAAGGTGTTTGTTTTGACTGAAAACTGGGTATTCTGAAGAAACAAATATTAAATTTGGGTTGAAGAATCTCATTCTTAGAGCTTCTTATAATTCAATGATGATTTTGAATCATCACTCAAAATGTGAAGCATTTAAAAATACATGGAACCTTCATTTGCATTTATAGACACTACATGTTTAACATAAGATTTCTATGGTAGAAAAAGTAAACAAGAATGTAAACTCCCCACAGAAGTAAATTCTTATGCCTATTTAGCTTAAAAGCTGACATATTTGCTAACTGCATGTGCTTGGAGGGAATGCAGAGAGTAATGAGAGGATGAAATTGTGGAAACATTGAAGCTTGTAACTAACACAGCAGGTTTCGTGTAAGCAGAACAAAGTGAGAGAAATTCCTGGGGAGGGGTTCTTTTGCTATGCCTTGTGGAGGAATCCATATTTGAAAAGCACTTATTTGTTAATAAACAAACAAGTTAGCAATTTAACATGCTATTCTGGGAATTCATAATATTGTATAGTTAATGGTTGTAGGAAAACATTTTTAAATAGCCAAAACATTTTCAAACAGAGAGAGAATACATTTATGTTGGCATATACATAAGGCAATTTTTTGATGTTGCAACCCATATCCTAATAAAAGTGCCAATATTTCAAAGTGTGACAGTGCAGAAATCATTAATGAATAACTATATCAAGAAGTTAGCCCTATTCTCACTTTTGTCTACGGTTTTGAGTTCACTGACCTCCCCATGTTTCCCTGTCTTGTCCCAGGTGCTCTGTGAAATTTTGTGAATCGCTAGGTACAGGCAGGAGGCATGTGACAGTGCTGACCAGGCAGGAAAATGAAGGTACAGAGTAGCATTATAATGCTAGGAGTGAGCTAATCATGTCTTTATATGCCCATATGTATAAACACACCACACACACACACACACACACACACACACACACATATATACACTAGTTAATCTCCCTGTGGAAGACACCATGAGAGGGAAGCCCTCCACACCTTTAGAGACCAAGTATGGAAATGAGTCAAGCAGGCCAGGAGATATTACATACTGACAATAAAACAGAGCTGAGGTTTAGTCTCAGGGTTAGGATATGGTGAGGCCTGATAAGGGCAGTGAGAATAGACAAGTGCCTGCCCTGGGTAGAGGGGGTGGCCATTTCCTAGCTACTATAGTCTCTGTCGGTACTGCCAGATTTTTCAATTTTTCAAGAGAAACAGACACTTTCATTTTTATAATGAAATCTTGCAATCTACAATCACTGACAACAAACTCATTTTTAACACCGTGTAGGTCAAGCTATCCATGTCTGTGGGTCAATCTGACCTGTTGCAGAAATCTGTGACTTCTAGAATAGAGTATGCTGCTCTTCTCTCACGCCTTGAAGACAAAACAAGTGGCAGATTTGAGGCAGCACAAGAAACAGCAAATACTCCGTCCTTATCTTATATTTTAAAACAGGACCTTCGTTATTAATATAGATATGCACTAGTAATATACTTGTGACCAGCTGATGACAATACACTTTCCTTTCTCTGGAAGAAGAAATTATTTGTGAAATTTATATGATGATGTGATCACTTGTTCTTTGGGGGAGGAGGAAAGGAAGTGGTTTGAGTCTGGAGAAATTCCACGACTAGCAGATTGCAGGATTCCACGGCTAATGCCTGTGTGGCCTATGACCTGCTATTGTGGCTAAATCGGGTGCCACAAAAGAAACTGGGGCAAACCACCAATAATACTTTGGAAAACAACTTATCTGTATATTAGGAATTGCCCATATTGCATGCATTGCAAGCTTGTATTGTAAAAGCAAAAGCTGTATTATAACACTAAAATACACACTTAAAGTTAGATATATCAGAAAATATTACTTACTATTCCTAAAACCTAAGTTGAATGTATATTTAAGAGTGTAAAATGCCTTGTGTATTTTGATGGAATAAATTACGAGTAACTTACAATTTTAACTACAATGAGAAGAGTGGAGATTTTTCAAAAGGGTATTTATATGAAATACTGATATTACAACTCAGAACAACATTTAGTAACTTGGATACAATGGACTAGAATGCCCGCCCTCATACACAGATTTGGTAATGCTGTGAGTAATCACATATGAATTTAAATTTCATAATCAACTATAATTAGCTAGCAAAATGATCATGAAAGTGTATGTTTTAGCAGCAAAGAAAATCAGCATCTCATTACAAGAGTGGCAGAGATTGCCTGATATACAAACCTACTTATTCACAGGTCGGTTCTTAAATGTTCAAAGCACAAGTTTTCTGTGTTACTTTGAACATTTATAGCCTCATAAAAACTCTCAAAGAAGAAGTAAAAATGGGCAGTGGGTAATGTTTTTCTACATAGCTTCACTCCTATTTCCACATTTTTCTCCTTTCTAGACCCCACACCGGAGCCCTTCCATCAAGTCTGGAGTCACACTGACTGACGTTCTTGCCAGGCACCGTGGCAGGAGGAAAGTGAATCAGAGGAGCCACGAGCACTTCAAATATGTTTTTGATTAATCTGTTTTCCTCCTGTTGGTACTTAGAACTATAGGATTTATTACTAGATGTATTATTTACCAGTGTGTCTCCTTTACCTGAGAGCACTATTCATTGAATAGCATCTTATCAGTTTCTGAGATTCCAATTTCAGTATCATGCTTGAGCCTTCATCCCTCATTGCTCCATCCACGAAGGTCCTGTGTCCTGTGGGTTCTAACTCTCATCTTTAATTCCAACTTCAGGACCCTCTTCTTCCCAGCTATTTCCTCAGACTTTACTCTCTCTTCTCAACAATTCTTCCTTTGGCTTATTACCAAAGCTTAGTTTCTAATAGAAGAGATGATAACAGATGATCAAAAACTTGCACACTCAAAAACTTACAAAGTCCCTGTCTTTCTTGCAGAGTAAAAGCTCAGCCTATAACTTGCCAAGTTCAATGTTCTCCATGGTATTTCTGAACTCTTTCTCCCATATTAAATTTCTACCACACCACCTCTTATTGTGTACTAAGCACTTTGTGCTCCTCATTGTAGAAACAGGCTCCATCAGTGTTTCTTTGCCCACCTGAAATGACCTTGCCCCACCTGAGTGGCAATGACAACACACTTCTAATATGTCCAAAGTCCATCTGAAAAGCTCCTTTCTCTTCCATGCTTTGTCTGATGACACTAATCAAAATCGTCATCTTCCTCTTCTGTGATTCCATAGCACCTTGTAGATGCCACCATTAAAACACTCTGCAAAGTTAATATTAATATATCAGTTCTTTCTCCCTTAGATCGTAAACTTCCTGAGACCAAGGACCACATAGAATTTTTAAAGTCATTATTGATTCCTTTCATTCAGCACATGTATTTGGTAAATAGATTTCCTCTCTTTTAATTGAACTGAAGCCAGGCTTTTCTTCTTATTTTCAGATTAGCAAATCAAAGGTTAGACATGATGATCTAATCAGGGTTTCTTGTCCATTTAGTTGTAAAGCTAGTCTTGCTTGACACCTATAGGCCATACCAATAAACGTAACACTGGGGGAGGATGGACCACGTGTCAGGGACTGCTCTACTTATTTTTATGTGCTATTGAATTCTCACAATGATTCTATAGGAATCTTTATTTTATGAAGACCTAAACTGAAGCACAGAGATGTTCAGCTGGTTGTCTGAGATCATGCAGCTAATATAACATGGAGCCAGAACTAAACACAGGAGTTTGGTACCAAGGCCCCAAATTCTTAATGTTCTCCATGGGATTTGTATTTTAAAGCGCACAGCAGAGACACTACAAAGAAAGGCTTTCAAAACATAGAGTTTAGACACTTGTGCCCCCCGGGTGGGAGGGAGAAAGACCTCCCCTGGAGCCCTTCAAGTCACACCAGAGATGCCACACCTCAGCGCTTTACATTAACTGCCTGCCTTGAGGAATATGTGTATTTTTCCTTGAATGAGTTCAGCCTTTAACACTGGCCACCTTTAATTTATGTTCCTCTATAAAAGTCAACGTGAGTTTCTGGCTGTAAATTTGTCATGCCTTACTAATGAACTAAATTGTGTTTTCTGCCAGTGTTCCATTTAAATTGATGTGACCTCATTCATTAACACATACATATTTATAGCTGTAAGAAATATACAAAGCTTTCAAAAACTTTGGCCCACTCAAAAAGTCAAAGGGAGGAGTGGGTTGAAGAGTGGGTAAATGTGTATGGGAAAAGATGAATAATCTAAAAATCATTTTATTTTATTTAATTTTCACTATAAAACAATCTTTCTAATACACCACTTTTATCCTGTTACTTCCCCCTTTGGAGGACCTTTCATTTTTCTGCTCTAACTGCATGATCATGTTCACAGTCACTGCCTTGTGTGCAAAGATTCCTACAAAGCTAGTTCAAACTTATCCATCTAAACAGAACTCCCATTCAGATGTCTTATATGTTCATTTATTAGTTCACTTACTCTACATATGTTTATTGAGTGCCTGTTATGAGAGGCACTGTTCTAGGTGCTGAAGGGCACCAAAGAGGTGGGGAATCCAACAAAGTGACTGCTCACCTGGTACTTACATTGCAGTAAAAGAAACACATGAGCCAGAACGAATTTTAGTGTTTGATATAGATTGATAAAAAAAGGATTCACAAAATTCTTGGTCTCAAGACTCTTAAAATATATTATGTATGTCAAAGAACTTGTTTTGGGTCTATGTATATTGATATTTATCATAACAGAAATTAAAATTGGGAAAAAATTCAAATATATATTAATGCATTAGAAAATAACCATAAAACCCATTACATATGAATATAACTAATATGATTTTATGAAAATAACTATTTTCAAAGCAAAACATCAGTGAGAAGAGTAGCGGTGTCTTACATTTTTTTCAGACCTTTCCAATGTCTGGCTTAATGGAAGAGAGAGCTGAAATTTCATGTGTCTCTATTCTGTCTATTGCAATATCACCCGTCATATAGCTTCTAGAAAACTCTACTATACAGTCACAAAAGAATGATAGTAAAAAAAGAAAGTTATAATTTATTACTGTATCAAAACTAGTTTTGATCTCATGGAGTTTCCTGAGAGGCTCTCAGGGGCCTTCAGTTGTTCCCTAGACCACACTTTGAGACCCACTGATACAAGGGAAGAAAACAAAAGGGCAAAGGGTGGGGCAGTAATTTTAGGCAGAGGATCAGAAAATGCCACTCTGAGGAAGTGAAAGCTGAGCGGAGGTTCGAAGGAGAAGGACCCAAAGCCACTGGAGGCACAGAAAACAATAACCACAAAGGCCTCAGAGTATGCAAGAGCTCAAAAACTTTGAGAACCTGAAAGGAAGCCACTGTGGTGAGAATGTGGTAAGCAGGGAAAAGAGGAGCATGAACTGTGGTCGCAGAGCCGGGCAGAGCCAGGCGGAGCAGGGCAGAGGTCATAAGCCAGGGGCTGCGGTTCTGATCCAGACATCTGTCTGGCAGATGTATTCTGTCTGCACTGTGCTTTTTTTTTTTTCTTCCTATTCTTATTGAGCCAAACTATTTTCAAATGGGGCTTTCACATAAAAATCTGGATTTCTGGATTCCTTTCAGCAGATCAGAACACGAGTAAGGCTACTTCTAAGTGGGGCACAGAGCTAAGTAGCTCTCCATTGCGTCAGAGGGAGCCTTGGTCTCCAGCTTCCTCAGAGGTGACGCCCTCTCACTGCCATTCCTCCTGGCCTGTCCCACTTAGAAACGTCTCCTTACTCGCTCCACAGACATGGTGTTATGTGTGAGACCCCCAAGGAGGGACTCGTGGGCTTTTGTTCTGTTTGCTGTTGGATTCCAAGTGAGATGGGGAATCCTTGAATTGTGGTCACATACTCTCATGTGTTTTTTGAAAGACAGCCGGTTTTTGTGTGGAAAAGATTGTAAGGGGCCAGGGCGGAAGCTCGTGTTAAAACGTTTGCCATGCTCCTCCAAGCCCTCAAGTACACCATGAACTTGGCCTTGGCGCCTGCCTTCCCACTCACACGCCCTTCCTCCCCCTCGCACCTCACCTCACCGTTTCTACCTCGAAGATCTACCTCATAGCCCCTTCCTCAGAATGGAGACACAGGTGGGATGGATCCTCAGACCACAAACACCCCGAGGCTCTTATGGTACCCCCTATTTACACTAAGAATTTATAGCCCGTGGTTTTAGAGCTTTTTTACAGTAAGAGTAATCTCATCAATTAGACTGCAAATTCCTTCAGAGCCTGAACTTATCTCTCTACTGCTCCTATTATCTAGAACTGACTGCTCCTGCCAGTCCAACAAGAAAAATCACAACTAGCAATGGTGTTCAAAGCACTGACCATTCCTTAACTGCTCCCCTCATGTTGTCTAGGTTCTCAGGACTCCCCTGCCTGTAGGTTGATTGGTCGGAATAGGCAGGCAGACCTTCGAGAAATTATCAGAATTATATCTACATTACAAGCAATCGCTTTTATAGCACAGGTACTACCTTGTTCTATGTATTATTTAAAATATCATGGGCAAGAAATTTAGTTTATCTGTTTCCTCATCTGTAAAATGAAATTGTAATAAACAGCACCTCCCTCATGGGCTGTGGTGAAGATTAAATGAGATAATACATGCACAGGGCTCAGTTCTTAATTATTATCAGCAACACAGATTTCAGATGCTTTTCCTCACATACAAAGGAAATGTCCGTGCTATTCATAAATCAGGGGAAAAAATCATTATGAAGTCCTGCTGTTACCGGCCACCCTAGTATCCCCCCTTCCCCCTACTACTGAGAAACTTTTAAGTTTTCCTTCCTATAAGAATGTTAAGTATAGAAATGTTAAGTCTCCTCCCTAGTTTCTTAGTTTCTTAGCTCTTGGCTTTGATTACTTTTCTAACCAGTTTGTGAATCCTAAACTAAAGATTGCTCCTAGCCTGAATCACCCTGCTTCAGATAACTACTTGAAAGCTTGTGACTTCCTAATATCCCCCAGGCCAGCAAACTAAATGCCAAACCCATTCTGGGCCCAAACAATTAGTGCCACCTGAGTGACAGGCTGAATGGTCACAGGTTTCATGAGAGCTTAACAGATTTATTAATTCAAATCTATTTTTCCTTATTCAGGGACCTTGGGGATACAGAGGATACCCCAACCAGATTGCCAGTCACAACCAAAGAAGCCAACAGGGTCTTTCAGGCGGAGCCTGAGACCCCTTCCTCTCATCTGAGATCAGCTAGGGTGAGAGTTCCGTGAATCTCCAAATAGGCGGGGACAGCCCTATGGCCCTGCCCAGCAGGGAGCAGATACAGAAGAAAAGACCTCCTGTCCCTCAGCTTCCCATAGAGATTTTATGGGGATCATGTCTCTCAAGGGGAAAACTAGGCAGGCAGTTAGAGGCAGACATTGGGTCTCTGCATTCCTGCAGGTCCCACAGAATGTGACCACCCGGTGACCTCCCCTCTCCACCCAAAACTTGTTTCATTGTAACTATTGACCCCTGAAACAAATGGGTGCAAAATACACAACTAGATCAGACCAGTCACTCGCACCTGCGCAGTGCCTCTTGTCAATCACAGGTGCCAACCAAGTGGTCCCAGGCCCTTAGGGGAACAGCCCATTCTAGAGAAAGGGGATAAAAACTCCAAGTCCTGGGAAGTCTGCTCTCTTTTTGGATGTCGTCCCCCTTTTTTGACTGCTTCTTCCCTTTTTCGAGACTCGCCTTTGAGCATGGCCCACTCCAACTCTTTGAAATGTACTGTCTCTTTGAATAAACTACTTTTTCAGTACTTTACTCCAGCATCTCGTTCAATTCTTTGCTCGAGTTGCCAAGGACCCAGACTTTGTGCGGAGAAGGGCCCACTCTCCAACAACACTCCCACTAAAAGGTATATGGAAACATACCTCTTTGAGTGATATTAATCTTTTAGTAATAAAAAATATTTCAGCACCTTCAGTATATGCCAGGAATGCCAAAAAAATTGTACACATTTTAAGAGATGTTATCTATGTATTACTTTTCAAAGTTGAATTGAATAACGGTAGCAATGTACAGTATGACGTTTGCTCAAAAGGTGGTGTTATTCAAATAAATGCTAGCGTCATTCATTGTATTACAATTTTAATAGTTTTTTCCTTTCTTAAAATTTGTATACATTTTTTTGGCACCCTCTGTATATTACTTAAAGACACCATTCTGGGGAGAAATTTATGCTTAATCAATTAATATAATAATTTCTCTAATGACCTATTTTGTAGTATCTTGGGAGATTTAGATTTTCTTACATTATGTTTTCACTATCAAGCTGTATAATCTTTATAGGTGCGCCACAGGGACGTTGAACGTTTTAAAGAAACACAGAAGGTGGCATACAGAGAAGTAAAATTATTAAGAACAGGGACTTTGAAACCAGAAGGCTTAGCTTAGGCCCTGGATATACCACTTGTTTTGTGTCATAACTAACCTCTCTGTGCCTCATTCACCCCATCTATAAATTGGTGCTAATAACAGTATCTATTTTATAGGGCAGTTTAAAGATGAAATGAGTTTTGGTGGTGATTTATAATTTATGTCCCAAAATATAAAAGCATTATTAAATTATTCAGCAAACAATTGATATATAAATGATACTGCTGCTTGTTAATCATTAAAAATATTTTTCAAAATTATTTTGATCATTGACTAGCTCCTTAGGCAATATAAATGAAAGCCATTTGATAATACGTCAGTTAGGCTACAAAGTCCCAAAACTTTTTCAATTCTTTGTCAGTTTGATTTGTCACATGCAACATGCTTATTCTTAAGCAGCGTAAAAACACTTGTCAGTAAAATGAAAACGCTGCTGGTCTCAAAAAACTCCCATTTCTTTGCGCTTTCCATCATCGCACTGCTGCGAGCAATGCCTGGGGAATTGCCTTCAGGGTCACTCCAAACTGGACCCAAAAGACTGCAATAATTACATCCCAGTGGTGTTGACATTTAGCTTTGTCCCACAAGCTGCTGAAGACAGGCAGGGCGCCATCTGTCATGTTAGATGGCCACTAGCTAGCTATAAGTGGTGGAGATTACTATTCTGACATGCTTGAGTTTGTTTCTGAGCCAGCTTTGTAAAGTCTGAAGCAGTTAAGAGTTATCTTGGAAAAAGATTATGGCACGATCATGAGTACATATTGATCATACACAGTTACAAAATGTAAAGCATAATATCACAGAAAGTATGCGTAAGTCACTCTCAATTAAAACTTGTCCTATTTTATTATGCATTCCCAGTTATGACATTTGTTAGTCACTGCCCTACTGAATTCTTCAAATTTGGAATGTTTTGCCTCATTCTCCTCCAACAGCCAAGCTCTTTGTAACGTAAAGTTCTTTAACTTTGACAGAAACACTCGCCTTTATACTGAAAAATTATTATTTTTGGAATCCTTGTAAAGATTAATCTAAAGTGTGATTTTAATTATCATATACTCCCTTACCTAATCTTGTCCCAATGTTTTCATGCCATTTGGTGATAATACCCACTGCTGTTTCAAACAGTATTTTAACTACATTTCTCTTTAAATATATTTAGTAGTTGACAAATGGAACAAAAGAAAACGCATTATCCTGTTTTTCTCTGTTCTTAAAATTAAATTCCATCTTTATAGTTTTACTGATTATATGATTTCAGTGTATTTCCCATGTAGTCTTTTGTTCTGCATTGATAAGAAAATTGATTGCAATAAAGATTTGTATTTTTATAATATTCCCCAAATTAATTTTGTAAATTTTGAAATGTAAGAGATAATTTATGATGTGTGATAGTTGGAAGTAATATGACTGAAAGAAGGCAAAATTCCTCTCAATAGGTCCTATGTAATAAATTCCCACAAGGGTGAATTTGTTTCTTTCAACCTAAGTCACACCTTTGGTTAGCATTTTTGTAATGACAAGTTTAAAATTTAAATTCTTCATTCAAATTTAATAACTCTTTTGATAAGTGTCTCTTCCATTAATGCGAATTTGATTTTCACAATGGAATGTATTGTATTTGTTTCAAGTTTTGTAGAATAAAAGTGAATATATTTTATAAAAATTGACATTGGGACACTGAAGTAATCAGGAAGTTCTATGTTGTAAGCTATAAAAGACAAACGCAATTTATCGTGCTGGGTGTGGTGAAAAGCAATCAAGAATGGTGTCCATCAGGGAAAACACTCCCTATGATACTACAGTGATGGATACATGTCATTATACATTTATCCAAACCAATCCAATGAACAACACCGAGAGTAAATCCTGATGTAAACTAAGAGCTTTGGGTGATAATGATGTGTCAATGTAGGTTCATCAATTGTAATAAATGTACCATTCCAGTGAGGATATTGATAATGGGGGGGGGATTATGGATGTGTGGGGGCAGAAAGTATGTAAGAAATCTCTAAATGTTACTTTAAATTTTGCTGTGAATCTAAAACTGACCTAAAAACGATTGGGGCTCAAGTTCTTAGCTTGGACACGGGTATGCAGGGCTGCAACTTACTAGATACAGGACAAGGAAGAGAAATGAGTTTGGGAGGAGTAGGTGGTGTTCAAAGTTAAACATCTTGAATTTGAGGGTGTCTATGGGATATGGAGTTTCATATTGAGGTCTAGTACATGGCTGTATATGAGAACACTGGGTTCAGGGGAGATCTCAACTGGAGATATGCCTAGTAAGAATCATAGCATGAAGATGGTGATGGAAACCTTGCCAGGGATAACATTGCCCAGAGTATGTGTGACACTAGTGACACTGATATTTACGGAGTAGGCACAGAAGAAGGAATTTGAAGATTAGAAAGAAGTTACTTAAGAGGTAGGAAATGACTTAAAATGTTTCCATTAAAGCTAAGGTAAATATTTTCAAGGAGAAAAGTGGTCCACAGTGTCCAATGTTATAAATAGATCAAGTCAGATAAAGAAAACCAAGTATTTTCATGTAGCAGTGAAAAGGCAGGTGACTCTTCCATGAGGTAATGGGAGAAGAAAATCCCACCTGCGGAGCTATGAAGACCAATGGGAAGGAGAGGACCTGCAGGCAGCAAACACAGAAATACATCTGAAGAGCTTGGTGCTGAACAGGAGACAGGTAGGCACTGCTAGAAAACTGGACCAAGGAAGGGATTTGTTAATGATGGCAGACATCTCAGCATGTATTAATAGAAATGGCCATTTAAACAGGATTTGTTGGAAATACAAGAGAGGGACAATAAGTGATGGAACAAAGTCCCCTCACAGACAAAGGATGTGGGACTCCAGAGGTCAAGTAATCAGACATCTTTAGGAAGAAGGACTCTTGGTTCTATTCAGTCAACAGGGCAGGGCAAGAGGCAGACAGATACGGCTGCAAGATTGCAGGCACTTTACTGTGCGCTTAAGATGCTACAGAAGGAAAGGGAGGCAAAGGAGCACAGATCACAAGCTCATATAACACTGTGAAACCCCCTTTCAGTCATGTATTAAATTATTCATGGTACTCAGCAACACACACACACACACACACACACACACACACACACACACACACACTTTGGGTGATAATAATGTGTCAATGTAGGTTCATGCAAATTTATATTTATGTAAATATTTTGAGCTAAAGCCATAGTATAAAACATCAGTATGTAGTCAGAATAATAGGAGGCAAACCACAACGAGGTTAGCTAGTATTTAAAATGAGTTGGGACAAACAGCCAAATCTAATTCAGGGTGACCTTGAGCCAAAGGCTTACAAGGCTCCTCTATCTGGTTTACAAAATATCCAGTTCTCTTTGCAGGAGGCTAATCATAGTGCTGCCCTAATGAGAACTGCACCAACCCCCCTTCAATCTAATTCCTCTTCGACTTTATCCCGTTACTCCATATTCTCACTCACTTTATTTAAGCCCCACTGGCCTTCTTCTTAGACTATTCCAGGAACACTCCCTCACACCTTCGGGCCTTTGCTCTGGGTCTTTCTTGTCTGGACTGTTCTTCCCACAGATATCCCCTTGGTTATCCCTCATCTCCTTCAAGTTTCTGCTCAGATCTCACAGTCTCAAAGAGACCTACACTGACCACCATTTAATTCCTCTGCCTTTCTTCCCTCCTCCCTGCATAATATCGCTATCCTATTTTTTCTTTTCCACAGTACTTATCGCTGTCTGACATCCTGAGAATTTACTTATTTGTCATGTTTTGTGTTTTTTTTTTCTGTTTCCTTCCACAAAAATGGATGGGCCACTACAGTAGTAGCATTTGTTCTGTTCAATGATGGATTCTGAATACCTAAGAGTGGCTGGCTCACAATAAGTGCTAAGTAATAAGTATCTGTTAAATGAATGAATAAATTTGAATGACGTTCTGGTGATTTACTACGTTTAAAAATCATGGTGGTTGCTTAGCTTAGAAGTACATGTCACATAATTTATAGAAATCTTTCAAAAGATCTGTGCCTGTCAGTGTATTTTATGGGGAATGCAACTGAAATAGTCACTATTAACTCCACTTATAAACATAACCTTATCCAAAAGTATATCACACTAAAGTGAGAAATAAATCTGCATCTTTTAGGGAAGTCCCATGCATTATAAATACTCAATAATAATCATTCTTATAGAATTATGACTTTGAGGATAAACCATTAAAGTTAATTTGATCACAGTGGTGTTCCTGATAAAGAATGATCTTCCAGGGCCGGCCGAGTGGCGCGATGGTTAAGAACTGGCTTGGGACGCCAGAGGGCCCTGGTTCGGATCCTACATATGAGGGCCAGTGACACTGCCCTCCACAGCTAAGATGCTGAACAACAGCTCAACCTGGAGCTGG
>NW_017731704.1:1458474-1536108 GCF_001890085.2 Hipposideros armiger
GGCGACGGCGTAGGCTGCAGCCCCTGTGGCAGTGGATAGCCATGGGCTACCGTACGTAGCCAGCAACCAGCGTGAGCTGCCAGCAGCCGCAGTGAGCGGCCGTCCAGAAGCCAGTGACTGATCTGCCTCTCCTGGGCAGAGTGCAATGATGGTGCCAACTTGGGCCAGTGAAGCAACGCCCTCCACAACTAGACTGAAGAACAAAATGACAACAACTTGCCTGTTCCCCTTTCCCCCAATTCCCCAGCACTGTTCCCATCCTCCCAATTCCCCAATAAAAATAAAATCTTTAAAAAAAAAAGAATGATCTTCCACCATAAAACTTCATGCCTACATGGTTTGTTGTTGTTATTGTTGTTGCCTTGGAAAGGAAACACACACACACACACACACACACACACACACACACACACAGTCTCAAGTTTATCAATCATTTTTACCCAAGAAGTCAACAAGATCAACGTGATTATTCTTCTGAAGGAACTCAAATATTGCTCTATCTATAGTTTCTTGGCTAATCATTTACCATTTTTGTATATACAAAAACAACCTGTAAAGATATAAGGAAAACTTGAAATGTGCTTCATAACGAAGTCATTTCTTTCTTTCACCACTAACACAGCAGCACCAGGTTCCAAGAAAATAGACTGATGCTTCCTCTGAGTGTACTCTGAGTTTTATTCACTACTTACAAGACTAATGGGAAAGTTTTGGCATCACTGGAGGAGTTTTGCATGTTTAATTCATTAGGAAACTAAATACTACAATTGCTACATTCTCCTAGAGTCATCTTTTGTAGTATGGAAAAATCAAACCCCTCCTACATATGGTGTTTGTTTTAGTAATCATGGAAACAATTATCTACACTTATAATTGACTTCACAACAACAACAGCAGCAGCAGCAATGAGTTGAAATAAGGTTAGAGAATCAGATTCATAGTGTCCCTTGTGGAGATAACCAATCAGAAGAGCTAAAAACCACAAATTGGTCAGTCAATTAACTTGAAGTCATTGTGAGGGGAAAGTGTCAAGCCACGCAAAATTTGTAGTGACAAAGAGAGCTTGCTGAGAATCATAAAAGCCTGAGGAATTCATTCATATATGAATACAATTATTATTTATTGGACAATAATTATGAAATAAACTACTCATGTGATTATGTTGATTTAATCCAATGATAAATATTTTGGACTGCATTATATTTAAATAAAACATAAATATAACAGTGAGGGGAAAATACAGTGTATAGAAACATTTAGGCAAGCAAGAAGTGACTGTTCTTTTAAAGATCATGCATATGATACAAAATTTCCTGTGACCATATGAAAAAGAACCACAATCATAGTTGACCTTAGAAATGATAACTAATAGAAGAGATTATACACCTAGTTTCCAAAAGACTATTGATGCAATGCTGTATGAATTAGACCATTAAAATCTTCTCCCCCTCCATCTCAAATAATCTCAATTTATAAAAGGAGATGTGTCAATCATGTCTATGAACACAGCCCTCATTTTCTGGAAGTTTCTTTACTGGCCTGAAATGCAATACACTTTTTGGCATTTTCATTTTCTCGGAAGCTGGATTGTAGCAAGAACTTTGAATCACTGTACAACATTAAGTAAAACCTCAAAATACATCCTGGAATTTTTAGAAAATGCATTTTTTTTCCTGCTATTGTACACTGTCCACTATGCCTCATACAATTTACATATTTGCTAAAATACAATCATATTTTAAAAAGCCACTTAATAGTGTCCTTGACTTATAGTAGGTAGTCATTGAATATTTGGTGATTTGTTAAATACTAATGTCAATGAAACATTTCATCTCAAACAGGCACGTCAGAAGCCAGATTAGTATTGGCTTCCCCCTTGAGGAGTCAAGATTACTTCATGTCTCACTTCAAAGAATTTATTTTTCTTGTATTCATGGCTGGGTTCAAGAGTTCTTCCCTTGTTTTAATTGGATATATTCTTCGTTTTTTTTTTTTTGGTCCAAGTCTTATAATACAGTACAGACATCCAATAGAACTCTCTGAGAGTTATCTGGAGAATTTTTATACATAAATATTTAATTTGGACATTTTCCACATAAAAGTGGATATACATACATGAAAATTAAAAAAGAAAAGGTCCTGAAGAGTAGAATCCTGTTAGTAAGTGACGTTTACCTAAACCCATTTATATAACAGAAGGAATGATGGTAAACACACCTGAAATAAAGGAATGAGGATTCCATGGCACGACATTCCAAAGACTCTCAAAGAAAGCAAGAAGTTCTCTTCCATCAAGTCAATTGGTTTAAATGACTTCATCCATGTTTTGCTATTATAATATTTCTATTTCTTTCTCAAGTATTTGTGAATATTCTATAACCCACTCTACAGGTACTTCTTGTATTTGGCAATCAATACAAAATGTACAAATTAACAAATGTTAATTCTAACAAATATACAGCCTCTTTCCAAAATTAAAAGACCTGAGCAAGTTGATTCTGCATAAGGACATCACAGCACATACAGAATTTAGACCTGTTCCAAACTCAGAGGGCAGAAGCACACACCTTAGAATGCCCCCTTCTTCTAAATCACAAAATACAAAACTAGGCCCAGGAAGGTCTGTGTTTGGACTCTGCCTGAAATGGGAAAGTTTCAGACTGAATCAGAGACAGCTCACTTAGAATATCTAATAAAAGCTAATTGTATAATACAATGGCATAAAAAATTTGTTTTACCCTCATTATGTGAACTCTGACCAGGCCACTTACTTCCCCAATTCAATTCTGCATACTCAGACATAAGGTCACCACCCTTTTTGGAATGAGATTTTGTGTTTCTGTCCTATGACTCATGCATACTTCTTGCTGTTCTTCCCACCCTGGACACAAAAAACGGCTCACAAGTTGCCCTAAGACATGCTTCAAAAGCAGCTTTACAATGATTCACTGCTCTGTAGTTCTTCATAATATCAAAGCACATCTTTAAACCATGAGGAAAAGACCCAAGATGTCAATAAAATTAACCCATACCATCAACTAACCAAAATTTGCAAGAATCATAGCTCATCTTTCATTTTCACTTGACAAGTCACTATTTCTTACAAGAAATTTTTTTAGAATCAATACTAAATGTGAGACACTGTGGTAAATGCAAGAAATCGTCCCTAATCTTTAGGATAAAAGTCAGTGTCATGGCCATTTTGTGAACAGAAATTTCATTTCAGTAAAAATCCATTTTCTACATTAACTTAGCACTCTATTTGAATTTTATTAGTTTTGAATTTTAATAATTTATCAGTAAGCTTATTTTCATTTTATAGTCATAAAAAAGTATAACCAAAAGAAATTTATCCCTAATTTTATATATGAGCATATATAAGTAAAATTTCATAAATTCAATATCTGGTTTCTCTTAAAAGGTGTGAAATATTTGAGCTATAGTGTCCATTTGAATTTCCACATTTAATAGGTAAGAAAATTGAAATTGGTCCAAGATCATACAGCTGTTAGCAAAAGAATCAAGGCAAAGTTTTTTGACTCCATTGTAGAAGAATTTTAAATATATAACTAGCTTCTATCTAATTGCTACAAAAATTAGAGGCCCCATTAACAAACTTTTCAAATATGACATATGCTGTAAGAATATCTGATTTTAAAAAATACCAGTATGCTCCTATATAGTAAAGAAATTAATGAAACCTGTGTTTTACAGACTTTTGTATGGATGGTTCTATAGCGAAGATGAGTAGTAAATATTTTGCAGCCATCTAAACAGACAGGCCAGGCAGAGGCAAACTGCAGCCCTGGACAAAAAGTGTTGACGCAAGAACATAAGCAATCCACTCTCACACAAACAGTGGCATTGTTTCTCATGGAAGCTGGTGCAAGGTAACCAAGATGTAAACTATAGCCACATGTTCAGCAGAAATATTAGAGTGACTGTGTTTCTCTGTAGAATAATTTCTTTATGTGTTTATTACCGCTTTGATGTACACCATAAATTTCTGCATAAAGGTCACAAGATTGTGATGACACATCACAAACCAGGTTGTAATAATATGTTGACCATAAAGGAAAACTGACTGTGTAAAGAACTAGAGAATAATAAACACTAAGGTCAACATATGAATTAAAAAAAAAACAGATTAGATGCCCTTAAAAAAAGCCTTCTAAGGAAATCTTTGGTTCCCACAATGTATAAATGAAATATTGTGATGTTAGGTTGAAGTGATTTTTTCATAAAATAATGTCAATTGCAAGACTACAGTTTTGTGATAACAATTCTCTTTACAATGAAACAAGGAAGATGATTCTTATAATTACACCTATTAACAGGTTTAACATTTTGCAACTCAGAATTTCCCCCTATATATTATTTCTGAAGCAGAATATCACCTAATGTCTAAAATACAACTTACAATTTCTTTCTATGTTTTCAGACATTTGGAACATTTTTTTTCTTGCATTTTTTTCTTCTTTCCTTTCTCCCACTTTGATTCCTAGGTCAATTGTGTAAAGAATAATTTTTGCATTTTTAAAAAACCTACACACTCATAAATTCATATAAAAAGTAAAATTGCTTAAAGTAAAAACTTTAACAGCTCTTTGATAACATGTTTTGAAAACATAAGTCAATTCCAAGTGATTCTTACACCCATGTAAATTTGCTATGTTAAAATATGTTATCAATACTATCCCAGCATAGGCACCTAGGAACTGTGGCCCACACCCTCACTCATAAAAGTACTGCCTTTATATGGAGATGTGATCAAGAAATATGGTGAATGTTTACATAGAAAAAATTTATTACAGTAAAAGACACATTGCCATTAATCCCCCTCAAAACACTCCCTCTCACTTCAAACACACTTATCCCATCATTCTTGCCACTTTCTTCAGCAGTTCTGGAAGTCCTCTTTCATGAGTGTCTTTAGTTGTGCAGTCATGGCTGCCTCAGTGTCCTGAATCATTTTGACTTTGGGGAAGAGCCAGAAGTTGCACAGTGCCAGATCCGGTGAATAAGGTGGATGAGGACACACAGTAATGTTTTTATGTGAAAGGAACTTCCATATACCAGAAGAGATGTGTGACATGGAGTGTTCTCATGATGGAGGATGATTTATGGCACACTTTAAAACACACCTTGTCTCAACCGTAGTTCACACCCAACTAACTGCACCGAACAAGCTGAAACTTGCACACGCTGTTACTGAGGTTCGACGTGCCGCCTCCCGTATTAAAGATCTCTGCTTTTCCGTTGAATGGCACTTAGCGGCAGCATTCACCGTAGTTTTTTAATACAACAGAAAGGCTCTGTGTCACACATCGCTTCTGGTACAGCAATTTCTGTCAAATAAAAACATTATTCACCGGATCTGGCACCTTATTCACCGGATCTGGCACCGTGCGACTTCTGGCTCTTCCCTAAAGTAAAAATGACCATGAAAGGTAAACGTTTTGAATGGATTCAGGACACCGAGGCAGCCACGACAGTGCAATTAAAGACACTCATGAAAGAAGACTTCCAGAACTGCTTCAGAAAGTGGCAAGATGGGAGCGAGGGGGATTAATGGCCATGTGTCTTTTATTGTAATACATTTTTTAAATTGAAACATTCACCGTATTTATTGATCACACCTTATTTGTATGTCTTGCTGCCCCAATGATTCTGCCTGTGCAGTTCTTTAATCTAAATGTCTTGTCATTGCCTAGTGAGCCATTAGTTTATACAAACCTGCTGTGCTAAGCATCTATTAAAACAAACCTGCTGCTAATATATTGATTTTTTTTAGTTTCAGTTTTCCCCTTGAGATGTTAGAGCAGCTGTGTTTTTGTAAGATCCACTGAGTTTAGAGGAAACTAACATTATCTATTCAAACTAATTCAGATAGAGGGATGGTTAACCACTAGTTAATGCATCTTCTATGGAAGATGCTATCTAATAGTCAAGACTAATCAGAAAACTAATTCATTATAGATTTACATATATCAAATCTTTTTTTTTTTTTACTTGTGTGAGTTTATTTTATTTCTAACATCTGGTAAAGTGCTTCTCAGTTGACAATTGTGCAATAAACTTATACTACATATGCAGTATGTATTCATATGTCCATGCATTTATGAAAAAGGCTCAGCTGAGTGTATACATAGTCGGATATTAAGCTTCTTAAGGATCGCTTACATTCGCAAGCTCTACCACAGCAAATGAATATGAGAAGTTGCGTGGTGAGCAGGGACTCAGTATTCTAGGTATTAGTTAAATGTAATCTTAAAATTTATTAAACCACCCTTGTGCTAAAACATCACCAGCACTTAGTATCTATCATCCTTAATGCTGGATACTATGGTTGAATTTTTATAAGTACTTAAAAATCCCACTAAGTCAGTATTTTCTTATAACAAGACAATAAAAAAGGAATTAGACTATTCCTAGGTGACCAATATTGGTCAATTTTTCTCTCATTCCGGCGTTGACCACTAACGATTTTTAAATGTGTGTATGTGTAAAATCACTGATAGCTTATGTTAATTAACGTATGGCATATCAGCCTCTCAGTGCTTGGCTTACACATATAGTCATTAGATATTTAAATTAAAATATCTCAAGAAAAGATTTCTATTTTAATGTAGCTATGTAATTTTATAGAGCAGATCTAAAATTTAAGGCATGATAGATCAAGTAAATTAAAATTTTATCACATGAAATCTTTATTTAAAATGTTTGTAAAGTTTTAAACGGACAGTTATTAAATATCTAAACAGACTTAGCTTACCATTACTTTGATAGTATCCAAAACAATTATTTCAATTTGGTATGATAGACAGTATGAGGAAACAAAAGTCAGTAAGTAGAAAAGAGTGATGCATTGAAACTTTATAACTGAGTTTTTGAATGCCTTTCACTACAGTTCTATCTTCTGTAAATATCTTTCAGCTAAAATAAAGCAGGAAGATTAAACCTATGATTCAATTCCCTAAACCAAGATTAAATGGATGAGTCAAATGCCCAAATCAAAGCATTGGTAGAATGGCTAATAAAGTATTAAAACAGTACAGTAGCCTCAAGGCAAAGATTAAAGGCTATTCCCTTCAATCTGTCAAACCAGTTACTGAGATGATGGTTACAGGTTTTACATTTCTCAGAGTTAACTATAACACAGATTTGCTGTATGAATGGAAAGTGCTGCCTACCCTAAGTATAAAGAGTAATTGAGATGGAATACCTACTAACAATTGCATATCATGGAAAAAGTCTTAAAAGACTTCAAACATATGCATCTCTCTAAAGCAATATTCATGTTTAACATAGTCTAGGATAGAGAGAGGCCTTTTATGTTATCTTAGGCATCTCAATGAGAATAATTTTGATTTGAGTTTATCAACAGTAACTAGTCTATATATACAGAATGTAGTTTGGAGGACAGAAATATAGATTAATGCTATTTGTCTGAAAAAGCCTCTACATGTTTTAAACATTAACGAATTTACATATTATGAAATAAACAAAGCACTTTAGAAAGATGTCTTTTTTTAAACCACTTACAGTCTCCTTTCAACCACTTAAAAGTCAGAAATGGTTCCTGAGATGAACGCTGGAACACTTAAAAAGACAGAATTTTGTAGTTGATATGAGATTACTGATATGAGCATTAAGTTTAAAATACTAATGTAGTGAAGAGACATCTGAAAGGAAGGAGATATACACTGGACATCTATTTACAGAGCAAATTAACAAAGAATGAGGAAGATCTGGTATCATTTTTAAGTGTCTGAATTTTTGTCTATGCCACTACTTCTGTTTCACATCTCAAAAATATAAGAATCCTTGCATTGGTTTTGATTATACTTAGAAATAATAAACACTTAAAATATTTATAACCACAAAAATTAATTTATTAAGTCCAACTAAGGAGATAAAGTATGCAGTATTTTGTCTCATAGTTTAATGTTAAAAATAATTTTGATTTGATATATTTGAAATGTTTCAAATTTTACATTACAAAACTAATGTCCTTTTTAAATTTAAACTCACAATACCCTGTTTGAGAAATGGTATTTATTATAATTTTCATTTAGATATGAGCAAAGAAAAGATTGTGAAGCTTAAAGAAATAAGACATAGTTAAAAGTAGAATCTGGGTCTCAAGGCAGAGATGTAGTTATATTTAAGCATAAATGCGATGATAGAAATGATGATGCCTCATGTATTGTAA
The DNA here is from genome assembly GCF_001890085.2 of Hipposideros armiger. Lineage (NCBI taxonomy): Eukaryota > Metazoa > Chordata > Mammalia > Chiroptera > Hipposideridae > Hipposideros > Hipposideros armiger. The sequence continues at coordinate 1,466,690 of NW_017731704.1, forward strand.
AAAGAAAAACGGCTTCATTTGTAGCACCCTTCTAAACAATAACCATTAATATAAATAATTTTTCATCTGTGACAATTTTTAATAACACAATCACAAATAATGAATTCAGTCAACTCAAGCAGATAGAGTTGGGAGTGGGCAAACAATCATTCAAATTATAACTCTGGTGCCTTTAAGCAAAGTTAGCAGTCATATTATTCAGTTTTCAGATATTTGCTTTTCTTATATGTAGTCTATTGTTCTCATAATTGGAAAAATTAATTAAAATGTGCAGAAGTGAATCAGGTTAAAGGTGTGTTAAGAAAAAACATTTGTTTTTCAGAAGCTCAACATATTAAAGGCACTGATATTGTGGCTAAAAAGTTTATTGTCTGACAATCTGGGCACTTGTTCAATTTAATCAATCACTTTTTTTTTTTTTTAGCTGAGCCATCCTTCTATCACATTTTGAACACATAAATCTTTAACATTTGTGGCTGTCACTTGGATAAAATTTTACCATGGCTCAATCAAGGGTAAGAAAAAAGAAAGCTTGTTTTTATTTTGATCTCTTCAGTGGCTAATAAGGAAAATGTCTCCTGAAGGAAGTTGAGGGTCTTCGAAGGGACAGCTGCTCACTGCGGCTGCTGGCCGCTCATGCTGGCTGCCGGCTACACACGGTAGCCCATGGCAACCCACTGCCACAGGGGCTGCAGCCTATGCCATTGCAGGCGACTCACGGGAGCCCACCTCCAGGTTGAGCTGTTGTTCAGCATCTTAGCTGTAGAGGGCAGTGTCACTGGCCCTCATATGTGGGATCCAAACCGGGGCCCTCTGGCATCCCAAGCCAGTTCTTTTTTTTTTTTAGCTGAGCCATCCTGCTACCTGTTGGCAGCTCAGCGGCTGCTCAGCTCGGGCTGGACTCGAACCGCTGTTGCTCAGGGCTCAAACTCTTGAGCGAGCTCTTAACCAACTGAGCCACTTGGCCGGCCCGCCAAGCCAGTTCTTAACCATCGCGCCACTCGGCCGGCCCTTAATACTGTTTTAGATCATATGATATTAGAATATTTTCACTTTCTCCAACATGCAAGACAATACTCAAATGTCCTATGCATCAAATGAGATGCATTATCTAGGTACAATGCTATTATGTTATGACCTTTGCAGTACTATATTTTAGCATATTTCTTTGGAAAGCATATGCACATATAATCTGTATGTTACCTGAGGCCCCCCTACATGAACAAGATTTAATGAATCTTATTTCAGACCCCTGGGCCTGATATAATTAAAAGTCCCCCACGAATTCCATGTCTGATTCCCTTGTGCTTTTCTGTTTCACTGCTTGGTTATGAGCAGTCTGCATGTTTCTGCCCCATGTGAGAAAAGGCTGGGATAGTCTACCCTTCTGTTGGTTTCCACAAATACAATAATATTTTGGACACACTCAGCATTTTGTGATGCTTAGCTAATTTACAGATGGTCCACGAGTGAGACAGGAGGGATGGCATCAGTTATTGAAGCCCTTCTGCCATCTTTCTTCTGCACCCCCTTTGGAGGCCAAACTCCTGGTACATGTCCCTCCCCGACTGTGTACAATCTGCTGCAGAGTCCAACGCCCTCCTTCCTTAACCTCCCCTCCTCCTGATATCTCTATCTGTAGTAGTAACAGCCTGTAGGGCCAGCTTATCTTCCCCAGCCTCCCTAAATTCTGATAAATGGACTTTATCTATTGCATTACACAAAACAATTCTTCAAATAATTTGGGATCCATATAGAGGAATGGGAATGAGGAAAAGAGAACAAAAAAGTAATGAAAAACAAGAATACATAAATATGTTTCCTTTTCATATTTATTTTTCTTATTTTAAATGATTTACCATTTTAATACAAGAGATCAATTAATTTAAAAATATTTTTAAAGGGGAATATCGAATTTCTTTAAAGAACAAAAATATGCAAATTATTTTCTTGAATCTTCAGAAAAATATTTTACCTTTTCTGCTGTATAGTCAAAATCAAACTAGAGAAAACAAAACTATGAGGACTAGTAATTTCACCCTCTTTACTGAAATACATTCTCCAGATTATTAAACGATTATACTTTGCCGAAATAAGGACTATTTTTCCCATGCTAACTAGAAAATGGTATTGCTATGACATTTATTCTTGAATGTGAAAAGCATTAGAAATTGTGGAATTCAAACAAGAATGATCAAGTCAGAAAACTTATTTTTCCCTCTGATTCTCCTAAAAGTATCGACTACATGCTTAGCATAATAAACTCCACAAAAGTTTGAAATAGTAAATGTCTTTAAAAAAAGATGTATTCCTCCATTTATTTTTCTATTAGCTATAGGCTGTTTCATTTAGAAATACAGCTTTGTAATCACTGCTTGCATAATAATAGACTCTCAGGATCACATACAAAATCATTGACTTCTGCAGAAAGTCTCTTTACAGGAGACAACAAACTACTGCTTTACAAATTAAGATCACTTTGACATTTAATTTATCTTGCAGTTCTCTGTAGTCTTTCATAATTAAAAGTTGAATACTTATCAATGTTTTTATGGGAGATTTAGTACAGATTATCAAAATGTATTTACACAGAGATCATTCAGTACTTTAACAGTTAATGTGGGTCCTTTTTTATTACTCTAATATCAAGGTCATCTGTATCCTTCAGTTATACAGATTCTTTTCTTGGGGGTATGTGGACAATATTTCAAAGACAGTCATGATATTTTCTTCTTTTCATATGATTCTCTGCTTATTATAGACCTAACTGTGATTAAGTGTGTACATTGTCTAAAAAAGGGAGACAAATGTAGGTTCTACACATTGTAGGGAAATGATACCCTAAACAGCTTTGAAATCAAAGGGGGAAATAAAGAGATAGAGTATCCTACATCTAATAGACACTACAGACACTCCAATATTTTTTGAATTGAGAATAAGAGCCACTAGATCATTTGTCACAAATATAGATTCTTCAAAAACATGTTCTCAAATGCATTTAAAAAGGCATTTCTAAAGATTCAGGAGTAAGTACTTTTGTGCTCCATCTACTCCAGTTTCTTACTAAACTCTCACTCTGTTTCAACTGCATGGTTGTATTAATATCTCCCTCTCCCCCTCTATTTTTCATTGCTTTAATAAGAAATGATTATGTTTCTTGTGATTTTATTCTAAAGGATTATAGGATATTGACTGTTAGAATAGTTTTCTATTCTTCAGAAACGAGTAGAAGCTGTAATAGGAGTGGCTGCACTGGAGAGCTTGAAGTTGTACTTCAACCTCATGAAACCTCTTATCCCTAAATTTCTTCATCAGAGGATTATTAATGAGGCAGGGGCAGAAAATATTATACCCAGATTTTCCAGTCATTTTTAAATCATAATCATCCCTTTCATTCCTCCTTCCTTTTTTATTGGTTTTCTTGTCTTGCTCTTCCTTTCTCTTGATGTTGTACCTTGTACAACTGCCTTGCGGTGGTCACTTGCCTCATCATTGGGATAACACATCAGTGAGGTTAATTTTTCCAATCCCATTTCATCCTAATCCCTAGGACAAACATTGTTCAAATCCATCACATGACTATTAGGCTCAAACAAAACAAGCTGGGAAATTGATGTCTGTATAGCATTGCTTGATCACAGATACACATTCTTCCTTCTTTCTTGGCTGCATATTCATAAACTGTACTCTTTCTTCAGGTAAAACTCAGATTTACACTCCCTCTTTCATTTTTTCCTTGTCTCTTTAGCTTGCAACACTAATCATTAACAGTGTAATCCATTCTATAGTTTATTATCCTCTTCATCTCCTTATGTGATTGTAAATTCCTGGAAAACAAGAAATCATTTACCAATGTTCCACGCATTTCCACACAATACAGGAAATAATGCCTTATGTGTGGCAGGTTCTCAATCAGAATTTTTTTAAACTAGAAAATATACTGAAGGGCTGAGGGGTGTAGTACAATATATTGATATGTACCATTGTGTATTTTGTGCTCATTTTCATCCTGTGTTTATGTAGACACTAGTGCTGAGATTACATGAATAATTCAGGGAAATATATTAAAGATATTTCCAAGGTGTATCAATTCCTGAAAACAAAAGAAAGTTATCTTATCAAAAAAAATAACTTAAATTGTCTTTCTGTCATTACAAAACAGACAAGCATTTTAAAAATATAAACAAAACCTTAAAAAGTTATAAGGACGTTAATGCTGTATCATAACTGAAGACATTCTTCTATTTTGAATACCCTTGCTGTAACTCGAGTTTTAACCTTTGTCACAAATGACTCCTATGAAAACTAACCCTACCTCCCAAAGATAATCTGTGTTTGCCATTGTTAAGAAACAAATATCCACTTTATAGTACAACAATGAGATAAGTCTTCCCTTGGTAGACAACACAAATACTTCGGACTAGCTCCTTAACGTTGTGAATTACAACTTTAATTATGGCAATTGCATAGTATATTCAAATATACTATTTTTGTCTTATTTAAATATAATGGCCTCTATTGATGAGACTATTAAAAAAACACAGTAAATTAGACTTTGAATATGTGCAACTTAAAGAGAAACTCCTTGTGCCTCCCTAATAAAGTAGAATATAATTTGTTCTTCCTGTGTTGCAGTTATGTCACACTGTCATTTCAGTAGAATGCTTATTAGAATTAAACCTTCCATATTTTCCCCACAATGATGGTGGAAATTTTTCAGAAATGTATAAGTCATGAATGCATGTTTCTAGCAACAGATTTTTTTTTTTTCTTTAAACAAAATTTGCATATTTCCCTAAAGAGCATGCTTCCAAAGTAGAGGGATCTGGACGCTCTCTGACACTGGCTAATTAGCACTTACTGGGTGTTTGGAGGCAGATGACTATCAATGCATTCCTTTCTTCTCTTTTTAGATGCTAACTGCAAACACTAGTAGGTGTTTTTAAAAATCAACTAATTGTTGATTGTTTTTGAACCCAAATTCTCCCAATTCACAGGTCTCAATTTACCTTTCATGACTTATGTCTCTTTAAAGCCTGACTGGATGCATTCTTATCATCTCTCTTATCATCATTCACACTGCATTTCCAACTTCTCCACACACCCCTGAAGTGTACAGGTGGAAAAGAGAGTGATGATGATGTGGAAATGTTGTGGACAAGGGTCAAGTATATCCAAGTCCAGTTATTCTGCCTAGTTGCCCAGATACTTAATCTCTATGGGCCTCAGCTATAACATAAAAGGACCATAGTAACTGATGTCTAATTTTTCTTTCAGAAATAACATTCTGATTCTAAATACAGAAAAGCAATACATATACTTCCTGGCTACCAGGATGCCACTTAGCATTTTACTAAAATTGGACTGTTGGAAATAAGATTGCAACATAAAACATGACTCAGTGACTAATGGCGTTCAACCCAACCACCATGACCTGATTTCTTCCTTATTGATTTACACACACACACACACACACACACACACACACCCTGCAAAAATCCACATTCTCTTTGAAAGTGCCATTTATTTCAGTTGCAACTTATCCTAAACTAGTCTTTACTCATGGTGCTTAATCTCCATCTGGCTTAAAGTAGCAAACCAAGAAGTCTGTGTGTGGTGAGCATGTGGTCATGAACAAGAGGAAATCTGAATTTAAAGGGCAGAAAGCAATGGAAAATAGAAGCCAGCCGACTAACTGTTTTTCCAGCTGTTTCATTGGTTAAAAAAATTCTAGTAAAACAGATAGTATTTCTTTATAGCCTCATTAGTTTTCCCTGTGTAAACTGACAATGCAGGGCAGTGTTTCTTATACCTAGTGTTCAGATACGGTAATTTTTTAATTTTTGAAATATATTTCTTGACCATGCTTAATTAATAAAGTGGTAAACTTTCATAAAGGTGTTAAATAAAAATCTGCAGACATTCTAATTCTTGGTAAAACAAATTAAAATTCCTAATATTCATGTCAAACTACACATTAGCATAGAATGATTAGAAAGTTACAGACATTATTAAGTCTAAACATAAAAGAGTCTCAATAATATATGAAATCTATTAATTATAGATGGAAACAATGCTGGACTTTGAAAAAAACACAGGGGGATGTGTCGAAAATCTCTTGTTAAACAACCAAACTGTTACCTATTTCCTAAACTATGTTTGTGATCTGGAAAATCAAGGTGATGATTCAATTTAGGGGTTAAGGCAAAGTTTATCTTACAGAACTTAATTACGTCAATTCCTCTCATTTTAAAACTTTTCTTCTACAATCCACCCTTAGCACTGACTCATTTTTAGGCATATGATATTAGTACATGGATAAAGGTTGTAGGCACTCCTTATTTAATGATTTTCATTTCCCTTAAATGCTATGAAACAGAGAAAATACAGAGAATACAGTAATGTGAATGTAAGATTTGTGTTTAGATTTTCATATCAATCATATTCAGTATTCCAAGACTATTTTTAGAATAATCACAATATTATCATTCACATTACAATATTTTTAAATTGCTTTTATTTTCAATTAGCTTAAATAGAACATTGTCTATTGAATTGTCCTACAACTATAAACATTGGATTCACTTTTTAAATTTATAATAATAATGCAAGTGTAGAGAACTTGAAAATGCTTCAAACTGCAATAAAATCAGGATCATAAAGTGATTACTTTAGGCACCCATTGGTATCATCATCGCATTAAATCAAGGTAACAATGAAAAACTCTTGTCTTTCCTGTAGTTACTCCAATTGTGGGAGTTCTTCATTTTACTATCCCCTGATGCTGTCATTTCACTAGGCCTCAGTCATATACCTACTATCAATGACAGGTACATCTCAAGTTACCTTTTGTATAAGGGTCTACATTAAAAAGAAAGAGAGAAGGAGAGAGAGAAAGAAAGAAAAGAAAGAAAGAAAGAAAGAAAGAAAGAAAAAAGGAAGGAAGGAAGGAAGGAAGGAAGGAAGGAAGGAAGGAAGGAAGGAAGAAAAAGAAAGAAAGAAAGAAAAAGAGAAACAATAAAGTCATCTTAGCAGTACCTAAACCAGACTAACAGTGAAGTGGAACCACAGTTAGACTCTACTGGTAGCTCTAATGGTTAAGCAGGATATCTTACTTAAGAACCCGAGTGGTGGTTTTTCAGAAATGGCTGTCCCAGGGTTGTCTGTTGGACCCTTGTCTAGTCTGGCCATCCTGTGACCCAGCTAGCCTAATCTTAGCCAGTCCTCCTTCTGTGCCGAATTTTTTGTATTCTGCTCCTTCTTGAGTCTACCTCTGAATAAAGGAAACCTAATGAGACTGTGCATGGCAGGGTGGCCGGGCTTGTGGAGCCCCAACCTCAGAGGGAGATGGGGGTGAGAGAAGCTCAGAGGCACACAGACCCCTTAGGGCAGCACTGCGCTAGGGAAGGAACTGTCCAGCAGCCTGCACGTCCTGACTGATCGATCCACTGGCCTACACACTCTGACAGTTATAATTCTATTCACTTTTTCTCCTTCTAATCTCCCTTTCAGAAATTATAAAAAAATAATAATAATAAAGATCTAAAGTGAACAAGAGCCAGACAAAATCATTCATTTTTGCTTCCTGGGTTGTGGAGCAGAGAACAGGAATATTAAATTTAGGGATTTCCATCAAAACATAAAAAATATAAAAGATTCATTAAAAAGTCAACGTTCAACATTGTTTTTTTTTTTTTCCATCCCTTGTGGGATAAGTAGATCTCCAGAGGGAAGTAATGTCTCCTCTTGGGGAATTAGGGATTGTAAGAGAAATTTAGAAGTAAAAGGGCTGCCTAGGTAAGCTTTAGGACACAGTTTTCCGGCTTGCATACATGCCCAGGTCAATTCTGGCCTCCCTTCCTGCACACCAGAAAAGAAAGGTGAAGGGTAAGTGAAAACGACAGGAGTGTACGTGAGAAGACAGACAGGTAGAAAAGAGTGCTCAGAGGTGAAGAAGAGGAAGAAATGTGAATCATGGAAACCAAAGTGCAGAAAGATAACTATCTGAGGAAAAATGCAGGAAAACAGTTTGAAGCTGTTGAATTGTTTGCAAGATTTGATACTGGGACACACAAAAACTGAATGAAATTCAGGCTAAGAAGGTTAAGAAGGCTGCATTTACAGTTTTAATTAAATCTACTCTGCTACTTTAACCATAAACTTTTAAATTAGTAATTGTTCTAAACTCTTCAGTTACAGCTTGACATACTTTGCTAAAACTCTTGCCAATTATCATAAAAAATTACAAGAGAGAATTTAGACACAGTTTATGTTGATAATTTCCAGAAGATTTACTTTTTCTAATTTCCCATATTAAAACTTGAAAAATATATAAATCAAAGGTACCAAATCTGAAATAATTCTTAGTAAAGATGAGTGAGCTCCATGTATAATAATATAAACAAAGATAAAGACCTGTGTCAAATAATTATAATAATAAAACAAGAATATATTAGGATATATACGCTCTAATATGTATTAGGATATATATGCTCGAGGCAATGTTTTTTGTCTGTCAATATTTAGCAAAACATGGGCAGAACCAATCACAGGAGCCCTGCAGCTCAAAGGACTTGGGAACCAGACTTCCATAATAATAACATTGCTATTGAGTGTCAGGACACTTAGATATCTCTTTCCTTAAATAAATATGCATGAAGCTAGGATATGATGCTAGATTTTCAAAGAAATGATTTCATATAAAGCTTTATCAACTTTTTAGATGCAAAATAATAGCCCATGTTATTACATCATTAGCCAAAAACTGGCCATAATTTCTCTGAGCTAAACAAAATCCAACAAACAAAAAAACCCAAAACTAGACCTCCTGATCAGACTAGTGGCTTGGTAAATGCCATCCCAAAGTAGTGAACAGTGAAATTATTTTATAGGTGGTTTGTGCCTCTATGCAAACCTTGACACATGCACAGGTACCTGTACACTTATGAAAAAGATGTTGCACTATTGTTGGTTCCTGTCACTAGATAAACATTCTTGCATGCCCTACTTTCTCAACTTATTTTTTTCAGAACAAATATTTTCCTAAACAAAGACAAAAATAAATGCATTATTTTGTTCGATTTGGGCATCATGAACATCATATATTATATTTTTTAGGAAAGATATGACACAAATCTTGTTTTATGATTTTTACTTCCTCTTTTCTAACTATATTTTTCTTGAAAGAAAGAGTTCTGTGTTTCTCTTGTATGCCTCAATACCACCAGGGAGTCAGCATTTCTTACAAGACCTATTGCTTTACCTGGAAATTATTTGTCACTGTGCCCCACTCTACACCAAGAGCTGAGAACACCCTGTTAGTGAGGTTCAGACAGGTACCATGGTTAAGTAAAGGAAACCACACGGCGAGGGGACAGCCCTCCACAGCCCTCCATGCATCCTTTCTAGGTCCTCTGACTTTTTGAAGAAAAATGAGAAATACACATCACCAACTGAAACCTCCTGACTCTTCAATGTTAGCAGCTAATTAGTTTTTAAATATAATGGGAGCCAATAACATCCTTTGCTAGGCCTGTGACCCACGAGTTTTTCACATCCAGAATAATGTTTCTTAATATAAACAGACAATACATTTCTCAAGGGCATGGGATATATCCTAGTCACCTTTTAATTCTCTCACTTTATACACAACAATAACATCTAATACTTAGTATATTTTTACTGTGTGTCATGTCTTGCTAAGGGTTTTCTATATGTTACCTCATTTAATATTCACAATGCTATCAGGTAGGAACTGATTTAACCTTATTTTATAGCCTACTAAATAAAGCCTACGAAGTTGAGGGAACTGCCATGAGTTACAAGGCTCCTAAGTGGCGGAGCAATATTTCAAACCCAGGCAATCCGCTCCTGGGTCTGACCTAGGCTTTATGCATTTGCCTTAGCAAGTGGAGGTTGTACAAAACAGGATCAATTGCTTCCAAATAAATTTTGTTTAAACCAGGGAAAGATAATAGTTGGGGGTGTGTGGGTATGGGGGGGAGGTAATTCATTATTGTCTTGTAAATTGTTCATTAAATGGAAGTAAATATAGCCCCTCTATGTAAGAAATGAATTTATAAAATATAGTCCTTTCATAACTATTTTATTGAACTGCACTATAAATACTCCATCACTTTTTTCCTCTTTACTACTGAGATAACACAGGGATAAAAATGAAGTATGGAAAATGTGTAATTTGTGTTTTAGTGTGTTCCCTAGAATAGAAAATGTTGGATATATTGCCTGAGTGGCTTACCAATAAATTGGAAAATATTGCACTATCACACCTCGTTTTGTACATTGCACTAAACAGCTCTGGCGTAATTGGGTGGGGGAAATGAGTCATAGTTTTGCCATCTGAAGAGGGAGGTACAAGAAATTGCTGCACTTCTTTTGGTGAATTAACTCCAGAAATGAAGAATTAGGAACCTGGATGTTAAAAGAAAGTCAAGCAATTTTTCCCAATTGTCAAGTTAGAATGAAATGATAATTTGGGTTTTATCATCAATACTCTAAAACAAATAAGTGAAATATTCCATGAAAAATAAAAACTACCTTTGACTCATGACCTTAAAATTCACTAATGTGGCTATTTTAGAATTTTACAAAAGTAATTTCATTCCACATAGCATTTTTCCCCCTGCACCATTCAGGGACGCGCAGTTGGGAAATCAGCATTTTGACACACATGGAGGTGTGTTTTTACAGTCTACTAAGCCAGATATTAGTAGTTCACTCCTGAAAATATTTTAAGCATTTAATTCTTCCTCATTTACTTCACTTCGTCTATATACTTTGCAATACTTGCTACCAAGTCCTAACTGATAGGAACACACTAAATCTAATCATTTTCTTTCAAAGGCAATAGGTACATATCTTTCAATTAAAGATCAATCAATAAAGTTATAGGTGGAAGCCCGGGAACAATGATATCTTAGTTTGATGTGACTAAAATCCTAAAAACACACAATGTCCTATAATACCATCTGCTGTTTCATTTAATAAGATAGCTGTCTGATTATCTTCTTCCTAAATTGCAACCAATGAGCGAAATATGTTTGAATTTGCCCATATCAGGTATATTACATATTAAAAGGTGTTAAACTTTTATACCTTCCATAAAAACAGAAAGTATTTTTTCGTTTTTACTCTAATGAAAGGCATCATATTGGTACACTGAAACACAAAATGATAAAGCTCTAGACAATGGCCAAGTAAAGTTTTAAATTTATGTTATTTAATATGTACAAAACATGACTATCCTTTCCAGCCAATGCTGACATTTTCAAAGGCCCAAGGTACTCAATTTGTGTTCTGTTTATTATTTAACTGTCCATAATATTGCTTACTTTATTTCTACCATGTAACCCCAACCCACAATGTTTTTCTCCAGAAATTCTTCTATTGTACATATGCAGGTATGTTTCCTAAGCTAATGAAAGCCATTAGCTCATGGCTTTCCTGCCTCCATGACAACAGTAGGATCACAGTACAAAGGAGAGAGGCCTAAACCAAGATAATTTGCTACGAAGGTTAAAAGCATATTAAGAAAGGACTGAATTATTGGCACCTTATGATCCTGGAACGTAAAGCTGGAAAGGGTTTGATTCACTATTTTTGTGCTTTTCTGACCTACTTCTACCCCGCTCCAGTAGTCTACAATTGCTAATACAGCTATAATTCATTCATTCTTTTATTTTCAAGTATTTATTCAGCTTTTACTATGCATCATATATCATTAAAGATGATGGAAAAAAATGATATGTAAAAAAGGACCAGAACCTGTTCCCATTGCCACAGGTGACATATATTTTTCTGAGAAGAAACCTTCCCTATCTCATATCTACTCCCACCACGGTATATAGCCCCTTCACCTTAAAGAGAACCTGTTATCCCACAGTTAGAAACAAAATGTGTACAAATGAAATTGTCTGTGAGAGAATACCATTGCGCAACCTTTATTTCATCCTCTTAGCACCAGACTCTATGATAGGCCTGATGACGTAAACCAAATCAAGACCTAGCTTAGGTTGTCCAGAATCTCACTCAGATGTCACACATTTCACAACATAAAGGAAACAGAAAATAGAACCTAATTTTCTAGGTCATGGCTTTGAAATGGATCTTCGCATTTCACACAGAAGTGAAGGGTATTTGCTCCCTCTTAATGGGCTGTCAGCACTCAGGCTGCATTATGCCTATACTAATGATGATTTCTCTGGCATTGAAAATCTCAAGTGTTGAGTAGAGGGGCTAAATTTTAAGGTTTAGCAAGGACTTTATCCTGGAAACCATTAGAGCAATAGGCTGAAAAGAGTTTGCTTTCATTGTTAAAAGGGGTTCCATGGAGATTTCCTGTCCTCTAACAGAAACTGAACTTTATGGATTTGGCGCAGTGGTTTCTAAACATGACTGCAGAATGGAATCACCTGGGGGAGCCTTAAAAATACTAGGGACTTAAAAATCCCTAGACACACTGACTTAAGTGGTCTGGGTGTGGCCTTGGCGTCAGGATTTAAAAACTCCCAGGTGACTCTAATGTGTACCCAACATTGAGAATCACTATTTAGCCTTGGTTTAACCTTATCAGTCATTCTGAAAACTCAGTATAGGTTTTTTTTTTTTTCCTGGTCTAATTTCTTCTTGTAGCCTTATGATGGAGTGGCAAACTGCTGATAGCAATGAAAGTCCAGAGAGAGGAGTCTGACCTCTGGTATGGAATTTATTTGGGGGCATGAAAGATGTTTCTGAAGACCTAATTATTTTAAACCTCTGATATTTAAGACAGGCTCCTTTATGCCATTGCTCTATCCCTCAAAATATGGCTAAGATTGTGTGTGTGTGTGTGTGTGTGTGTGTGTGTGTGTGTGTGTGTGTGAGAGAGAGAGAGAGAGAGAGAGAGAGAGAGAGAGAGAGAGAATACAGACAAGAGGGATTCAGAAATTAGAGAAATGGCGAGTATGCTAAAATCAGTCCTCCACCCCTATCACCACTATAGACAGTTTGAATTTCTAATGGGCATTTGAGGACAATCTGGCAAACTAGAGTCAACTTGATTGTCAACGGATCACTCACACAGTCATAAGAATTCTGCATAATTAGAAGCACTCCTCGGAATTTGGAGGTACACAAGAAAACAAAACAAAACCCAGCAAAAGTGCTTTGCCTCAGAGCCTTGGAGAACCTTGGTTAAGTGCAATAGCCTATTCCTTGGCATTCCAATTGAACGCCCCTCTTAACTGAGTTTATAACCATGATAAAAAATGTAATTCCTGCTAGCAGAATGATTAACGTCCACAATGGGTTTAAAGTCAATATTATAAACCAATTTAAGATAACGTTTTTATTTCAAAACTGGCACCTTTTATTAATTGTTTGGGCCTCTTTTATGGCACATGTCAGGGTGTGCCTGGTGTAGTATTTATATAGTTGGCTTATCCTGCTGATCAAAACGAGTGCTCACCGAGGAGAGGAATTCATACCATGCCTCTCTTTGTACCTACAGATGTAACACACAACATTGTACAAGGTAAGCACTCTAACATAGCCATGGAATCCAATGTGGTTCTTAGGTCTTTTTCTAATTGAATAATGTATTAAAGGAATCTCTCTAAAGTAAAATGGATGAGTGGGGAGCAAAGGCATAAGAGGTGGATAGACAACATTCTTTATAAAACCCTAAAAGCTTTTTCTCATATTGACCCATAACTTGCCAAAAGTCAATTCTAACCTGATTTTCCAGTTTCCACTTTAAGGTGAACATAATTTATACGGCAGGAGCTTAATATGGATACTTACATACCTTTAAAAACATCCACACTAGTAGTGGCCCTCAGCAAATTTATCTTTAGTTATTAAAAATCCAATATATAGGGCCGGCCGAGTGGCACATTGGTTAGGAGTTGGCTTGGGTTGCCAGCTCTGAGCAGCAGGGTCCTGGTTTGGATCCCACATGAGGACCAGTGATGCTGTGCCCTCTATAGGTAAGATGGTGAACAACAGCTCAAACTGGAGCTGGGCTGCTGTGAGTTGCCCCAACGGCGTAGGCTACAGTGGGGCTGCAGTGGGCTCCCGTAAGCTACCGTTGAGTGGCTGGCAGCCAGCATGAGCTGCCATGAGTCGCCGTAAGCGGCATCCAATAGCCGGCGAGTGACTGCCTCACCAGGGAAGAGCGTAATGATAATGACAACATGGGCCAGTGAAGCGATGTCCTCCACAACTAGACTGAAGAACAAAAGAACAGCAACTTGTCTGTTCCCCTTCCCCAATTCCCCAACGCTGTTCCCTCCCCCAATTCCCCAATAAAATCTTTAAAAAAAGACACACACACACACACACACACACACACACACACACACACACACACACACCTGAAGCAATTTTAGGAAAGGTTTTAAAATTCTGCCTTAGTATCAAACATTTACTGTAAAATTTGGAAACCAAAGATGGATATTTGTTTAAAGGTAATTTCATCTAAGTGCTCATGGCACTGAATTTCATTTCCAAAGTGTAAATAGATGATGTATCTTAACTCTAGGGCACTTTTAAATCAATTCCTGCTACATAGTCCATCAGCACCTGCACTCCAAGAATTTCATTTTGTGAATAATTTCAGATTAAGCTTGATAATATCTTTTCCTCGCTTCAATTTAAGAAAAGAAAAAAAACGAAGAAAACAAATGCAAACTGATAAACTGCTAAATATATTTTACACCCTAAATTTCTAATGTAATATATGAAATGTCTACACATAACTATATGTATAGAAAAGTGTCAAATACATATTAGAAAATTAGAAAGATATGAGATGAAGTAAAGCAATGCATATAACATTATAAAAGATTACATAAAGATGACCTGTTGAAAATAAACATGTTATAAAAGAGACATAGTTATTTCTGGAAAGATGGCAGAATAGGTAAAAGCTGTGTTCACCTCCTTTCAGGACAACATCAATTATAACTAAATCACAAAACAACCATTATTGAGAATCACCTGAAGTCTAGCTGAACCAAAGCCCTACAACTAAGGACATACAGAAAAGGCCACCCGCAGACTGGTAGGAGAGGCAGAGATGCAGAACGGGCTGGTCCCACACCTGCATGTGACCATTAAAAATTAGAAGGGATATCTTGGCTGTGGAGGTGCCCTCTGAGGAGTAAGGGGTCCGAACCCCTCCCCAGCCCAGGGTTCCAGTGCTAGGGAGAGAAGTCCCCATAATTTCTGGCTGTGAAAACCAGCGGAGATTGTGGCTGAGTGACACTGAGGGCAGCTGGAGTCCCAGGTGTTCCCCTTAAAGGGACCATGCATAGACTTGCTGACAGACTCACTCATTCTGAGCTCCAGCGCTTGGACAGCAGCTCGAAAGGCACCAGGTACATATGAGCAGGAACTGCATTGTCTAGCTTCAGGGTGAAGGCTGGAGGGGCAGCTTTCTCTCAGATGGAGGAGCTGGCAGAAGCTGCTGTTTCTTTGTTGGGCCCTCCCCCTCTCAATATGTAGATGCAGGCAGACACCACGTGTGAGTCTCTACCAACCTGGTTAACACCTTTCATCTGCCCCTCCCTTGTTATTCACTACGACCCCGCTCCACCAAACTTTCGCACACACCCAATTAGCTTCCAGTGGTATTTTAATACAAACCACCTGCCTTAGCTCATGCTGCAGACTTTCCTAAAATCTCTGAAAGGTTCACAAAACCCAAACAAGTAGCATCTGGTCCGGCGTGTCCTGTACCTCTGGCTGAGCATCTCTAAGCCCAGCAGTAGTGACAACCAGCCTTGGTTCACAACTTGGCCTCTAAAGGCACATCTGGCACAGTGCCAAGACTGCTTTGTGGCTCATGCTGGGTGGCCATGGGCAGGGCACAGGCTGTGGATGAACTTGGCATGTAAGGATCCCCTCCCAGGAGTCTCCTGGGCTGGAAGACCCAGTGATAAGCTTTGGACTAGACTGCAGCATCACCTGGCCACCTCCAAGGATGACACATCCAAAGGGCACACTGGGCAGGCACCAGAGTCCTATTAAAGTGACCCCTGTTTTGTAGAGTCAGCCCCTGCAAAACAGCTCCTCCACTGTAGTCAGAGCCCGTCCTCACAACCAGTCAATCTGAAGGTCGATCCCTCCCCCACTGATGTGCAAAGAACAATCAAGTCTCAACTACAACAGGAGGACACACACAACCCACACACATGGCACATGTGGAACACCCAGCTCTGATGACCAGGGAGACTGCACCACTGGGCCCCGCAGGGCACCTACTACATAAGGCCACTCTACTAAGACCGGGAAGCATAGCAGCGCTACTTAATACATAGAAACAAACACAGGGAGGCAGCCAAAATGGGGAGACAAAGAAACATATCACAAATGGAAGAAAAAAACAAAGCTTCATTAAAAGAATGAAACAAAATGAAGACAAGCAATCTACCAGACACAGAGTTGAAAACACTAGTTATAAAAATGCTCAGTGATCTCAGGGAGAATTTCAACAAAGAGATATAAAACATAAAAATGGAGATACAAAACAAAAAAGAATCAGTCAGAAATAAAGAATAAAATAATTGAAATGTAGACTACATTGGAGGGAATCAACAGATTAGATGAAGCAGAGTATCGAATCAGCGATTTAGAAGATAAGGTAGCAGAAAACTCCAAATCAAAACAGAAAAAAAAATGAGAGTTTAAGGGGCCTCTGTGACAACATCAAGAGTACTAACATTTGCATCATGGTGATACCAGAAGGAGAAGAGAGAGAACAAGGAATTGAGGACCTATTTGAAAAAATAACAAATGAAAACTTCCCTAACCTGGTGAAGGAAATAGATGTAAAAGCTCAGGAAGCAGAGAATCCCAAACAAGATGAACCCAAAAAAGGCCCACACCAAGACACATCATAGTTAAAATGCCAAAGGTTAAAGACGAAGACAGAATCTAAAAAGCGGCAAGAGAAAAGCAGTTAGTTACCTACAAGGGAGCTCCCATAAGACTGTCAGCTGATTTCTCAACAAAAACTTTGCAGGCCAGAAGGAACTGGCAGAAAATATTAAAAGTGATGTAAAGCAAGGACCTACAACCAAGATTACTCTATACAGCAAAGCTATCATTTAGAATCAAAGGACCGATAAAGAGCTTCCCCAACAAGAAAAAACTAAAGGAATTCCTCACCATCAAATCAGTACTACAAGGAATGTTAGATGGACTTCTTTAAGACAAGAAAAAATGAATAATAAAAAATGAATAATAAAATGTCAATAACTACATATCTACCAACAATTACTTTCAATTGAAGTGGATTAAATGCTCCAATCAAAATACAGGGTGGCTGAATGGTTAAGAAAACAAGATCCTTATATATACTGCCTACAAGAGACTCACTTCAGATCAAAAGACACACAGATATTGAAAATAAAGGGATGGGAAAAAGATGTTTCATGAAAATGAAAACAAACAAAATAGCTGTGGTAGCAATACTTTTACCAGACAAAATAGACTTTAAAACTAAGGCTATAACAAGTAACAAAGAAGGATCCAAATAATCCCACTTCTGGGTAATTATCTGAAGAAACCCAAAATGCTACTTCAAGGGGACGAGTGCATCCATATGTTCATTGCAGCATTGTTTACAATGGCCAAGATGTGGAGGCAGCCTGGGTGTCCATCAATGGATGAGTGGATAGAGTAGGTGATATATGTAATGGAATACTACTTGGCCATGGAAGGGAAAGGGCTCTCACCATCTGTGGCAGCATGTATGGACCTGGAGGTGTTGTGCTGAATGGAATGTCAGACAGAGACAGGTGCAATGTGAGTTCACCTATATGTATAATCTAAGAACAAAATAAACAAAAAAAAAACAAAATAAACAAACTCATAGCTACAGAGAACATTTTGATGGTTGCCAGATGGGAGGGGGGTTAGGAAGGCTTAAAAAGGGGGATTAAGAAGTATAAACTGGTTGTTACAAAGCAGTCATGGGGATGTAGGGTATAGCATAAGGAATACAGTCAATCATAGTGTAATACCTATGTATGGTGTCAGATGGGAACTAGATTCACAGGGGTGATAGATGGGAGGGGGTCTGGGGCCAGGTGAAAAAGGTGAAGGGCATTAAGACGTACCAATTAGTAGTTACAAAATAGTCACGAGGATGTAAAGCATAGGGAATATAGTCCATAAGATGATAATAACTATGTATCGTGTCAGATGAGTACTAGACTAGTCAGGGTGATCACTTTTTAAATTATACAAATGTCTAACCACTATGCTGTACACCTGAAATTGATATAATACTGAATGTCAATTGTAATTGAAAAATTAAAAAGGGGGAGAAGGTGAAGGGGAATAAGAGGTCCAAATTTCCAGGTATAAAACAAAGAAATCACGGGGACGTAATGTGCAGCATGGGGAATATAGTCAATAATATTGTGATAATGTAGTACAGTGTCAGATGGTCGCTGGACTTACGGTGATCACTTCTTTAGGTACATAAATGTTGAATAACTACGGTGTACCCCTGAAACTAATATAATATTGTATGTTCGCTATATTTTAATAAAAATCTTAAAAAAGAGAGAGACATAGCTATTACAGATGCAATAAGGAGAGAGGCAATCACTTCTTTTCACGTGAAATCAGAATATTTCATTATTCTGCAGCAAAGAGTTATGTGCATTTTCCTTCAACAAAATAGAGCCTATTGAATTTTCTTTCCCCGCTGTCATACAAAATTGCTCATACCACTGTAGCTGATACAATTAAATGAATAACCAAAGTTTACAGTACTACATGATCTCTCTGCTGATCCTACTTTAGATATCAAAATAAAAAAAATACAGCTGCATAGAACATATGCATTATCAGATCTCCCTGAAAAAATTATGCTCAATCAGATTTTCACACAAAGGTTTTAAAACTCCAGTCATACCAGCAGGTTTTGAGTACTAATGGAAAATGGAATTGATGCAATTATGTTGAACAGTAGCAGGAAGCAGAGCTTTGAAGAGAATCAGCTTAAAGTAAAAAAAAAAAAAAAATCACAGTTGCATGTGCGTTAAAGCTGTCAAGATGCTAAACTAAAAATCTGCTCTCTGTGCCAGCTAAGCCCCTGCCTGACTCCAGAAAGTAACTTTCTGAAGCCATGCCAAATCCCTTTGCTTGAGAATAACATTTTAATTGGTTTCTTCTAATAAAATTCAAAATGCTCTTTTGGTGATAATACACTCGTTGTTTTATTCCAGCCTAATGTTCTGATCTCTCGGAATGCTCTGAGTAGCACTGTTCAGGGAGACGAGGAAAAAAAAAAAAAAGTCCCTGAGACTGAATTTATGGAGTGACAATTTGGGTGGATAGACCAGCAAAAGTTGGAAGCTTCTGAGGCTAGAAAGACGGCTTCTTCTTAAACCCAGATCTGTATGTAATGGCAACGAAACACCGATATCTTCCCATTTTCTGCATCGTTGTTAAATAATAACATGTAGGTGTGAATACAGAGCTAGGTTGATAATGTCTAGAGAATGCTTAAGGCTCTCACTGGCAGCTGGCACAGAATAAATTATCCAATAAGCCTTTTCAAATCAAGGGATATAATTTAAGTCATGAGGTTTTGTTTTTGCTTGAATTATGACCACTAGTGTATATTTAAGAGGTTGGAAAAATTATAAAAAAGAGCTCCAAAATATTCACCACATCCTATTTATCAGAACTTCTACATGTCTGATCATCGTCTTAAATATCTTTATTAAAAGTTTTTCAATCCAGCCTATTGTATGATTTGTATACATGTAGTCATAACTATAATTCCATGAAATTCAATAAAAATATTATTTATTTTACACGAGCCAATTATACAATCACTTTGCTACTATTTAGTTATTGTTAACCCAGAAGTCCCTGGGTTAAGAATTACAGTTCTGTTGGAATTGTGTTTTTCCATGTTGTAGCCTCTGCCATTTAAAAGAAGCTGTGGCCCCATGTAAGACATCCATCTACCTGACCCAAATAAGGATGGTCAGGAACACTAGGGTGTCCGACTCCCTTACAAAATTAGTTTCCAATTTTGTTAGTGTCTTAAAAATCTTCAGAGCCGTTGTGTTCATTATCAAATTTCAGTAGTGAATGAAGCGCCAACATGACGCACTTCACACAGTTTGTACAAACCTACGTCTCTTTACAAAAAAGAAAAGGTCTTTTCTACTCTAAATTTTGTGAAATGAAGATTTTAAAAGACAGAAGCACATAATGAAAGATTATGTTTCCTGTGCTATAACTGGGACGTTGCTAACTCCTTGGCAAGCCATGGTAACTAGAGTAACACAAGCAACTTGAGTTGCACTTCGCTGGTTGTAAAAGAAGCAAGTGTAGTAAATAAATTTGGGTATTTCTTTAGTGTGCCTTTACATATTATTTGTCGCACTTGCTCCCTTTATGTTCCTGTCATCTGTACTGCAAATGAGTTACCTCCTTCTGGCTGTCGTTATTCAGCAAGTCATTTACCAGCATCAGTAATGGGAGGGAGGCAAGGCTCAAATGAATATATAAGTCACCAGAGTTTCTTGTTCTGCTCCAAGTCATTACTGTACACCTAAGTGTTACAGTAACATTTAAGAACTAAAGTGTTTGATAACGCTAATTATTATAATTATAAATCTGTGGTATTTGAAAATTTAAAGTTAAAAAAATAAACATATATAATACCAGAAACACAACAGCTTTTTCCCCGAGTTCTTAGTTTTTGTTATATGCATTTACAAGACAATGTATAGTTAGGAAAGACCGACTTGGTGTTGAAATATAATGGATCTTATTCATAAAGCATGTGTATGGATGTATGGATGTATGTATGAGATACTGCATTTAGTTTTACTCAGATATATATCCCCTCTCCATAATTCTCTCTTTAGAAAGTAAAAGTCTATACTAAGAAAATAACATGTTTTTCATAAAAGAATTTGGCAACTGCTTCCTTAGTGCTAATACTCCTACAGAAACTCAAGGTTTTCTTTTTGTCAGATCAGCGGTCTGACCCTCTTCTTAGCCGAATAGCAATTATCTTCCATAAAATTACATTGCTTTGACTCCTTTGTTCTGTCAATTCCATACGACAAGAGAGAGTATGAGCAATCTTATATTCAAAGTCCAGTACCTGCTCACTTTTTATAAGAAAATAGTTTCAGCAAGCTAATAATTTAGGAGTTGATAAGTAGAATATTTCATACTTTTATTATCAAGAATCTTCAAAGCTGGCAAGTGTTAAACTTGAGAAAGACAAGAATGTTAGGCACTTTCACTAGCATCACTTCAAATTAAAATATAAGATTATTTTAGTGATTGTTTTACTTCTAAGGCAATACAAAAATGAGCAGAGTAGATTTCTCTATTCTAGGGCTTGATGAAGGTGAAAAAGGAATACTGATGTATATTCCACATCAAATGAAACTCTTAATTAAAAAAAGAGCATTCACTTGGGAAAGGCAAGACAAGAAAAGTATGTTCATTAATTGACATGAATTAGAGACAAATAAAAACACAAATGGATATGGTTGGTACTTATGTATTGCCTCAAACTTTTCAAAGATAATTTAGAGGCATTTCTAATGTGGTATTAAATATATTTAAAGTTTGATGTATAATAATCCATAAATTATTGCTAAAAATCAGTAGTTAATTCAAAATTTAAGGTATGTTTCAGCTAGTGTTGTGCATACTTTGGAAAGCAAATAGCATGAGACAAATTTGTTCATATTCATATTAATGGCCTAGCATTTCTCCAGATATTGTCATATGTAATTTCAGAGTGTATCTGATTCTCTACAAGCACAGTTCATAAATAATTTCCCTCTTCTTATATCACTTCCCTCTTCTCGTCTTGTCTCTACCACCATCAAGCTGTAGGGCCTCAGCCAAGACATTTAGCCCCTCCCTGCCAACTACTTCCTAGGCATTCTGTAATATATGAGATATCAGGTGGAAATTCTCCCCCAAACACAAAGGACTCTGTAGAAGTAACATATCACTATTGAGTGTTCTAAGGCAGTTAATTCCTACTGAATAAGGAGGGAGGGTTGAAATGATTGTGTTTGACAAGCACGCACCTTGGAAATGGAGGGCGGACTTGCCATCTCTTACAGCTCAGCACATTGTTTCAGGACTAGCACTGCCCGAAAATAGCACCCGGCTTAGCACTTAGCTATGCTATGTGTCCTTCTTGCCAACTCATACCCTGTGTTAGAAAATGTCTAACCCTTCTGTTCCTCGCTTTTAAAGTTTTCATGAACAACAGAGGTCCTCGATAACATATAAATGAAAATGCAGAAGGCAAAGGAGTTCTGGAATTTGCCCAAAGCTTGCAGCTTTCTTTCTCAATACTTTCATTGTTTGACAGTAATGGAACTAAAACCAATATGACAGGTTTTTAATACCTCATTATATAAAAGATATTTAGGAAATGGAAAAATTGAGTGTGTCTCAGGGTTATACTTAGTTGATGCTGCAAGGATACATACAAAGAGAACACTTGAATCATTTCTTTTTTCTTTAAGAGAAAGTGTAGGCTATACTGAATTTATGGACACACACCTTGATAAATCTGTACAGTGAGGTGAGGAGAGTGAATAATACATTTTTCTATAGTTATCCTTTGTCTGAGCTCAGACTTGCTCCCACAGCCACAAAGAGAGGCCTCACCTACAGCAACAAAATAAACATCTTCCAGAGGGGTAACTCCGACTCCTTCTCACTTTGATGAACCCAAAATTGAAGGGGGGATTAGGGATGGTGTAAAAAATGAATTTACTTTATTTTCAGGAAGGCTCGATGTTCTAAGAGAAAAGCAAAAGTCTACTGTGACACGTTTAACATAATACAATGAATTTATAAAATGCCTTCCTGAGAAAATGTTACTTTCTTTTATTTGTGATTTTTGTGGATGTTAAAACTTATTCTAGCAGTTTCTACAGAAATGGCTCTGGTCTGGAGTCTGACTGCTTGTGTTTTAACTGTGTCCCTCTATCCCCGTGACCTCTGGCAAGTTACTGTCTCAGTATCTCCATTTTATGAAGATAAAATAGTGCCCTATTCACAATGCTGTTAAAGAATTAAATGACATTAATTAACATATACAACATATACTTTTTATCCACACATGTGAACAACATATCAATATATTTGATCCATATGTGAACAGATTTAAAGTAAAGTATCTAGCATTACTTGAACCATCATTTGATAGAAAGTTGAATCATAAATGTTTACATGTATCTACGGATAATCATGGACTATGGCACATTTTTCTTCATGGAATTGCTTTGGTTGGATCACTGAATAAACGGCACATAAGTTCACTCTTCTGATTTCAGATCACTGAAGCATACCTTTTCTGTTCCCAATTGCAGGAACCTTGTGCCTTTAGGGATGGCTTAACATTACAACATCATCTTTTGGCAACAGAATTAAGCTTATTAGAATGAGAAAATTACTTTTTTATGATGAGAAGACATGGGTTTCCAACTGTTTTCTAAAAATCTTTTAAAAAGAGATCCACTGTTTATCATTGTAACACAATTCTATCCTAATTCTTCCTGAGACATTCTTTGCAATATTTAAAACTTCTCCAACTTAAGGCTATGAAAGAGATTCTGTTTTATTTTGACTACTAGAGTCCTATATTATATATATTACAGGGAAAAATAGACTTGAAATTTTGTGGCAAGTTCTTCTCACCTTCTATTCCCACTATATTTTACAACAGTTTTAACTTGCTCTTTACATCACAAATTTCATGCTACTCTACTTAAGACTCCTTACGGTTTAGTAATGTCTAACTCACACGTGCATTCATCAGTCCTGTCCTGATTTAAATTATACTCACAGAGGAGGAATGCAGAGAGTGTCTTATTCACACAGCACCCGTTATCGAATTCGGTTTTATTAAAACATGCAGGTGCTATTTAAGATGTTCAACTGACATTTAACTAAGACCATTGGAAGGCGAGAAAAGAGACTGCGGTAATACAAGTTTTTCCAAGAACTAAGTATTTCAGAAGATTTACTACAACCAGAGTGAGCATTCTCCAAGATTAATGGAGAAATCAAGAACAATTGGCTTTATTTTTATCTCTTGGTGACCGTAAGACAAACTGTTTTCAACAAATGTGCCTTGAAATGTTAATGCTACCAGAGTTCATAAAGAGGCAATACATTATTTGGAGCTTATTGTCCAATAGCATTTCATCAGCTTTTGGATTTAGCTCACTAGTACACAGGGGTCCTTTTATTTGCTGTTTAATTAACAAAGCTTATTGTCAAATGAGGCAGATTTTATAAGGTGAAAGATGTTTTGTAAAATTCCATGGTTTTTCATTTCTGTATTATCGATGGCCTATAGACTTTTACAACTTTATTTATAAAAATTCAGCATTGAAAAAAGGCAAACAGAACTCAGACACAGATAATAATAGTTCAGCAGTTACCAAAGGGTAAGGGTGGAGGGAGGTGGTAGATGAGGGTAAAAGGGATCAAATATAAGATGATGGAAGGAGAACTGACTCTGGGTGGCAAACACACAATGTGAAATATAGATGATGTATTACAGAATTGTACACCTGAAACCTATGTAACTTTACTAACCACTGTCACTCCAATAAATTTTAATTTAAAAAAAAAAAAGGAAATTCTAAGGCAGGAATAAAAAAAGGCAAGAAGAATCGCAAAGTGAATAGCTGAAAGAATGGATAATCCTATGCCTGCCTAGTCTCTACACTTAATATACTTATTTCCCAATACAACTCACACTGACATTATTTATGTTTTTAAAGCACGGTCAGGCACATGTAAATGTAAATGTAAAACTCAACCTTGGGCTGGAAAATTGGCCAATATTAACTAAGGAAAGATGTATCCAAGTAGTGGAAATCTTTATGGAGTTTTAATCTTTTTAATTGTCATTTTCCTTTTGAATTTTAGGCAATCAGTCAAAGGCTTAAGCGGGGTAAGCAGCAGTTTAGTAGTAGGAAGTCTTTACAGTTCTACTCAACACAAGCAAAAAGTTAATAATCAAAATCAGTGACTTTCTGCCATGCATTTAACTATTAATGAATTTTTTTGAGCTTTCATAGCTTTATAAGCGATTTAAGATATTTCTATGGGCACCTTAATAACCTATAAGAATTTTGAGCCAAAATAAAACTGGAGTGGAACAGGACTGCTGCCGATTTAAGTAAAATTCTATTCAGGCTTTTTTGAAGCCAATGGGATAGTGCAGGCTCCTTAGTTTTTATCCTACATCTTTATTTCAGGATATTATCTTTCTAGACCTAAAGCCATATAAATAAAAATGATAATCCAGTATTCATCAAGGTGAGCTTAAAAAATAATGTCTGATAACTCAGAGGTTTGTACTGGAGAGACAGACATCTACATGACTGAGTTACTGCTTCTTTGGTAATAAAGTTACGGCTACTGCGTAGTTTTGGATAAGGTAACTTCTGAACTGCAGTTGCTATCCAATCTTAAAACAATAAAAAAGAAGAAATTTTGCTATTTCAGTAACTTAATAACATAGACCCTCATTACCTTATAAAAGATTAACAAGTCCAGTAATTAAATCTCCTTAAGTATTCAATTTAAGGTCCATAATTTCTTCACTCACTACGTATTCCAGAGAACAAGTATTCCTGAATAAATTTCAATAACTCACCGAAGTATGGAAAAAATACTAATATGCTATTTAGCAACCATTGCTTTAGGTATATGTATATCACCTATACTTGGCATTTACGAGATCCGACAATTAAGTTCGTGAACTTGTTGCAACAATGTTGCTAACCTTTGTTTATATCAGGGGGATTATTCATTATGAATTTGTACCAACTGGACAGTTAACCAAGTTTACTATTTGGAAGTGTTGAAAAGGCTGCGTGAAAAAGTTAGACGATCTGAACTTTTCGCCAACAATTCATGGTTCTTGCATCACGACAATGCACCAGCCCACATGGCACTGTCTGTGAGGGAGCTTTAAGCCAGGAAACAACTGTACTGGAACACCCTCCCTACTCACCTGATCTGTCCCCCAACGACTTTTTTCTTTACCAGAAGATAAAGGAAATATTGAAAGGAAGACATTTTGATAACATTCAGGACATCAAGGATAATACAATGACAGCTCTGATAGCCATTCCAGAAAAAAAGAGTTCAAAAATTACTTTAAAGGGTGGACTAGGTGCTGGCGTCTGTGCATTGTTTCCCAAGGGGAGTACTTTGAAAGTCACCTTAGTGATATTCAAGAATGAGGTATGTAGCACTTTTCTAGGATGAGTTTGCAAACTTAATTGTCATACCTTGTATGTGGATATATTTATATTTGTATTTTACTTTACGGATATATTTGTGTTTTACTTTACTTATATATCTCTGTGGATATATTTACAGAGCTGTATTTCATATCATCTTGCAGAAAAGAATCAGAAATTATCCCACATGCCCCCCTTCCTGAGGTTTTATGCTACTCTTCAATGCCCCAAGAGTAGCAAACTGCTGTCTATAATTTCAAACCACGCACTATGCCATGACAATCATAAGAAGTAAACCAAGTAGACTGGGTTTTTAATATGTTCAACCTCATCATGAACAATTGGACTTTTAAAAAATAGAATATTAAAAAAATAATGCATTTGGAGCAATACTTTAAAAGTCTAAACATATCTATGATAGATATGTTAAACAAGGTAGCGTATGTAGATGCCAATGGTATTAAGAGTTAAGACAACATCCCTGACAAGCCACTGATCAAGTCGCTGTGAAAGGAAGGCTGAGTATATATGAGGCCTCTTCCCTTTAATATTGGAAAACTAGGTTTCTAATCAAGATTCACACACACAAAAAAACTCGCTGGCAGGAAATATCTAAAATGTATGGAGGTGAAATGTCTATTAGGGAAGGAAATAGAATAATTAGGAGATTTGAGAATTAACTGGAAAGGGTTAATATAAAAGATTAATTCCCAGACTGCACTGAATTATTAGTGCATAATATAGGAAAAGTTTAGAGGTAGGCAGAAAATATGTGACCATCAGCTGTGTATCAGGGGATGAGTCTAAAGTTTTCCGTGCACAAAGTAACAAAAATTCCTCTCAGGCTATTTATGTTCTAGCGCTATGATGAAGAAACGGGTATCTGTTGTATTCTACCTGTTATCTGTTATTGTTTTAAATTATCCAAAATTCACTAAAGGGTAGTTGTAGTATATCAAGGATCTCTTGGTTGGGAGGTGTAGGGGTAAGGGGTATCAAAGAACAAATATCAGTCTCTATGCTAAGTGGAGGAGAAGTAATCACATTACAAAAGAAGATCATATTTCTGCCCTAAAGGAACTACAAATACTAACTCTAATGCAAGCCTCTGTGTACTGTATTGTAATGGGGTGAACCCAGTATGCCACACAATGCACTTTACAAACTTAATTCATTTAATTTTCAGAACAGTTCTATGAAGTATGTGTTATTCCCATTTTACAGGTGATAAAATGCTGGATTAGGGAGATTAAGTAACTACACCAACATAGTATACCCAGAAAGTAGCAGACAACCATTTAGAACCAGTTCTGTAAGACTCCAAAATCCATGAATTTTTGAAAATTGCTTGATTTGTTTTGTTCGTCCCTTTGGCCAGGTCCTTTACAAAAAAATGTTCTTGAAAGCATTGAAGGGAATTCTTATAGAAAATTTTCTTAAAGGAGGTGATATTTATAAAACAAAACTAAGTTTAATATCATATAATTTTAGGACAACAAGGGGTCTTAAGAGATAATTTAGTTCTTTTTGTTTTGTTTTGTTTGTTTTTAGCTGAGCCATCCTGCCACCTATTGGCAGCTCAGCGGCAGCTCAGCTCAGGCCAGGACTTGAACTGCTGTTGCTCAGAGCTCGCACTCTTGAGCAAGCTCTTAACCAACTGAGCCACTTGGTGGGCCCTTTTTTTTTTTTTTTTTAATGGTCAGTATACTGAGGTCCTGACAGTTTCAGAGTTAATTAGTGAAGAATAAAGGACTAAAACCCCTGATATTCTGGTTTTCATGTAATTGCTGTTCTCACTATACCACACTGCCAATCATATGTTCATACACATGTATATCAAAAATATATGTGTCTTTAAACATATTTTCTAATATTTAAATAAACAATTTCTAGAGGCTATGTGAATTATGACATTCTCCCTACCTTATTATAACTAAAAGTTTGTTGGTATTTTTCATTATACAAAAAAGATAAAAGCATTATGTACATACAAAATACATTTCGGAATAAGGATTATTACCAGGAATAATCTGGGATATTTAATAATAAAAAAGGGGTTAATTCAAGGTATAATGATCCTAAATATGCCAATACCTAATAACAGAAATTTAAAAATATTTGGGAATATATACATATATATATATATGTATATATACATAGTAGTGTGTGTGTGTGCGTGTGTGTGTGTGTGTGTGTGTGTGTGTGTATATATTCCCAAATATTTGTAAATTATGCAACACTTTTCTAAATAACCCATGGGTAAAAGAAAACATAACAAAAAGAAATAGAAGACATTTTGAACTGACTGAAAATAAAAACATATCTGATCAAAATGTGACACACTGCTATAGTAGTGTTTCAAGAGAAATTTATAGCATGACTGCATAGCTACTTATATTAGAAAATACTTTTCAAATGAGGGACCTAAGTTTCCACACTAAGAATTTAAAAAAAAGAGCAACTTAAACACAAAGCAAGAAGTTAAAAAGATAACTGAATTCTGGAGTATAAATCAAGAAAACATTAAACAGAAAAATACTAGAAAAAAAATGAAACTAAAAGTTAATTATTTAAAGAGATCAATAAAATGAAAAAAATGATGTCTAAACAGATCAGTCAGAACATAATGAAATAGACACAAATTATCAATATCAGGAGTGAAACAAAGAACATTACTACAGATCCTACAGATACAGACACAGTAAGGATAATAAGGTAATATGAATAGCTTTATGTCAATAAATTAAATATCTTAGATTCAAAATCTGAACTACTAGCTGAGAAAGTAATCTTATATGAATCTCTCATTTTTAAATTTAACCATTTAACTCAGTAATTACATTTTATGTATATTCAAATATAGACAATATTTCCATTTTTCTGAAACTCAGAACCTTTTCTTGAAAATACAACTGATACCTTTAATCAAATTACATGTATTTATTCCTGATTTTATAAAATACTGCATGCTAAAATCTCTGCTGGATAAAAGCAGAATCTTTTCAACTATGATTTTCCTTGTGTATTAGCAAGAAAAACAAGTTTTGTCTTGCCTTTCCTTAAGACTTTTATAGATTCCAAAGATTTTCCTGGGGAAAAAATACAGTGGAAATAATGCTATGAAATGTGAACCTGTAAAACTACTGGATTTGTTTTCAACAAAAATTCAACTTAAACAAAAAGCATTTGCATGAACTTTATATTCATTCCAAGGACTATCTGGCATAAAATTAGAATCATAAAAATTACAAAATGTAATCTCTAATAGGAGTCACAGATCTCTTAACATGCAAGATTTAGCTAGCACAAATACAACTAACTAATAACATCTGAAGTACATTCTCCCTTAGGGCTGATGACCATCTGGTTGGCCTTGTGCTAGATCAATAAAGATGGCAAATATTTAAATCATTGTTTCTTAAATGCTATCACTCCATCAGTCCACCACAAGAAGAAAGAATGGAACTAGGATGGGAGATAGGATCTCTTATTTCACAAACCTTAAATTGAATGTGACTTTTAATTGAACTGTAAGACAAGACTTGAGAGGATTCTCCTAAATTCCCCACCAGAATTTAGGCAGAGACAGGCAGAGGACCAAACTGTACTGACGAAGATTTCAAAACAAAAGAGCCAGGAGGCAAGGTATTATGAGCGACTATAAAGATGCAAAAGACCTTTGGCCTGATGTAACTTGAAATTATTTTAATTTCCTTGAAAGCATCTTCCAACTCCTGATTTTTTTGGTTTTGAAGTAGTTATAGAAATTTTAAAACATGAAAATATATATCCACATATATCCATATGCATTTAAGTTCATATCTATATCTATATCTATATCTATATATAGATATAGATATAGATATGTCAAGACAAACCATTGTGGAAGAAATTTAGCAACCTACTCTTTATTATACTCAGATAAGTCATCATAAAATCAATGAAAAACTTTAAATAAGAAATTCAGAACAAGCATCTCAAGCAGGTACTGTCATATCTCTTAAGAAAATTACTATAACTTTATGATTAAAATTTTAATAATTGCTTTTGCCCAAGGTACTTTTCCTATATTACTTTGCCTAATACATAGTTCATTTTAAGAGATACTTTTTTTTTGGTATTTAGAAATTGTGGAATTTCATTAAGTTTATTCTCCCTGTTGATATATTCTTTAAAACAGTACCCAAATTAAGTGATATTTTATCACTGTGATTGTTTCCTACTAAGACTCTTGGGAAGCATATCAGGAATTATAAAACTTTAATATCAATAGCCTATTTTACCACACTGTAATCTACATATGCTATAAATTAGGGTAAATCTTATTCTTCAAGAATCTGTTTTGAATTTGAGAGCTTTTAAAATATTAGAGATGTAGCACGTATTTTAAAAAGCCCATCATAACTTCTGGTCACCCTATCTTTCCTACATAGTATTGAAGCTTGGTTTTAAAAGATTGTATCACTGAATTTCCTCTGTAAAAGACAAATTTTAATTGTCTCTTCAAATATAGACTTAATGCACTATCTCTGGTGACGTGCTTTTAATATTTACCTATTTTGGGTTAAGTTTAGATTTTAAAAAGTTTGGTTAATTTTGATGTAATAGAGAAGACAGGTTTAGAGATAATCTATGAGACCACTCCATCTTCCTACATACTGAGAGAAATACAGATATGAGGGGGAGAATTGTACAGCTCCACAATGCCCTTTTTTATTTGATTAGCTATTTCATAGTTGTGAACTTAGGAGAAAAAGTATAAACAAGCTGCAAGATGCTTTAATAATTAAAAAATTAAAAATGACATTACAAAGGGTCTGTTTTTGCTTTCTTCACAACTTAACTGAATAGTCATGGGTTTCAAAGGGGCCTGGCTTAGGAGCTGTGGAAGCAAACAGAAGCTCACACAGTCTGAGTTCTAAATAAGGTGACTCCAGAGCTCATGATGGCCTTAGAGAAAGCACTTGGTAACTTAAAAAAGAAAGAAAAAGACAGCCATTTGACTGATAAGTGTCAGTCATACTGCTGTTTGAAATTCAAGATAACAAGAGAGTTTCAAAGACACTCTGCTACAGGGAGGTCTTAAGAGCATACTGTTTCTCAAATGAAAATGTGCCCAATGACACTGAGGTTTTATGCAGAGAATAAAAAATATAAATAACCCTGATTGACAGGATGATCTTTCAGATCCATTTCTTTTTCCATCTGTCCAATTCATATGGATTGACTGAAATCATCCATCTGTAAGTCATCTGAACTATATATACTCATGCATACATTTGGCAAACCACTCCCTTAGAGGGCCTTACACCTTTTATTGTGAAAATTTGAAATCACACCCATTTCCCTAACCTTCTGAAGATAGCATCTGTATACAACAGCAATCAAAAGCATTTTCCCAAGTATTCTTTGAGTTACCTTTCAATTAATTAAGAGACATTGCCAACCTCAGGAACTCCTTGTGGAAGCAGAAGAAGCACCACCAAAAACATATGCTGAGTCCAGTTTCGAGGGTAAGGCCCAAAATTTAACAGGAAAACATTTTCAGTAATTAAATCTGCATACCTGTTTCCGCTGATGAAGATTAGCACATAGGGGGTGTTTCTCAACCAAACCAGGTCAATGTTAATTTAAGATCAGAGGTTTTAGGCTTTGAGTTCTTCACCATATCCCCCATGCATACACATGCAAATATAGAAGAAACTTACAAAAGGGCAGAATATACTTCAAGCATTTTTATAAACAAATGCAATAGAGGGCTTGTGTCTATTAACCAATCATTTGAAATAGCCATATCATAACATACAAAAAGCAGTCCAGTAAATAGTTTAAAAATTAATCAATACTCAATAATACTTTACTGTCTTGAATTTTTGAATATGGAGAAGAAACTGAAAATAAATAACATTTTCCCCAGAGTATTTATCAACTTTCTTACCATCAAATGTTAAATAAACTCTTGCTTGGGGCTGAGAAGATCCTTTTACACAGACAGAGAAAAGAAATACTCCAACCAACACGCAAACTGCCTGGAATGCCATTTCTTCAGATTTTCAAGTTAAGGTCCAAGGGAAAATACCTTTAGAAGACAGATAAGTTTCTTACATTTCAGATCACATTTCAGGAGCACACCCACGCCCACATACACAAAACAAGCAATCTAGACAGAGCACCCTATTCACAAAAGACATTTCTGAACTTTCACAGTCATGCAAACAGTAGGAGGTGCTGTGACTTTGCTTCTTAGATGTGAACATTTAGATTTGATTCATTTGGTCCGGACCTCATTGAAAAAGAGAAACTATTTCATCTCCCAGAAAATAATACTAATATTAAAGCAGAACAAAGCAGCCAGGAAAAAGTTATTGATTCCTAAAAGAAACTCCAATATTTAAACTTGATCTTCTCTCTAAAACTCACATTACATTTTAAATGTCTCGGGAATGGCGCCAGTTGGTATTAGTAAATGAAAACGTTTCCTTCTACCACAAATACAGTGGTAGTAGGAAAATCCCACCTGAACATTCACGTGTACCCACTCTCTTCTATACTCACTAGCTCTTTTGGAGTACTCGTCTCTGAAATGACATAAATCTACATGTGCTCAATCCTCGATCACTAAAATCACTTGAATCCGTTTTCAGCCAGTTTATACAGATGACCATGCAGCTGTTAAATGACACAGATGAGGTAACCATGGACTCGTGCCAAATTCAAACCAATGACCTAGTGGTGAGCAATCCAGTGAACCATGGATCCCTCAAATGCATATTTAAAATAAATCAACCAGAAAGTGGCTGTCAAAATTCCAAAAGATAAATCAGGGAGATAAATAGTACTGTTTGGGACTGAGGTTATAAAATTGATACATGCTATTAAGTAATGTCTGAATCCCAAGGAAGCTCAGGTAATATGTGACAACAGATATGTAAGCGCTCCAGTGGCTACAGCATGCAAAATAAACTCTGAACCATAAAAAAATAATAATAATTCCATCATTTTTAGTCCAGCATAATTATACATGCAAATGGCATGACACAGTTTAATCTAGAATTTTATTTTTATAGGTTACAATAATGCTGATCTTAATATTATGTGACTTTTAAAATTAAAATCTTATCACTAATTTTATTCAATAAAGAAATGCCTCTAAAAATGGAAAAGGTTGCTTGATGAACGCAGAAGAAAAAGAACAATTAAACTGAACATGCCATTTTAAACAAAAACTATAAGTTGATTTCCTAGGTGGTGCATACGTAATGAGAGTTGGAAACAATATCATATGTCTCTTTTACCACACAGATGGAGGAAACCTTGGAGATGTTTGTGTTGGTAATTTTCAAAAGAAACACTTTCTTCCTGCTTCCACAACCTCTTCACCCTGTCATCCCTAAATTAACTTAGAAGAAAATTGATTTTATGGGGTGACTTTCCCTTAGTAATTTGCTCCCTGGTTTTGTTGACTTTATAATAAAAGGCCAAAAAAAAGCCATAAATATACCTAACCTTTGTCTCTCTTAAGGAGGCTGATGATATTTATATATTTTTACATATTGGTATTATCAGTTATCTAGTATGTCTCTCTCCAAAAGAGACACATGCCACAGATTGCAAAAAAATAATGTTGTAGAT
The DNA here is from genome assembly GCF_001890085.2 of Hipposideros armiger. NCBI lineage: Eukaryota > Metazoa > Chordata > Mammalia > Chiroptera > Hipposideridae > Hipposideros > Hipposideros armiger. Next base: position 1,500,610 of record NW_017731704.1, read on the forward strand.
GAAATGACAGATCAAATGAAGCGAATACATAGTGCAATGTGATTTCAAGCCCACCTAGAGAGGAGAAGTGACTCAAAGCCAAGTGTCTTACACATGGCCCCCCTCCCCATTTTATAAGTTTCCCCCTTTAACTCACTTAGACATGCTGCTTGTTGTTTTCACTTCTGATCAAAACACCAATAGCATGTAAGTGGAGGCCTCTTTTATGTTCTCTCCAGAAATTGTGTCTTAGAAGTCATTGAAATACTCAACTCTAAACTCTCCGCAGGTGTCATAACCTAAAGAAACAACTCAAGCCGGGCTCTCAGCAAGGGAAACAGATCCCTGACAAACTACATGTGCGCTTAAGAAAATATCCAGGCTTGAGCACAGCGATGTGTGAAAAGTCGACACACAGACCCAAAAGTTACATTTTGCTCAATCTGTAATGCTGAAAATAAGGAATCCAGCTTACCGAGGTGGGAAGAGATCGGTACGGAAAAAATCAATTTGCTACCGCTCTGGCTCCGCGTGTGTCTCGCGTCCTTTTCCCAGAAGACCTGATCTAGAGCGTCCCAGTGGTGCGATTCTTTCTTCCCGGTCCTCTGAGTTTCTTTGTAAAAGAATCCTCAGCGCTGCAGCGCAGTGGCACCCGGAGCCCTTCTCGGCGTCGCTCAATCAAGCACCTCGGAGTGAATGGAAAGTGGCCGGGCGTGGGGGGCGAGCGCTCGGGTGTCCGGTTACAGCGACGCGGCGCGCGGCTCTGGCTGCCCCGGCGCGCCGCCCAGCCGGCTGGCTTCAGCCGCCCTGCACACTCGGCCGCATCTCCGCCGGCCGCGAGGCCCCACCCAGAGCGCGCCCGCAGGAGGGTGGCAGGGAGCCGCGAGGGCGGGGCCGGCCCCGGGACGCGCGGCCGGGAGATGCAGGAATGCGCTGCAGCCGGCTCGGGGACCCGCGGAGCAGCTCCGCTCTGCCCGGTCCGCGGTGGAATGAGCCGCTTACGGGGTGCGCTCCAAGGTTTCTGTTTGTTACCGGCCACTCTTGGAAGGCGTACAGGCTTTGCTTGGCCGTAAACATCAAAAGTGCAAAGCAATTTTTTTATTTTTATTTTTTAGAAATATCACTGCATCCTTTTAAGGCAAAGAGAAGCGTTTTCAAAACAGCCTGAGTTCTCTTGTCCTTTCCCTGCAGCAATTTTTCTAAAACCGGTCGTCAGAAATAATCCCGTCGTAGAAGTTTATCCTTTTAATGGCTATCGTTTGCTATTGCCGTTCCTTAATGTCCCGCAGGCAGTAATTCTGTTGACCTCTTCACACGTGCTCATTTCCGGTACCTTTCCCTTCAGGATACTCCCAAAACATAATTACAAGAAATTATTTCACAATTTTGTGGAGGAAGGCTGTTCTGAATTATGACAACAGACATTGGTTTACAAATCTAGACATCAGGGGTCTATTTCTAGCACCATTTTTCAGGTACACTTGTTAAACTCTAGATCTGACTTTGATGTGTAAGTGAACATTATTTCCCGGGAACACAAAAAGAACTAGATACTGGAGAAACAGGAGCAATGAGCTTCCACTCCCAATAAAATGAGCAGGTACTTGCTTAAAAGTCACTATGGGTTACAGCCCAGCAGATGTCACTATACGGAGGGCCTATGGAGTGTAATTTTTTCCACCTTGTTTTCTTTAATTTTCTTTATGAAGAAAAGGGGATCACTAAATTCTTGTAAACTGTATCATAGAAAAATACTTATGAGAATGCAAAAATCATTGCCGTAGCGGGACAGTTGAATTAAATCTCAGGTAGGAGGAAGTGAAGAGATGATTAAGTCACGTCATACGCCTAAGTACCACCTGTTATGTGTAGTCTATATAAAAATGTCTCTAACGCTTTCTGTATCGCTGAGACATGAAAACATCAGGTCAAATAAGAATACAAATTTAAGAGTTCAAAAATTGTATTACAGGGCCAATATTATCAACTAAGTTGATGAAAGAGATTTCTAATTCAATGGGGTTAAATAATATAGCTTAGCTTTAAAATATTAATACAGTTAAACTATATTTGTGATGATTAGTGCAATAAAAATGTCAGCAATTCCTTGACAGAAGTTTGTAATAATGAATTTAAGTCACCAAACATCTGACTATTCAAAACCAGATGTAAACACGTAAGCACTACGCACATTTCTCTGAAATACTTCTGAAACTGATTAAGACCCAAGTTACATACTGACCACTGTCATCTTCCTACTGATGTCTGAGTCAGCATTAAATTAAGGAGAAAGAAATATACAACGAAGATTGCTGTGAGCATTAACGAATTTTATAATTATTAATTTAGAAATGTAGAGCCATTAGAGGCCAATTAATCTGTAAATCCATGTAAGTAGGATATGCAATATGTTTTATTTTTACGTTTCAGGGAACCAAGATAAAAAAATGTAAGGCGACATACGTGTCAAATTGTGTATTTACAAGGAAATTTACTGAATTTACAAAAGCCCAAAGAATTAGCTCAATCTGCCATGCATCCTCACTAGGCTTTTGAGACTATGACAAATAGCTTAAATTTAATCAGTCTATGAAACTTGGGCGGCAGTTCCCTCTCTCTTCTTGCCTGAATAAACTTCTTTTCACTGTAATTAATTGAATGGTGTCTGCTAAGTACTGAGACATTTAATGGTATTTGCTTAGTAGTGAGACATTCGCTGTAGGCCATGCCTCAAAATGAGTCATGAAAATATTGACAGACATTAGCTAAGGCAGATTCAAGCACAAGGACACAATTAATGCTCAAGGTTGCCTGAAACCTGGGCCATATAGTGAAATTTTAAGATTGGCAGTAGGTGCTCCTGATAAGATTTATCTCTGCCCCCATTTCTCCAAACTGCTTAGGAGCCTAAAACACCTTAGCAATTCAGGACTTATGTAAGAGACATTGGTGGCCAGTGCCACTTTTCTATGATGCAGTTTTTGATTCTGTCCTTACAGGTGGGACACGATATTAGTTCAGATAAGCTAGTTAAGGAGGGGGACACTAAATGAATCTATAGGACTAATGACGATTACAATGTAGAGACCACTAATTATAAAGTTTGCCCTCATCAAAATGTCTTGGGGAAAACATCTAAGTTAAAAATACTTAGAATCGTTGTCATTAAGATGTTAATAATTTGGTACAATATCTTTACACTGACGTTTCTCTGGATTGCCCTTATTTTTAATTTTTGATATTTTTGGTGACCCTGAAAAAAACCATTTAAGTTCAACTCAGCCTGATTTTGAGTGATGTCCCCAGCTTTTCTTTATGAGGTGTACAGTTAAGAATGATCTTATTTAAAATTTAAAGAAAATATATTGTTTTCAGATTTTTCTCCATCGTACAGATGAGCTATATGAATGAATAAACTTTAACTAGAGAAACTCAGTCCTGCAGAGATTGAAAATTGTCTTATTAGTCATAACTAATATTTGTCATAGAACACAGACCATATATATTCCAGGCACTTTGTATGTTATATGAATAGCATTTTTAATGAGGTTGCCATTTGACAAATGAGAACTTAGAAGGTTTACCCAAAGTCACATGGGTAGTAAATATTGAAATAGAAACAGAAACTCAGGCATGACTCAAGCGCTGCCTTGTATTTTTCAACACGAATCAGAGAAATTGTTACACTGTTTCCTCTCCTCTCCTTTTCCCTTCATCTCTCCTCTCTCCTGTCTTCCTCCTTTTCTCAACTTCCATATGCCAGCCCTTTCAATTTCCTGAGCTGTGTCTTTAGAAAGTCTGTACTTCAAATGGTTATTTAATTTGTTTACATGAGTCTTATTTCTCCTTAGGTTGCCCTAGCTGCTCTGAGACGAAGCCGGTCAAACAGGTCTGGTCTGGAAATCTGTGTGTGGAATTGCTTTACTATTTCCTCCGTTAAAATCCTTATTTTTCAATAAGATGAGTGTATCTCTAGTTTCATTTTTAACCCATTGCTAATCTATAACCCTGAGTCTCTGCCTGTTTCTCTGTTGATATGTACTAAACTCTAGGATTCTCAAATTGCAGGATCCCTCGCATTAAACAAAATAAACAGGTGACAGTGATTTGCTTTGGAGAGGGAAACTGGCCAGAAAGAGAATATTCATTGTTTGCCTCTTTTTCCCTTAGTAATTTTAAGGTAAGTGAATGTGTAAGCTTTTACAAAAGTCAAAGTTTAATTCTTCAACATTTCTTTAAATACCTTTAAACATCTCACACACAATACCATATTTCCCAATTCAACCAAAATAAGAGTATGTCGCTTCTAATGTTTATACATTACAGTATTTCAAATGTAAAAGTGGAATAGTAAGGAGTTTTGGTAGTAAGCGCCTGTTAGTAATTTTACTCCTCTAATATGTACACGTGACAAAATTGAAAAAGAGTGTTGTGATCATTCACACTGTCATCACGGGTAAAATGTAAACTCTGTAATTGTTTTATCCTTATTAGCATATTTCATGCAAAACCTCAATGAGGGAAATATATGTCTTTGAAATTAACTATATACTTCTGCAGTTATAAAGTAACCAACAGTTATTTAATTAATGCTTGTTAATTGAATATATACATACACACCCACAGTAATACTAGCTGCTTTTCTGGATCTATTGTGTCGAAAGGTTTCTTTCTTTTCACCTGGGAGTACAAAACCGTTTCCTGTGTCTATTCTCCTAGGAGAGCCCTGAGAGGCCCATGTAAGTGCCTCTGATTGTCAGATATGTGTAATGAAGCTCAAAAATAATAACCAGCTGGAGCAATGAATTCAGGACTGTTAGTAATGGTTAATTAACTCCCCTCTAAGCCCCTCGACATGGCCAAAGGCCTTTTCCAAGTAATCTTCAGATTTTACTGTTTTTCTACTCTTCATGGACTTTAAATGGCTGACTAGAAAGTAGGGTACTATTAAATTGTGTAAGCAACTTTCACATCATAGCAAAGGCATTCTCATTATGAAAATCACATGACAAATTTAGTCCTCTTCTGTACCAGTGATTTTCAGGAGAGGGCTGCTTAGTGAATTTGAAAAGGATCAACAACTTTTATTTATTTTTATACTACTTATTTCATGATACTTAATGCTTTGAAATTTCGAGTGACATTTGATAATTTTAAAGAAGGATTCACAATTTTCAATTTTTTAACAAACATGACATAAGTTAAAATATGCAACTCTCAGGGTACATTTCAATAAAATATTTTTCCTTGATGAATTTTGTCCATTGCAATGGACTCATTGAACTTTAGACCAGAAGTGTACAGGAAGGGAGTCTGATTTAAAGAGCATGAGTCATTTAATAGATATTTTACAAAGAGTACTTCTTTTACTCCTCATAACAGCTTTAAAAAGAATCTATGAGTATCTTCATTATGCAAACAAGGAAGCCAATTCAGAAATCTGCGGCACCTCCCCATTCCTGGGTCCTGTCCCTAGGCAATGAATTCAGGTCTTCCTGATCCCCAGTCAACACACTCCCGGTTTCCCACTACCCTTGGTACCTTTATCTAACAGTCCAGTAAGTAGGAAAGGGGAGTGGAGACCTTTACCTTTCCTCCTAAGCTGTTTAAGTCCTGAAGAAGGTTTTCTGTAATCGTTGGATAGCTAACACTTCATTTCACAGATGTGAATTATAAATGCAGACATCTTATCTTCATCATGAAATTACAGACAACTTGAGAGCAGAATTAGCAGAATCTCCTTTGTATCTTTTAGAATAGCTAGAACTAAGATGTTTAACAGCCTTGACCTATATATAGATGGAGAAGGATTTCAGGGAATGTGAGTGGAAAAGAAGAGGGAATCAATAATAAACAGGCCAGATAACAGACCACACAATTATAAAACAAAAATTAGTGCAAATTCTTTGATCATCCATCCACGTACATTTATAGTTTTAAAAATTGGTTCTATTCCTTTCAAATGTCTAGTTTGTTACTTACGTGAATACAGTAAATGCCAATCCAAAAATAAATTTGTGCGGTAGATTCGAGCCTAGTAACGTGAAGTTCACCAATATCAGCAAAGGTCCAGTCTAATTTTAAAATTACAAGTCACAGGTTACCTGTTATGCCAATTGTCACCAGGGTTACTGAGAAACCTTTTGTTCATTCACTGAAGGAAAAAGTTCCAGCTTACTTTCATGGCCCATATTCCCTTTCACTGCTGGGCCTGGTTAATCCCTCATCTCCTCTCACCCATTCCTTCCACTGGTACCTTAAACTTCATATGTATCAAATGTTTACCTTACAGTTCTTTGATCACACAATGCCTTCTCACACTTGTGTGGTTTTGCATATGCTATTTCTTCTGTTTTTCCCCATCTCACCCAACTGGCCATCTTTCTTATTCATTGAGACTCACCTCAAATAAATCTTGTCTATAGAACATTCCCTCTTCTGTAATCCTAGGCAAAAAATCAGTCAAATCCTGTATGTTATATAGAGAGTGGTAATGTTGTCAGTTTTGATGTCAAATATATTTTGCATAAATATATTTTGGTATCTCTGATACCTAACATAGTAACTATATCGTTTTGAGCATTGTTTGATTTCCAGTTTTACTTTTATTTATAAAATCAGAATTATAACAACTACCATCAGGTTGCCCGGTTAATCAGATATTATAATATATGTTAACACCTTCTCTCGCACATCCATACTCCCATAAATTCGTTTATCTCTCTGCTGTATCACTTAATGTTACAATGGTGTGAAATTTTTCGCCCTTGAATTCTAACTGCTACAGAGAAGGACAACTTAATCTTAGATGTTTGTCACCAGCAGCAAAGCCAAACCTTGGCATTTAGTGCCTGCTGGCTAAATGGTTGCTCAATTAATTAAACTAAATTTTCATTTAGTGATGTTTTGTAGACCTTAAAAGCCTAAATAAGATATTTTATTGTCACTAACAGTGTTGCGTTCAAACACATGCAATTTCTTACAGGCTTCTTAAGTAACCACTTTCCAAGGTTCGTAACTTTACTCCCAAAAGTAATTATGTTTGTATTCCCCCTTCAGGCCATATTTGAACTTTAATTTGAGTCTGTAAAAACTGTGGGAACACTTGAACTGGCTTGATTCTTGATAATAAAATACTACGGAAACAGGTGGCATGAATTTATATTAATTTTTTTTTCATTTTAGTTTTAAAATTAAAATTCAGATATATGTTTTGAGTTCTCTGTTTAAAATTTGAAACAAAATTCTCTGAAAATCTCATCACATTAAAAGTATGATAAAAAGAAACTAGTAGCAGTGATTCTTGGCACAGAAAGGAAAAAATGATCTATTTACGGAAATTAAATGTTATTTTGTTTCTTCTCATGTTTCACTATAGAATTGTTTCATTCTAGCTTTCTTCTACCAAGGCCTTAATTTGAAGCAACAAAAACAATCTTTTAAGAACTAAATGTTCTACTAATTGTATTTTGATATTTTAATCTATCGATTGTATAGATTTTGTCACAATTTTTTTCTCTATTTTTAATGTACGTATCACTTAAAATAATCACATACATTAAAAATTTGGAGTTATTGGGGCTGGCCGAGTGGTGCGTTAGTTAGGAGTTGGCTTGGAACGCCAGCCGGTTTGGATCCCACATGAGGGCCAGTGACACTGCCCCCTACAGCTAAGATGGTGAACAACAACTCAACCTGGAGCTGGGCTGCTGTGAATTGCCGCGCTAGTGTAGGCTGCAGTGGGGCTGGCCAGCAGCGAGCTGAGCTGCTGTGAGCGGCCATCCAATGGCTGGCGAGTGACTGCCTCACCCGGGAAGAGAGCAATGATTATACCAACACTGGCGAGTGACTGCCTCACCCGGGAAGAGAGCAATGATTATACCAACATGGGCCAGTGAAGCGACGCCCTCCACAACTAGACTGAAGAACAAAAGGACAGCAACTTGTTTGTTCCCCTTCCCCAATTCCCCAACACTGTTCCCCTCCTCCAATTCCCCAATAAAATATTAAAAAATTGGAGTTATTAATAACAGCATGGTTTTTAAAAGCTTGCTTTACTAAAGGATTTTTCAATTTATCCAAAAGATTCCTTTGATTAGCAAGTTCCCTAATGCATTCAACTTTAAAAATATACATTCATTTTCAGAAAGTATCTATGGTTTAAATGAAGAAAGAACTATAAAACTACCATCCTTCATACCAGTTTATCAGCTTTAAAATGCTATGATAGATAGACTAATGAAAAACTTTTGTAATTATAAGCATATTACTTAAGGAATACATCATGTATTATTTGTATTTATCTACAGAAAATTCATATTAATGAGGAAAGAAAGCATTTTTACTTCATGATTATAGAAAACATGAAAAGTTAACAAAAGTAAACCTTGTTGAGAGGGACTGAGCATTGGCCATAGAGAATCTAGTGCTACCGTTAACTACTTTTCTAACAGCTCACTTCGAAAGTATTAATACAAGGTATGATCAAACAACACAGTGAATGTTTAAATTTTAAAAAAATTATTACACTAAAAGACACATTGCCATTAATCCCGCTCAAAATACTCGCCCTCGCTTTGAACACACTTATCCCATCATTCTTGCCACTTTCTGAAGCAGTTCTGGAAGTCCTCTTTCATATCTTTAGTTGCGCTGCCATGGCTGCCTCGATGTCCTGAATCATTTTGACTTTGGGGAAGAGCCAGAAGTCCCCCGGTGCCAGATCCAGTGAATAAGGTGAGTGAGGACACACTGTAATGCTTTTATTTGACAGAACTCACCATACCAGAAGCCATGTGTGACATGGAGCGTTGTCATGATGGAGGGTGATTTACGGCACACTTTAAAACACACCTTCTCTCAAGCGTAGCTCACAACTGACTGATTGGACCTAACAAATTGAAAATTGTCACACACTGTTACTAAGGTTAAAGGCTGCTTCCCATATTGAAGATCCCTGCCTTTCTGTTGGATGGCACTCGGCAGCAGCATTCACCGTATGTTTTGGTCACACCTTGTATGTAGCTGTAACTCCAAAAAATTCACTTCATGGGTAATGTTTATCCAGAGAACTTCTCTTTTCAAAATGAACTGCTTCTTTTCCTGGTTTTGAATAGCCCATCCTTCCCACCTCCATACACATGCATATATACATAGATTTTATACATATATATATATTTTTTTTTTTGGTTGAGCCATCCTGCCACCTGTTGGCAGCTCAGCGGCAGCTCAGCTCAGGCTGGACTCGAACCACTGTTGCTCAGAGCACAAACCCTTGAGCGAGCTCTTAACCAACTGAGCCACTCGGCCAGCCCTAAAGTTTTTAGGCATATTCTGATCCTGGCTTTACAAAGTTTAAGAACAGACATTAAAATATACCATAATTCTATTACAATATAGGAATACTGAAGGCATGACCTCAACTTTCACAGTAAAAATTAGACTTGTGTATCCATTTATTGATGCTGTCATTTGCCTATGTGTGTGTGTATATATTGACCACATTCTAAAGGTTTATAAAGGGCAACAGCCTTCAATATTAGGAAATATTTCATTATATGACTTCCATTTAGGTCTCATGAGTGCACATAAGCTCTTTAGTCACAATATATTGTTTATCCATGGGATTTATGTTCCTTATATACTTTACATTATGTGTATATGTGGTATGATTTGGTTATATGACACATTTATATAAAATATGCATATATGATTTTTTCATTCATTTTCATTTAAGGTTCTCCAGTCCCATAATCATCTGTTGTTTTTATTCTTTTTTGCACTTCCACCCTTATCAGCCTTTAAAAAAATTACAATTTGAATGAAATCATAATTGAATGATTTGAATGAAACCAAAATATGGTCAGAGTATCTGCAAATTAAAACTTAAGAAATCACTTTTAATAGAAAAAGTAACTTTTGGCAATATTTTGAACAATGAGTGGTTAAAACAATGTACCAGTTAATGTACTCAGTGAAGCTTTGCATGTGCCATGTTTTAATCTTTTCAGATTTTGAAGGGCAAACAAATATTATTTGCTTTTAAAGTTTACCACTTTCCCAACATTTATACTTGGAAAAAAATAATCTCTTCACTGCTCAGTTTCACCATTTTTAAGTTCAGATCCAAAATCACAGATTGACATAAGCTTAAGTGTAAATACATTTTCCTCAGATGTCACAACCTGATAACTAATCATATTTTACTGAACTTGCCAATTTACACAATAGTTTAATGCAAACAAGACCTTCCCCGAGTAAAAGAGCATTTCTGAAAATGTTTCTTATGTGCTTTTCCAAAAAATAATCAGCTACCCTGGAACTTACCATTTCTCTCCTCTTCTATTGTCTGCCCTTCACCTTCACCTGTGAGTCAAAACCCTCAGCCCACTGTTAAAATATGGGTGTCTGTAAGAAAGTAAAGTTTTGCTTTGTACAATGCCAAAGAGAGTTGGAGGTGGAGGGAAATATCTTATTCCCCATTTCTGATACTTCTTAACAGAGAGCTAATTAGTTCATTTTGCATCCTATTGTCCTAAGGAATTTTGCAAGGAATAGCTCTATTAGCATTTAGGGCTTGTACTTTCAGTGTATTCTACCTCCCTCCCCTCAAACAAGATTTGACAGCAAGGAAAGCTAGGTAAGAAAATAAACCTGAGCGAAACATAGGAAAGACGAAATGCTATACTTACCACCTGCATCCCTCGCCACCCGTCAGGTCATCACCACCTAGCCCTGCTGCTGCACCCTTTGGGGTATACTCTTTCCATGCTCCATGCTGTCACGGTCACATTGTCTTGCCTCAAGTTTTACTGGCTTTCTGAATTATGTCAGTATCACTCAAGAGGAATAGTGGGTTGATTTTTGTCCCTCAAAAAGGTATGTTGAAGTCCTAACCCCACCCCTCGTATCTGTGATTATGACCTTTGTGGAAATAGGGTCCTTACACAGATAATCAAGTCAGAAGGGGGTCATTAAAGTGTTCTCTTAATCCAATATGACTGGTGTCTTTAAGAGCAGAATGACATGTGGATATGGTGGCAGAGATCGGAGTTACGCTCCCACAAGCCAAGGAATACCTGGGGCTATCAGGAGCTGGAAGAGACAGGAAAGGGTTCCCCCACAGAAGGTTCAGAGGGAGCATGGCCCTGCAACACCTAGATTTTAGACTTTAGAACTCTGAGAGAGAAACGTCTGTTGTTGTAAGCCACCCAGTCTGTGGTACTTTGTTATGGGACTCCTAGAAACTTCACTCATGTTAACTAATGGTCTGCTGCTGCTCCCTGCATGGCACTGCCTTCTTCCCCCGGATCATACTACTTATTCTAAATTATCATTCTGCGAGAACTTGGGCAAGTTCTCTATTCTCTCTCAGCTTCAGATTCCTGACTCATCCAATGTTATGGATGACGTTTCCCTCCCACGAGTGTGTAGCTTAAGTCAAATAAAAAATATGAAATATGTGACAAGTGTTAGGAATAACTGATTATATCTCTGCTTCACTAATTTCAAACATTTTCTAATTATATATGATTTAAAGTTCTCAATGTTATCTTTATTAATGGAAGTCAGTTTCATATCTCAAAATATTTAATAAAAAAATAAAGACAAATATTACAAAAATAGTACTGAGACTGGATTAGCGTCAGAGACATTAATATGAACTCATGTTTAGCTTACCATAGAAATATCTATGAAAACAGAAACAGTTATAGGTTTGTATGTATGATGGGTCATTTTATGTGTGAACTTGGCTGGGCCACAGTGCTCAGATATTTGGTCAAACATTATCCTGGATGTTTCTATGAGAATGCTTTCAGATGATATGTACATTTAAATCAGTGGACTTTGAGTAAAGTGGATTGCTCTCCGTATGTGCGTGGGACTCATCGAATGAGTTGAAAGCTTGACTAAAACAGAAAGATTGACCTCTCTAGAGCAAGAAGGAATTCTACAGCGGGGGGCCATTGGACTCGAACTGTGTCAGCCCTACTCTGGGTCTCCATCCTGCATGAGCAATTCCTTAAATTAAATCTCTTTCTATGCACACATCTTATTGGTTCTATTTTCCTGGAGAATCCAATGTAGTATGAATACATGCGTTAGTACGATTAAGATACATATATGTTTTACCTAACTATATACATTGAGAAGTCCTAAAAGCAATGACACCACAGTAGCAACAAGCACATCTAATACCTAGACCTTGGTTTCTAAATATTTTCTCTAATAAAAAGGAACCAGGGCTCTTTGGAAAAACAGCTGATTCTAGGACCAGGGAAGAAGAAGTAAAAGATGAGCCTGGATCATCTTGTAGTTCCAAAAAGTAAGGAAATGCTCAAAAATGAAAGGATGGAGACACTTCAGAGGAACACACTAACTGCAAAGAGCTCCTCATGGCTAAAGTTGGAATGATTGAGCAACAAAATATTAAATAATATGTGACTGGGTTCTAGCCCAAAGCTAAAACAAGTATACGTACGTTCCTACTGAGGTAAATCAATGACCAACTGAATAAATCATTGGGAGAGAAAAGACAAACGCTCCTTCCCAGAAGAATTCTGAACAAGATGCGTAGCCACTCCCCCTAGAAGAGGTGGAGATTGCCCTGTCCCCTTCCAGCTTGAGGGTGGCTGAGGCTTTATGACTGGCTTCCAAAGAACAGAGCAACAAAAGCAGAAAAAGTAACTATACCGTGGAGAAACACAGAAAACGTACTTAACCAAATAATAAAGATTAACATCATGAGTGATGTAATCTAGATGGCATGACCTTCTGACATGACATGAGGAGAAGGGCACTTCACCGCTGTTGTATTCTTTCCAAACCTCGTATCACAGTCTAATCAGGAGAAAACCACAGACAAACCAAGATTAGAGGACTTTATGCCGAATACCTGCCAGTATTCTTCAAGGTTGTCAAGATCATGAGAAATAAGGAAAGACAGAGAAACTGCCACATACCAGCAAAGACCGAGGAGGCCTGACAACGGAATTGCAATATGCTACCCTGGATGAGGTCTGAAACATAAATAGGATATTAATGAAAAATTTGGTGAAATCCAAATAAAGTCTGGAGTTCGGTTAATAATAATGTACTCATGTCAGTTTCTTAGTTCTGATAAATGTACCATGCTAATATAAATATAAAATGTTAACAGTAGAAGAAACTGAGTGAGGGTAGAGGAGAATTCTCTACTATATTTTACACTTTCCTGTAAATCTAAAATTATTACAAAACAGAAAGTTTATTTTTAGAAAAGTAACACCCATTTAAAAAAGTAAATAGTACAGATGGACTATCCATGAAAAATGACAGTTCTCTGGCCAATTCCTCTCTTCCTCTAGTCCCATTCTTCACTTTTAAATGTATATATAGTTCTATTTTAATATTTCTTACTTAATTTTTGAGATGATCTGTGTTTATGGAATGATAGGCGGAAGCAGCGAAGTCACACAATACCTGATTTACTTTCAATCCTCTCTCCCTGTAAAAGTGACATTGCTATTATTTTTGGTTACTCCTTTAGTTTTGTTTCTGTTGTATGTATTTTACACTTTCATTCCTTATTCTATCAACAACAGCAAATATCTCTTGAATCTTCAATTTGTAAGCCGTGTATTTTATTACCACCCACAGCCTTTCCTCCATTTCTTCTCCAACATTCTCTTTTTTAGTCATTTGAGAATTTTTTATACATTGTCAAGTTTGTTACATTTTATTCTGTTCTGTAATAATAATTAAACATCTGGCCTTTATCTACAGTTTAGTTTTTAAAACTGAAAGGCAATATTCATGTCCATCAAAACAGTGTTCACCATGGAACCATGTTATGCTCTAATAACATTTTTTCTATCTAGTTTTATTCATTCATTCATTCCATTATTTCTGTCTTTTCTGGGGTTTAAGGTGGATTTTTTGGGGGTACCCTTTCTCATGTTTTTATGCTCTTCAAAATTCTCAAATTACAAATCTATGATATCTTTTGTTTTCCCTCATGGAATAATTTCCTTCTCTAATCTATTCTCCTTCTCCAACCTGAACTGACTAATCTAAAAAGCATTTTGGCACATATCTCTATGACTTTCGAGGGTTGAATTCTCTATTTTCTCTATTCCATATGTTCATCTTTCTATTTTTGTGTTAGTTTGTTCATTTATTCCTTCTTTTTTTCTGAAACTGACACTTAAAGAACTTCCTAAAAAAGGCTATATGGAAAATAATATTCTGACACCTTAATTGTGTGGCAATGACTTTATTCTGTGGACCATTCTCTCCATATGGTCCAGGATGAAGATTGGTCAGCCGTGAAGACGTTGTTAGCACTTTCTTCCAGGATCCAAATTTGTTGATAAGAAGTCTGATGCCAATTTGATTATTACTTCCTTGTGGTTAACCAGCTGAGGCTTTTAGAAACGCCTCTTTGTCCTCACCACAGAGATATTTTACAATACTTTCCTAAATGTCTACCTTTTTCTCATACTCTGCTAAGCACTCAATTAGCCCTTTTGATCTGTAGACTTAGGCTTACATCTCTCAAAAAAAAAGTTTATTGCTTTCTGTTTAATTATCTTTCTAGTATTTTCTCTCTTTATGCTTTCTAGAAATTTTTATTAGTTGGATGTTCAATCCTTAATTTATTTTCTATTTGTTTTACCTTTCTTTAATCTTCTTGATCAATTTCTTTGACTTTATTTTCTAAACTTAATGAATTCTCTTGGAGGCAAGAAATTACTCATTTCCAAGAGCTATCTTTTGTTCTCTGATGATTCCTTTGTCATAGAATCCTATTTTTATATTACGGATACAGTATATTCATGACGAAAGTTGAATTACCCTATTATATTTTTTGGATGTCTTATTCTCTTTGGTGAAGTATCTGTGATCTTAGGGTCATTTATTTGTTCATTCACTTTGCCTTTTTCATATTTCACACTTTTCTAAACTTGCCTGTGAACTTTGGTTATCTATTTATGTGGAGTCATGATTATGAATTTTCCTGATATGTGAAGTACCTGCTGATTGCCAGGCTGCTTAGGATAAGGTCACAGAGTTGGATTGCTACACATTTGGATCCCTAAATATCGGACTATAGATGGTCTTATTGTTTTCACACATGCAATAACCCTTAAAATGTTAATTTTGGATATTAGAATTAAAAGGCTGGCTGCTAAGTGTTACATATTCAAATGTGAGAAAAAGAGTAGATTAACTATTCCATCTACCTGCTTTGAATTAATCTTCCACTTTTTATGGTAACTGGTACTTCCCATTCTGAACCTTCCTGTAGATTTGTAGCATATATTGGCTCTCTTCTCATCAGCCTTCTCGTATTTTCTAAGCGACAGATTTTTCTACACTTTTGCAATATTGCCGTTTTACTGTTTGCTTTCTGTCTTCTAGGAATGTATTGAAAGATCATGAATAGCCCCATTCTGCTCACCTTGTTGCATATCCCTTTAATAGCACTTCAACACAAAGTGGGAAAGGATATAAATACAAATGTTCCCTCTACCATTTTGAACAAAGATTCCCCTCACCCGCCCTGCTTTTTGTTTAAAATTACTGTGTCTCCACCTAACCTCCATATTGGTAAAAATTTTGTTTTGCACTGGGAAGATTTACTCACTAAGGACAACAGAAGGCCCATATGACTGCTTTCAACATGCCTTGCTGATTAGACTCTCTGGCTGTTCTAAGAATTTACTACATACTAGAAACTAGACAATTGTAAAATTGAAATACATTATGTGTGGTATAGAGAGAATGACTATCTTCTCTCATTTAACTCCTGGGACCAGTTCCTCATCTACTGAATTAAAAAAAAATATGTGTAAGCTCCCTTCTGAGTTGAATATTTTTCAATTTTATATGTAAATCCTCTGTTAGATTTTTTTTTCAAAATTTTAGATAACATTTCAATAGTATAACCAAGCAAGAATATTTTTAGCACTTTCAAGCCATTCTATAAAATATTCACAGAAAAGGTTTCTTCTATGAAAGGAAAGAATATCTTAGGATTTGTCTATTTAAGTTCATGAACTTAAACAGGGCTTCTTTATACACTGTACCTTCTAATTTAATAGATTAATATGTAATTAATAAATATGGAAGAATACATGTACTAAACGCATTCAAGTACAATTTTTCATACATTCTCTAGTCTTGAAGACTGCAAGTCTCTACACCTCCTTGTAAGGGTATTTTTCTTTATCACCAGACTGTACAATTACCTTCTCATGTGGAGTGGAGTGGTGACTTCAGTGACATTTTAATGGGTTTGAAGTGGATCCCGACCATGACCTTATCTTATTTGTATGTAACTTTCTGTAAACCATTAGGCCTCTGTCTTTTATTCAATTAAATTGTGTGAAACAAAGCTGGTACATTCCTCACTTGCCCTTGTTTTATTTTGTGATGTAATGAAATAATATTTGTCAACCACTTGTACCCATATGATGAATTAGTGATAAAATTAGACAGTTATTTTTAATTATGGCATTAAAAGAATAGTGGTGAACTGATTTTGGATTGGTGCATTTGAACTAAACTTTCCATATGATGCCATTTCTAATTTCAGCAATGGCCTCTGTGTAATGTATGGCCCTGTTAAGGAGATTTAGGCCACCTGGTGGTTCTCCACTGGAGTTATGTATTTATAGAATTTCCTTATGCGACTGCCTGATGTCTTTGAACTATTTGTTGTAAAAACCTGGTCATCTTTATTTCTGTATGTAAGTTTATATTTAAAAGCAAATGCATTAAAACATAGAGTTTATAATCATTGTATTTTGGTGATGATAATTAATATACCTTTATAAAAAATTGTCAATAGACACTTTCCTTCGTCCAGATGATTTCTTCAGCTTTTCTTCTGGGAAGCAACTGTAGAGGTGAGATGGAGAAACAGTAATTTATTACCTTCCAAAAACCAGTTCTATACTTGATTAAACTGAAATCTGGTAAAACTACCTTTTATTTCTAAACTCTCTGTAATATTTAGAATCCTAGAATTCAAAGAGATCTTCAGATTATGTTGTCTAATCCATTCTTTGTATCTATGGAAACTAAAGATTGGGGTGGGTGGTGAATTGTTAGAATAACAAAACTAATATGCATCAGGGCCTCAGACAGAACCAGCATCTGTTGGTGACCAGTTTAGGGCTCTTTCAATTGCCATACTTTGTGTCCCATACCTCAGTAAATCGGATATTCAGTCTTCATTGGTTAGTATAACTAACAAGGAAGAGTGACCATGTCAAAAGCTATTGGTCATTTACCTTTGTACAGGAATTCATAGGAGTCTAGTTATCACAGGATACGAAAGACTTAGGGTTCATCCCATATATTATACCTATACCTTCACATCCTAATTGTGTGTGTGATGTGTAATATTACATAGGATTAATATATGTACATTTGTGTATTCATTTTATACCCTATGTATACATTTAAATCTTGCTTTTTTTTATTCAGTTAAAACTATTTATTGAGTGCTTACTATGTAAAAAACATAATGCTGAGCATTTTACATATATTATCTAATATTATTTTTATAATAACCCTGAGAAGTTTCCTTACCCCCAATTATAGGCGAGGAAGCAATGTTGAAGAAACACTCTTTCAGAGAGTGAATATCTCACTTCATATCTTAAAGTCAGGAATTAAATTTGAATCTATCTTACTGCATCATCTGTATTGTTAACCATACTTTTCTTTGGCTCTTTACACAGTTCTTCAAAACTGCCAACCTTGTTCTCACCTTAGGGTCTTCTACCTAGTAGGTGTCTCTGCCTGGGAATGCTTTCTCCTCCATTCTTGCATGGCTCACAACTTCTGGTCTTTGAGATCTCAGTTGAAATGTCAGCTCTTCAGAGAATTGATTCTTGTTTGTATATTTATATTTATTTACTTTATTTTAGTTATTATTTTACTTATTTGGACATTTATTTACTTTATATTCTTATTTTTATGAATAAATTTTCATAACTTTTAAAATCTATCCATCATCTGTCTATCTATCTATCTCTTCTATTTTTCTGTCTCCCCACTAGAATGTAAATTCATGAGAACAATAAATTTGTCTCCTTCACCACTATAATCTCCCTAATCTAATGCCTGGCATGGAGTAGCTCTCAAAAATTATTACTTGAATGGATAAATGAACTTACATGACTTACGGACTCTCAACATCTTTATGTTATTATTATGTCATCACAGGAGTCAATGAATATTTTTAACAAAATAATTTATTTTTAGTTATAGCATATGATCTAGGAAATGCATTATAATTTACCTAATCAATTCTTGACTTTTTTTTAAAATATTTGGTTTGCTTTCAACTTTTTGTTGCTCTAATTTGAAGTTTCTCAACCTTAGCACTATTGACATTTTGGTCCAGATATGTCTTTGTTGGGGATGGAGGAGGGATGCTGTCTCTTACCTGGCAGGATGTAAAGCAGAACCTTTAGCCTTTACCTACTAGTAAATAACCAGTGGCTTCCCCATCTTCAAGCTGTGAAAACAAAATGTCTCCAGGTACGGCCAAATGTGCCGTGGGGAACAAAATTGCCCCCATTTGGGAACCACATCTCTAAATTATGCTGCAATAAATATCTTTAGGTAGAAAGCTACTTTTCATCGATAGGAGCATTTTTAAGGGTTAAGATCTCAAATTTGTTTTATAGGTGGAAAAATAGAGGTCTAGAGAGTAAAATACGTTGCTCAAGTTCACAGTTATGAAGTGGCAAAGGTGGGATTTTATCCCATCCGGGTTTTATATTTAACCACCGTGTTTCGGGACCCCTAAATGAAGGACCCATTTATTGTGGTCCCAAACTACAGTATCTTGCTTTTTGATCCCCACCTGCACCCTATTTCTACCCCCTTTTCCCAGATTATCTTGCTCTCCCCCATCTTGGCTTCTGGTAATCTACTTTCCTGACTCACACATGGATATTCCTATCCTCTTTGTTTCTCCCCTTTCCCTCACCTCTCCCTTTATCTTGGTCAGGTTCCAAAGAAGCAGGCTCTGAGCCAAAGGCATATGAGTAAGTGATTTATTAAGGAAATGCTCCTAAGGGATACTGGTTAGGATGTGAAGGAAGTAGGAGAGAGAAGGGAAGGACGCCAAGCAACAGTGCAGATTCTCTCTCACGCATAGTCCTGCAGAAGGTAACTTCAGCCTGATACTGCAGGGAGCTCTGGAGTATATGTTATGCCTTAGAAGTGCCCCACCTGGGAGTGGGTTTTCATAGTATCTGACGGTCTTATGTCATTTTTAAAGGGTAGCAGATAGGTTGTTAAATATACATCAAACCATTAACATCCCCACCCCCCGCACATAGAAATGGTAAAAAGGATTCAAATGGATCTGTGAAGATCCCTCACTCTGTCAACTACATACTGCTCAGGTATTGAGTCAAACCCACCATAAAATTTACCATCTGCTCACTGTTTTCTGTTGCTGTGACCACTCTACTGGTTCCTGGCTGATAAGCCAGAAACACTTAAGCTAACTGTAAGCAATGGTTCTGGGGCTGGAAGTTCTGGGATAGTCTCCTCTGGGAATCTTTGGCTTTTAACACAAAGGAAGAAAAAAAATGAGTCTATTCATGTGTGTGAAAATCCATTCAGACTCTGATAAAAGATCCTGGGATCAAAATGGCTCCTTGGGGGTACTCTTATTTCAAAGTTCTATCTTAGTAGAAGTGGAATTTTTGGCCTAAGGAAAATGACAATTACCTTACTTAGGGATAGCTGGTATCTTAATGAGGGTTTACATTTAACTTTGCAGCTAAAACTAATCACCTTTTGATTCATAAATATGAACTCACTGCTCTAAGGAGTACACTAAGGTCAGGAAGGAAGGATACAGCAAAGACAATTACAGTCTTATTTCAGTGTCATAAATTGTCATATGAGCCTTGACACACAAATTCTTATAAACTGAGGATCATGCCACTATTGCTCAATAAAGTTAAACAGAATGATTGCACTTGGCCTTAATTGCCCAGTTTCTGTCATAAAAATAAGGCACCAAATAACATAATGATGCCTAATGGAGAGAGTCATTTTACATTTCTTCATATCAGAGACTATGAACGCAATCTCAAAATAAATATCAAACTGTCAAAACTCCAATGCAAAATACATACATACATACATATCCTATCATCACTTGCAAGGAAAATTTGCACAGTTGATATAATTTAAGTGTCATTTATTAGACACTCCTGTTCCACAGAATCTTTTGTCCTCTCTGATCTATTTGGTCACCTTCCTTCTCTCTTTTCTCTTTCCTCTCACCTTTCTTTAATCTCCAATTTAGTGTTTATTTCTTAAGAAACATGCTGAGATATCCCTATTTATCTCTTGCCAACAGGGACTTTCTCACTTTTCAACTGCAAACTTCAAGATAGTTTTCTAGTGAATCCAGTCTGAAGTTCTAATGTCTACTGATTAAATAAAATTATTTTCAATGTGCTTCAAATATATTGATAATATTTGAGAACATTGTTGTAAGCAGACAGAAGACTTCTCTTCTTAATAGTGTAGTGCTGACAAAAAACTCAAGTAAGTTCCTATAATCAGATTGCTATTTAAAAGGCCTAATTATGAATAAAAGCCTCAGTTTTCTCTTCTACCTCCAGGAAACACTGGCAGATGCATGGCTCTTGCCAGCACTCATAGCTGCCCCAGACAATCAATTGCAGAAACTCTGGCTGAGTCATGTCTCTGCTCAGCTACTCAGTAATGAGCCATCTCTAGGGACATTCCCGAGACATGCCGAAGATGTATTTCTGGTCACCACCTAGTTCTTTGTCATGCCCCAGGCCATGCCCACATTAATGGAATTTCCAGTGCACTGCCCACTTACTAGGATAAAGGGAAAGTGCAGAATTCCTGCTTAATATTACTCAATAAATCAGTAACAGAAGCAATGAATGGAATGGAATGCAAAGTTCTTGGCTGTTAGCCCTGGATGGGACCACTTCCTTCCTATAAGCAAATAGTGGTTAATAGGCTGGCTTGGAGGGCTGTGGGAAAGGGATCCTATTTAAGTAGTTAATTTTACTCTGAAAATAGGGAAAACTCCTTTTCCAGGGGAGGGACTTCACCACTTCTCTTTATTTTTCTTTTTTCCCCTTTGGAATAATGAGTACATAGCCAAGTAATATAGAGTCAGTAAACAAATGTTTGCTGACTTTCATATTTAAACTGATAAGAACAGATACTACACTTGATCTTAGCCAAAAGGCCGAGAAGCGATGACTTTCATATTTAAACAAAATGATTCAAAAGGGTTTCTGATCAAACATTTGATGATTTAATAAATAACATTATGATTCACATATGGAATGCATTATTTAGGTTCTACAAATACTATATTATTTTCTTTAAAACAACATTCTATCTTTGTTCCAGGAGGGTCTCCACA
The DNA here is from genome assembly GCF_001890085.2 of Hipposideros armiger. Classification (NCBI taxonomy): domain Eukaryota; kingdom Metazoa; phylum Chordata; class Mammalia; order Chiroptera; family Hipposideridae; genus Hipposideros; species Hipposideros armiger. The sequence continues at coordinate 1,522,028 of NW_017731704.1, forward strand.
AGAAAATTGCTGCTGTTCATCTAGAAAGACAGCCATCAGAAAATGAAAAGTTAATAAATATAATAAAAAGATGTTGGAGACAGTGAAATGTAGAGAGAATGCAGAAGCAACCCTTTTTTTCATCCCTATTTTATTAATAGTCTCATCCTTACTAAAACTAAAGTACAGGAATAAACAATTTTCTTTCAGACTCAAGAAAACTGCTTCATATCACTGTTTCCTAATTATCATTTTCTAGACGCCATCCTGCCATTAACTTCAAAAATACCTCTTCAGGTTGATCACTCCATTTGGTGCCCATGGCAGATGTCCCTGTCCTATTGAAACTGCTCCCTCCCCAACCTCACCCTCTCCCCAGGGTGCTGATATTCCTGTACTCATACACCACACCCTCTCCCCACACGTCAGACATCACTGTTGGATCAACAACGTCTTCTGCAGAAATCGCATTTTGAGACTTGTATCTAGAGGTCTCTACAGGACCGAGCAAAAAAAAAAAAAAAGATAAAATCTATTTGTTCCGGTAAGTGTAGTCATGGATCCTTTGAGTTTATGATTCAAAACACCTCCCATGTTTCATCTTAAAAAGATAAATCTGAGTACTCCACCTCTCTATTTAAATCTTGCATGGCACACCCTTTCCAAGAAGGTGGAAAGTAAACTCTTCAGCATGGTAAAGGACTTGGCCACGTGCCCTTATCCAGCCTCTTCTACCCCTGTCACATGAGTTCTGAGGTCAGTGTCTTCTGCGTCGCTCATTGTCATCAACATTTGGTGCCCTTCCAGGTCTCTATGTGTTCTGCATTTGTGCTTCCCTTCAGCTGGAGGACTTCCTCTCTCACACTACCACTTCTTCCAAGTTTTAAGACGAAGTTTGAATGGCATCACATCTGTGAAGTCTTCCGTGAATCTCCCAGTTAGAGATATTTACTTCCTCGACTCTTTAGAAGCCAACAAAGCCTTTAGTATTTAAATTGTGTTAGGTTGCCGTGCTGAGATGGTTGCGGTTCCTCTAAAGATGATAAATGAGAGGGTGTATGAAAATATTTCAATGATAACTCTTGTTTTTACTTTATATTTGACTTAATTTGCATAGTCCTCACTGAAATCTGAGCTCTTTGAAGAACTCTGTCACCATCCATTGTGAAGTGCAGGCAGACATCACTGGAAGCCATAAGCGAATTGCTATTGACAGGGAGGCAGGATAGACATGAGGGCATTGCAGAACCCTCCCATTACTAGTTGAGGATTGGTCAGTGCATGAAAGATAAACAATTCCTGTTGCACCAGCTTCCCAAACAGGCATCAGTTTTAAATTTGCTGAGATGTAGTGACAGCTGCAGATCTGCCTGGGGATAAGGTGGCTATTAATTATCTTTAGAGCAGAGCTAACATAGGACTGTGAGACATTAGGTGATTAAGGGAAGTGGACTGTAGGTATAATTTTAGAAGAAAGCCAAGCCGTTAGCATTATTCCCTTAACAAAGTACATTATCTTAGAAGGGGAACACATTTTGGAGCAACTTAGTACACTTATTTATCATCTCTTTAACAAATGTTTATTGATGATCTTCTCTGTGTGAAAGATTGAGCTAGGTAGAGGTGACATGAGATCAATATAATCTCATATGGAGTTTATAATCTGAGGGTGAAAAAAGATAACAAATAATTTATGTGCAATAACATAAATTACAAATAATCAGTTAATTATTTCATTATAATTTTGAGACTTAGGGTGAAAAAAGATAAAATAGAATAATATAATCTAACATTTTGGGTAGGCAAATTTTCTATGAGGAACTAATGTTTAAACCATGATATGAAGAATGGCAAGAGTTAGGTGAAAAGGAGATGGCAGAACATTCTCAGCTTAGGGAATAGTCTGTGCAAATGTCCTGTGGTTGTATGGTATAGAATTCATTAAAGGATATAAAAAAAGCCAATATGGTTGGAAAGCAGAAACCTGGGGATAACAAGTATTAAGCTGAGCCTAGAGATGTAGGGAGTAATCAGATTTTTATAGGTCATATACAGTATTTAAAATTTTGTTATAAAAACAGTGGGTAGGTATTTTCTCTTTTCTTTAAGAGAAAGGGATTTGAGCAGAACATTGATTTAATCAGATTTCCCACCTAAGGAATCATAGTTTGCAGATGGATCATGTTGATGTGGACAGCCCAGTTACCACATGAGAAGTGAAAATATTTGATATAGAATTGACAGGACTTGGTGTTAGATTGAATATAAAGTTCAAGGGAGAAGAAAATATCATAGATGACTATGTTTGTTTTTTGGTTTAATCAAATAGGTGGATACCAAAGTCATTCTCTGCCAGTGGAACACAAGAGGGGGCCTGTTGGTTAGCAGGAGATCATGCAGTGAGTTATAGGCGTGATGAAGTTGAGGTAGCTATAGTGCATCTGGGTGGATTGGTCCCATAGGCAAATGGTTCTGTTAGTGTGGAGCTCAGATGACAGGTGGATGATTCTGTTTTCTATTTTAGAATCTTCCCCCTAGAGAGGGTAAATGAAGCCATTGGAGAAGATAGTAAAGCCCAGGTAAAAAGTATGCCAGTGTAAATGGAAGAAGGCCTAGGAGAGAGCTCTGAGGAAATTCAGCATTTACAAGTTTTACAAAGAAGGAGGTGTCACCTAACCAGATGGAAAGCAGATGGAAAGTAGTTTACCAATTATTAGCAAGCTAACACATTTATTTTTCAGGCTCACTCTTTTTTTTTTAAACTACAGTTCACATTCAATAGTGTTTTATTTTAGTTTCAGGTGTACAGAATGTCTAACCAGACATTTATATGACTTATGATCTTCCCAATAAGTCTAGTGCCCCCTTGACACCATACATAGTTATTACCATCTTATTGACTGTATTCCCTATGCTGTACTTTACACCCCCATGGCTATTTTGTAACTGCCAATTTGTACTTCTTAATCCCTTTATCTTTCTCACCCAGCGCCCCAACTCCCCTCCCGTCTGGCAACCATCAGTTTGTTCTCTGTATCTACGAGTTTGTTTCTGTTTTGGTTGTTCATTTTGTCTTTTAAATTCCAAATATAAGTGAAATCATATGATATTTGTCTTTCTCTGTCTGTATTTCACTTAGCATAATATCCTAAGGTCCATCCATGTTGTCTCAAATGGTAAGATTTCATTTTGTTTATGGTTGTGTGTGTGTGTGTGTGTGTGTGTGTGCATGTGTATGTGTGTGTGTGTGTATCACATCTTTTTTATCCAGTGGCTAGTTAGGTTGTTTCTATATGTTGGCTATTGCAAATAATGCTGCAACGAGATCCAGTAATCCCACTTCTGGGTATTCATCCAAAGAAATCCAAAAAAATTAATTAAAACAGATGTAAACTAGCAATTTTAGAAAACAAAGTATTTTTACAAAGAGATTTGCAAAAGGCTAGGATAATTTCCCGTCAAAACAAATTTTGCTAAGGTCCAGCTATAGTCTTGTTTCACATTTAAGTATTTTAAGTTCAGAAAAAAAATTTAGTAAGTATTGTTAAATATTTATAACTGTTACATTGTAAAAATTATATGGTCCAAATATTATAAAATCTAATATGAATGAATTTTGTTTTATTATGAGTTTTTTTCCTAAAAAGAAGCAAAACTATTTTTCTAGTGAATTAGTCATGTGAATATTAGCATTGTGTCATTAGAAAACTAATATAATCATAAGTGACTAAGGTTATCAGAAAAATTAAAAAGCATAGAAAGGTTAAACATGGAAGGAAATGAAGTATTTTTTTCCACGAATAAAAACTCTAGGCTAAAAAAATCAAACCTCTATGTAATATATCACCATTTTGACATTCTCCATTGTCTTTAAATGATTCAGTTGATTTTTTTTTACCAAATATCGACTTCATAAATCACCTCATTTCCCAAAAAGTAAGAGTTGGCATTTAAATTTGTCTCCTTATAATGAGATGACACCTTTTTCTAAGAGCATAGTAATGTGTTGGTCTTGGAACTCTGTCAGTGCAGTGAACTAACATTGATAAGTATATTTTAGACAAATATCATTTTATTTAAAAATAACATATGATGAAGCATATGCCAGGATAGTCTCTTTTCGATTTCTATGTCAAAATTTAGTCATTTATTTTAGAAAGTGATTCTTAGTAAAATCTAATTTTCAATTCCATGAATTCCTTTCTAATAAAAAAAAATACCTCAGAAGATTAAGTGTCCGTTTTCAGACAAGTCGAATAGCCTGAAGGTGTGGAATTGTCATTATTATCTACTAGTGCCATAGGAAAAGAGATCTGGACTAGAATGTAAGTTTGGCCCTCATAAATCTCTTCAAAGCAACACCAAATACCCCAGACTTTTATTGGGTTGTCGAAAAAGTCATGACGTATTTTTTCTATGGTTTTCATTGCAAAAATGCGTCATGACTTTTCCGACCACCCAAAGAAAGCTTTTGCAATACCTTGTGAAACAGAGGACAATGCAAGAACAAGGCAGACAAGTCCAAATGAATTCTTCCAAGTCAAGGGTTAGGAGGTCTTCTGAAACATTCAAGCAATGAGAAAGGATAACATTTGCGCTCCGAAGCATGACAATATTATCGTTAAACCTTTCAGATAGTGGTGAGTGGTTTGAATATTTGAGAGCTAGGCAGTTTGAGGAATTTATTTCTCTTCTTGAAGAATGAGTGTTTGTGGTATTCTTAGAAGAATGAGGATATCTATAGGCAGAGTGATGGGAAGGCTGTAGTATCTGAGAGAAGATATGAAGGGCTGTATGAAGATAAGAGGGTTGGAGGACCCAGCTAGGATTAACGGTGAGTCTAGAGCACTGGGTGCCTGAAAAGAAGTAGTAAGAAGTTGGGGTGAAATGACAGCACTTCTAGCCTAGACAGCCGTTATTTGGCCTGCTGAGCACCTTTTCCCTCTTCTGAGAAAACCCGTTTCTTCTTTCAATGTTAATGCTTTTTTATTTCACTCAAGATATCTAGTAACTGTATTTGGGGCTGCCAAGTAGGATATGTTGCCTGGCTTCCAATCTCGTCCTTACCACAAGAATGGCAGGTGTCTCTTGGAACTCTTCTCTAAATTTTTTTTTAATTGAAATGAAAGTCAGCTACATCTTTGTCTTTTCTGCAGTTGGTCATTGTAGTAGGCAGAATAAGGAATGCCTCCTCAGTAAAATAAAGATGTCCGTGTCTTAACAGCAGAGCCCGTGAATATGTTAGATTAAATGGCAAAGGGGAATTAAGGTTGCAGAAGGAGTTAAGGTGTTAATATGCTGACTTTAAATAGGGAGATTATCTTGGAATATCCAGTTGAGCCCAATGTAATCACAGACTCCTTAAATGTGGAAGAGGAAGGCCGAAGAGGAGGTCAGAGCAATGAACAGCAGTGTATTCATGGGCTTTGAGAAACCATATGGCCTTCAAGTAATTTAGAATTTCAACTTCCCGTGTTTCCTTACATTTTGTGCTTCCTGGTTCAGAGTTTCTTCCTTTGGTGTCCTTGTTAATACAGAGGCTAATATGCCACGTTTCCCTGTCCTATGAAATAAGTTTTTTATTTAAAATTACTAATTTAGGATGCAGAGTAGCATCAATATGGCATTTAACATAGTACATATCATGCTCTTATTTTTCCTTGAATGCTGTTCTCAATTCAATAGTGTGACTATAATTGATAATATCTTAGAATTGTAGAAACGTGTTAATTAATGTCGAGTTGTCTAATGAGGAGTAACTGAGTTAGTACATGTAAAGCACTGAGAATAATACTTCATATATAATTATCACTCAACAAATGGCAGTCATGCACATCATCATGATTGCCTTAGGCAGGAGAGTGAAATTATTGGAAGTACACTTTCTGAAGCCTGAGTTCAAATCTTATTCTGCTATTTATTACCAGTTGTGTAATGTGTTTATGGCCAGTTATATAATTTCTCTAAGCTTTGGTTTCCTCTTATTAAAGATAGAAATATGAGACTTACATTAAAAAGAGCAAGATTAAATGAGACCCATATATGTTTCAAGACTATCATAGTACCTGGAGCCAAGCAAAATCATAGCTGAGGAAATACCAATTTGCTCCCAATTAGCTGTAGCCAATCATTATGTCATCAATCGGAATGCATTTAGCATTCTGAATCTTGGCCTTTGTTCACAGGACTACCATTTGTCGGCAGGTTTTTCCAGGAAATGGAGAGACAAGAGACAGCCGAATGTGTCTGCTCTTGGCTTGCATCCCTATCCCTATGTAAAGTATCATTACTTTTGGATTTAAACGTGATGACATCTCTGGGCCTCCAGTGACAGATGATCACAGCTTTGTTGCTGTTGTTTGTAGAAAGGGATAGAAAACTGTCATGGAATATCCTGATAGTGACCTTAAGTACAAGTTTTGGCAGATTCAGGCAATGACCCTTTGGCTTCTCTCTGTGTAGAGGTCTTTCAGTTTGGTGTGTGATTCCAAGTGTTCCCCTGGTGGTCATATAATTGGCAGGGGTGGGGTGGGGTGGCAAAGTTCATGGCACATTGAGTAGGCTGGAACTGGCCTGCTAGAACTGATTGTTCAGTTTTCAAGAGTTTTATAGGCAGGTTGGTCAAACAAAGTTATTACTAAAATTTAAATGATATACATTTACAATGAAATTGCATTACCTTTGCTTCAATATAATTTAAAATGTCATTTATCAGCAAGTATTTTAACAGGGATATTTTTGGAGGACGTTTTGGAGCACCTCTCTTAGAACAGCTATAAGAGAAAGAGAGAGGCTGTTGATAATACAGAAGATCATCTGAACTCTAGGACTGTTATCTTCTAAAGTCCCCAGTATAACTGGTTGTGCCTTTCCTATTTTGAGTGTGGTGCATCATTGACAAGAGTTGCCAGAGCACGCATGAGACTTTTGAAACTTTATCCTCAAATTCCAAAGGGTCTATCACATCACGAAACTCTCTTTGATTTTGTAGATCTACTAATCCAATGCCAGCTCAGATGGTGTTCCCAGGATAGAACGAGGGGGCCTCAGAGTTTGGCATTCAGATCCTACACCATGGCATAAACAATCATAAAAGAGAGCTGAGTTATATACCATCATTTAAGAGAATTCACTGAACTTATTTCAATGACAAAATGAATGTGATCACTACATTGTAGACATTTCATATTATTTTAGGGTTTTCTCCAGTTTTGAGATTAAATGCTAGTGTAAGGGCCAAGAGCCAGTGCCTAGCTGAGTAGTTGAGGTAACTTTGAGTGATAAAGCAAAACTATGTAAAATTATGAAAATGCTCATTTGTTTTTATGCTACCCTATTTATTCACTATCTGCTGTTCATGTACCTAGAATGTGCTGTGTATTGAACACACTCTAGGAAACAGTCCTTTTTAAAAAAGGGGCATATTTTGGGCCGGCCAAGTGGATCAGTTGGTTAAGAGCTCGCTCAAGAGTGTGAGGTCTGAGCAACAGCGGTTTGATTCCTGGCCAGAGCTGAGCTGCCGCTAAGCTGCCCACAGGTGGCAGGATGGCTCAGTTAAAAAAAAAAGGGGGGGGCATATTTCTTGTTCTCAAGGAACTATGGAATGTTGTGGAGAAGATATGCTTTAGAGAGAGAATAATTATAAGTGCATTGGGAGTGTTACAAGGAGCACAAGGTAACTTGGGAACCAATAACAGAGGATTTAACATCGTTTTGGGAAATCAGAGGATGCTTTCCAGAAGTGTGTTTCCACTCAAGTTGAAAATAATTGAAGGAGTTAATTACCCAGAGAAGTGGGGCAGCGTTGCTAATTTACAGGCACCTCTCGTTTTCATCTATATTCTATGCAGTTGTCCCCCTACCACGTGCCTTAGTGTATTCGAGTTGTTATAACAAAATACCATAGACTAGGTGGCTTATAAACAACACACATTTATTTCTCACAATTCTGGGAACTGAGAAGTCCAAGATCAAGGCACAGGCAGATTTGGTATCTGGTGAGCACCTGCTTCCTGCTTTAGCGCCATCCAGTAATCGTGTGTTCTCACACGGCAAAGGGCAGAAGGGAGCCCTCTGGAGTCTCTGTTCTAAGGGCTCTAAACACATTCATGAGGGCTCCATTCTCATAGCATAATCACCTTCCAAAGACCCCACCTCTAATTACCACCACATTGGAAGTTAGAATTTCGTTTTTGTTTGTTTGTTTGTTTGTTTTTTGCAGGTGGGGGTAGCCCACCATTGAACAGGCAGTCTTGTTGTTAGGAGCACATGCTCTCACTATCTGAGCCACCCTGCCACCTATTGGCAGCTCAGCAGCAGGTCAGCTTGGGCGCAGCATCACTGGCCCATGTGGGAATCAAACAGGCGGCCCTGCTGCTCAGAGCTCAAGCTCTTAAGCTAACTCTTAACCAATTGAGCCAATTGGCCGCCCCAGGATTTCTTTATATCAATTTTGGGAGGACACAAACATTCAGACTACAGCACCACTTTTTGCACTATTCTGGAGACTATGGTTGCTGTAAGGAGTAGTTTATCAAGGGAATTGAAGAGAATATGCCTACACTGACACCTAACAATCCCCTTCTCCCCTAACCGCCCCCCCCCGCACCTCATAACCATAACCCTCTCATCTTCTATGAACCCAAAACTTAGGAAGGATTCAATTTAATTTAGGGATCCCATGGGGCTACCTAAAAGAAAATTTGACTTCTCGGAGATGGGATGACAGCAGTCATACATGACCTACTATTTCTCTTTATCTCCTACTCATTTATACCCTTCCTAATGTTTGTAATTATGTGTAGAATTTTCTATGTATATACATATATGTTTCCCTTCTTCCACCAGAGAGAGACTTCATAAGCATTTAATTTTCAAATGGATCTCACCCTAAAATAACAGAATTGTCAAAATAAAATGGTCTAATTTACTAATATCAGTTAAATATTTACCTAGATTTTTCATTATTTTATAGTTTAATTTTAAATTTAATTACTTAAACACATATAATGTAATTTGGTCTATAGCATAAGGTACAGACTCAATTTTTTTCTTATACTATCTGTTGAATAATAAACGCAGTAGTCATCAATTTGCAAGGCATCTCTTATTATTTATTATGTTCCCATATGTTATAAGGTCTATTTTGGAGCTATTCATTATCTTTAAATATATGTGCTGCCTTTTTATACTCACCCCTTGGTGTTTTAATTCTTGTAATTTCACACTGAACTTGCACAGCTGAACTAATTCTTTCTATTTTGCATTTTCTTTATTTTAAATGTGCACTTTAAAACTATTTTGTCAAGTACCAATACAGTCCATTAAGGTTGTGATTTGGACAGCATTTAATCTATATAATCATCAAGAAAACTAGTTGCTTTATAAAATCAGTCTTTTCATTCAATGAGCCAGCATATTTCTCTCTCTCTGATATGATTTTTTCCTATGTATACTGTACATTTTTTGTTAAAGTTATTCTTAACACTATTATTTAGATACTAACATATTTAGATGCTAACATATATACAGATGCTACTACAAATATAGTCTTTCCTGATTATCATTATAACAGGTTAGTGGTTTTGTTGTTGTTTGTTTTTCTTTTTTTTTTAAGATTTTTTATTGGGGAATTGGGGAGATGGGGACAGTGCTGGGGAATTCAGGGAAGGGGAACAGACAAGTTGCTGTCGTTTTGTTCTTCAGTCTAGTTGTGGAGGACATTGCTTCACTAGCGCAAGTTGGCACCATCATTGCGCTCTTCCCGGGAGAAGCACATCGGTTGCCGGCTTCTGGACAGCCACTCACTGTGGCTGCTGGCCGCTCACGCTGGCTGCTGGCCGCTCACGCTGGCTGCTGGTGACATACGGTAGCCCGTGGCAACCCACTGCCACAGGGGCTGCAGCCTAAGCCGTCGCCAGCGACTCACAGCAGCCCAGCTCCACGTTGAGCTGTTGTTCAGCATCTTAGCTGTAGAGGGCAGTGTCACTGGCCCTCATATGTGGGATCTGAACCGGGGCCCTCTGGCATCCCAAGCCAGGTCTTAACCATCGCGCTACTCGGCTGGCCCTGTTTTGTTTTTCAATTTACCAGACTCTCTTATTCTTTCTAAAAGACATGAGGTTGAGTTTTGGGGGTTTTCTACATAATTTATAAGAAAAGCAAGTATAGATTTTCTTTCTCTAAATCTCTTTTGTTTTGCTTTACTTTTTATCTTACTATATTTTCTAGAAGTTCTAGTGTAATATTAAGAGTCCTGGTAACAGTAGAAATACTTGCCTTTGTTCTGATTTTAGAGGGAACTAATCTATAAGTGTTTGAATAATCCTCAACTTGTGATTCAAGAAAAATGATATTCCCAGTGAAAGAAAACACTTCCTTTAGGATCATCTAACAATCTGTGTATTCTTAAGTTCAAACTACTCATTTCAGCACAGAATCACATCCTGTTCTTTTTAATAACAGAGTTGTCCAGTATCCTTAATAACCGCAAATACAGTTGCACTCATTCTTAGTCAATTGTTGCTTTTTATTTATTTTCAAGAAATGCTACATCTTACCTAAAACACTTCAATTCATGAGTAACTGTTATGCACGATTTAAATAAGGTGGTTTGAGTGTGTGTTTGTGTGTGTGTGTGTGTGTGTTGTGTGTGTGTGTGTGTGTGTGTGTGTGAATTGCCATGCACAACACTGGCAACAGCCCAGAAATGTAGCTTAAATTTCACTTCCTCTATGCAGCCTCTCTTGAGCTCTTGCACATAAATAATTCTTCCCTTCTAAACTTGCACAATGTTTTATTTCTGACATTCATGTGGCACTTATCGTCTAGAGTTAAATACAGTTAGTTTTAAAAATAGTTTTGCTTTCATCCTTTTTGGTATAGTGATATCATTCAGAGGGTCAGAAGTTAGACTAACTGGTTTCAAATCTCAGCTCTGCTTCTTAACCTGATATGTGACCTTCATTAGGTTTCTAGAGCAAATTAGTGAATCCTTGTATCACAATTTCCTCATATGTAAAATAAGACTAAATAATATTTATAATTTATTGAAAACGTTATTTTAGAGTGCTCTTCTGAAAATTAATGAAATATATTAAAGGTTTAAGGTTGGTTCGTGGCACATAAAAACATGTTCAATTAATTATAATGAGTAAAAAACAAGACTAGTGGGCCGGCCGAGTGGCGTGATGGTTAAGAACTCGCTTGGGATGCCAGAGGGCCCCGGTTCGGATCCCACATATGAGGGCCAGTGACACTGCCCTCCACAGCTAAGATGCTGAACAACAGCTCGACCTGGAGCTGGGCTGCCATGAGTCGCCGGCGACGGCGTGGGCTGCAGTTCCTGTGGCAGTGGATTGCCATGGGCTACCGTGTGTGGCCAGCAGCCAGCGTGAGCGGCCAGCAGCCGCAGTGAGCGGCCGTCCAGAAGCCGGCAACTGATCTGCCTCGCCAGAGAAGAGCGCAATGATGGTGCCAACTTGGGCCAGTGAAGCAACATCCTCCACAACTAGATTGAAGAACAAAACGACAGCAACTTGTCTGTTCCCCTTTCCCCAATTCCCCAGCACTGTTCCCATCCCCCCAATTCCCCAATAAAAATCTTAAAAAAAAAAAACAAGACTAGTAACTATTTAAGGTTAACTTTGTGTGGACACTCGTTAATATTTAAATATATTATATCTCATTTCCTGATAAATGTATGAGAAAGTGGAAGCTTGCAGAGATTACATAACTTGTCCAAAGGAACATCCTTAGTAAGTCAGGGAATTGCAATGTCAACTCAGCTGGTCTCACGGTAAAGCATCTGCTCTTTAGCCATACACATCTCAAGTCTCCAGCCAGCACCATGAGGATAGGGCATCTCTTCTGTACAGATCTACAGGTTCACATAGAATATGGGGGAAGCCTTATATGGGCAACACACGTATTGCAACTGCTAACACATATACAGTGGTGCTCCAACATTGATGGACTTTAGAGTCACTTGGGATTTGAGTGTTTGTTTTGTTTCGTTTACTTGTTTATTTTTAATCCCAGTGCCAGGATGCTCCGATAACACTGAAATCTCTGACTGAGGGTGGGGGGTTGAGACATCAATGCATTTAAAACTCCTGATTCCAATGTGTAACCAAGATTGAAAACCAGTGTTTTAGAAGAGTGGTTCTAACTGAACAATTAGTATTTAGAGGAATAAACTCCCAAGTTTTTCAGATGGGTCATGGAGGGCTTCACAGAAGAGGTCATTCTTGACTTGAATTTGAAGGAGGAGAAGTTTGCCAAGGTATCATGGAGAAAAGAATGAATGGTGAAGGGGTATAAATACAAATGAACAGAATGTGCAAACACACAGCAGAGGAGAAACAGTGCACGGCACACATGGACACCTGCCAGGATTTGGCACTCCTGGCCACCTTGTTCCATACCCTGAATGGTCTTGTTTAAGAAATAATGTTTGTGATTGATCATCCATACTCTTCACGTTTTATTCTAAAATCATGGCTTTCTTAGTTTCTTCCTTCTCACCCTCTCTCTGGCAAACCATTCATGCAATATTTTCTTTGACCATCCAAACGAATTCTATTCTGATCACTTTCTTACATTCTGCTTATCATTTATTTGTATCCAGTTTTAACTAAAATGATTATCATAACATATAATGTTTAATTTTTGTAGTCTGCTTACTTTAAATATTAGAAATATATCTGTTCTATTAGATTGTGCATACTTCAAACCTAAGGTCTTTTTTTTTTCAGTTATATGCCTATAATTTTATATGTAGTATGTTCACAATAAGTCATTTGTACTTAAAATAGTGTTTTCTTCTATTGCGTAATTTGTTGCAAATAACCTGAGGGTTTTTTAAAAAAACTTCTGAAGAATTTAATTATTGTTGTCTATATTTCTTTTATATATTTATCTATTTTATATATTTCATTTATTTTTTATATTTATTAATAAGTATCTTTTATTGGAAAGAATAGTAGAAAATTTAATGCCTTAAAATTATGTGTGAGTAAATATGTATATAAAATATGTCTACAAGGTAAAGCTATGTTGAAAATTAGCTGGCATTTTGAAAATGCATTAAAATTTAAGTCTGGGATGAAAAGATATTCTATTCAAATGATTCATCTATGTACTTCAAGCTGTCTTATTAATAAAAAATCAGATATTTAAAAAATGGTTACAGATGGAATAACAATTTGGGTATAACAGGGATTTTTGTAAAATGTATTCTTTTGCCTCCAACCATGTGTAAATGACTTCTAGGAATAACTTGGTCAGAATGTGATTTCAGTAATAACTAAAAATTTTAAAGAGGACAATAATAAAGATAAATTAAAATGCCATGCAAGTCTAAGAGAAAAAACATTGTTTACTACAAATCCAAAGTAGAAAATACAAATATAAAGTATTAAGACATTTCCTTTAAAACGGAATTGGTAGCAAACTGTAACATATGGCTTGAAATCACAATGGTGACAGTTTTTGGAAACTGCTCAGTGCTTTTCAATATGAAACCAAAAAATAAATATCATACTGTCTTTAAAATTTAATAAGCCAATATGTGTCTGAACCATTTAATGAAACCTTGGAGTGCTAACTGACTCTGTGAAAGAAACATAATGTAGAAGTGAAATGAATAGATTAGAAAGTTAATTGACCGATTTGAACTGGTATCTTCATTGTCATGTGGCTGCCGGCTGTTGACATGAACATTTCAGATAATAGGAGAAATATTATAGGCCCTTAGGAAATGGCACATGAAGCTTTGGAATCATCCTTTGGATGAAACTATTGGAGCATTTGTAAAGTAACTGCTCTAAACAGTCTTCCCTGGGACCATAATAGTAGTTGCCAAATCCGTTGTCACCCAGATATCCTGGTCTACAGAAAAACACAATCAGAGTAATCAATTGTGATTTTACCCCTATAATATGGTTTCCTATGTAGGTCAAAGATTGAAAAATTAAAACATGACATACATACATATATGTATGTATATATATATACATAAATGTATATGTGTGTGTATATTTATACTATATATATACACGTGTGTGTATGTGTGTGTGTGTGTGTGTTGTGTGTGTGTGTGT
>NW_017731704.1:1537642-1546573 GCF_001890085.2 Hipposideros armiger
AACCTCAAATCACATGTCAAACTGTTACTTATTTATGAGTATGTATTAATATGTACTTACTTAACGTAGGTCTGTGAGAAAAATTTGTCTTAAAGATGCTAAAAACTGAAATCAAGGGCTAGAAAACAGTTGCAGATAATATCCATTATTGCTCTATTTTGGGTTGTTGTACTATATAAAGATCATTTTGCTCAACACAGAGGAGTAACTGCAAATAACTTTTTCCCAGAGTTTACCTTGCAACGTCAGGATGATCTTCTATTGAAGTTTGGTGGATGGAAGAGGGGTGGTAGGAAATGCAGAAGTTGAGGCACTTGTTATCATAAATATATCTTTATAATGAATATAAAATTAGAACAAGAATCCCCCAAATTGACTAATGGTAATATTCTATAATACAATGTCATTCACTTGTAGCTTAGCTATTTGATTTTCATCCTGAAATGTGAACTTCTCCTCCATGCACCTGGGCCTTGCTAATGGGGCTTGCTAGGGGTACAGGTGCCTGAGTGATACAACCACTTGTACTGATTTGCATTAGTAGATATGCTCAGGCCTAAATTGTGTTAAATATATAGAGATAGAGATAGAGTTAGAGAGAGAGAGAAAGAGAGAAACTGCTTAACTGCATTTAAAAAAATATTTTTATTTATAGTTGACATACACTATGATATTAGTTTCAGGAATACAACATAGTGATTCAACATTTATATCTCTGATGAAGTGATCACCATAATAAGTCTAGTAACCATCTGTCACTGTACAAAGTTATTACAATGTTACTGGCTCTATCACTGTGCTGTACATTACATGCCCGTGACTTATTTTATAGCTGGAAGTTGTATTTCTTAATCCCCTTCCCCCTTTTCACCCATCTCCCCTTCCCCTCCTGTCTGGCAACCGACTGTGCTCTGTATCTATGAGTTTGTCTCTGTTTCATGCTGTTTGCTCATTTAGTTTTTAGATTACACACACACACACACACACACACACACACACACACACAGCATTCCAATCTAATGTATTAATGCTGTTAGTGTAAACCCACAGCTACATATATGCCAGTCTCCTCACTATTTGTTTCACCTAGGCTCTCCTTTTCTTAAAAATTCTCATGTTGCTTAAGATTTATAAAGAGCTATTCTTCCCCATTTCAGTAGAATTTTACTATTCTTAATAGTTACAAGGGGTTCTCATTTCATTGTGATAATATTTTATTTTCTATTTATTTACTCTAATTTTATTTATGTTTTTGAGGCTGTGGTAATTTCACCTGAGAAGAAGTAACTTTGGTTTGCTTTGTTGATCTTGCTTCCCTGTGAAGTTTTTTGTTTGTTTTTTGCAAACTTATTGCACTTTTATTTCATGATACAGGAAATGTAATTGCTCATTTACAACAAACAGTAACAGGACTTAGCTAAATGATATGAGAGCATTTGAAGAAGTTAGTTGTGTTGGTTTAAATTTACCTAAAATGATGGCTTTGTAAATACCATATGCAATTTACTCACACATATCATATGATTTCTATAACGACATTCAATTACTTACTTCCCTGTAACTCATTTATTCATTTGTTCAACAAATCCGTATTGTTCTAGGTGCTAATGAGGCAGGACAGGTAGCCTAGGAATTGACAACCCCCTCAGGGTACAAGATGAGGTGCCTCACTGGTTACACTAGTAACAAGTGACTGTACCCAGCACCTGCAGCTGGAGAAGAACAAGAACCAGTTTCTTTCAGCAACCTATGACAGGGGACCTGACCTTTAGCTAATTATAATATCATTTTAATGTCATTTGCATTGCGGTTACTAGGACTCCCACCATGCATCTGACACCATGACAGTTCCAGAGGAACGAAATAAGAATGAAAAAGCAGGAAACAGAGGGTCCCGCCCAGGGGGAGGAGATGAATGAACTGGTCAATGGGACGTCACAATTCCCAACCCCAGGAGGGATGGTGACTTCCTCTGCCAGACTTGTGCTCTGTGTTGGCCCACACTTTCCTCTCAAGTATGTACTTTCATTTTCAATAAATCACTTTCACTTTCCGGTATGTGTCTGGCTCCTGAATTCTTTCTTGTGTAGAGACAAGAACCCAGTCACTGCTCTGGGTGGAGTCCTCTCCTGGACATCCCATGATTCTCTGGTGACACTAACAATATAGTGGTCAACAAAGAGCCAGCCGCCTACTCTCCCAGAGTTGATTCTAGTGGGGCAGAAAGGCAATAATCAACAACAGCCCAAGGGAATATGCGAGTTGATAAAGAGGCCCTGTAACAGCTTACAATAGGGCATTGATCAATCCTAGAGAGGGACCTCAGAGAACCTTCTCTGAGGCAGTGATCTTGCACTGAACTCTGAAGTACAAGCAGACACTGAGTTGTGAAAGAAGAGTCAGGAATGTTCTAGCAGAGGGAACCGCTTGGTTAAAGGGCTTTGGGTAGAAGGGAAAATGACTGGTTCAGGGCCTGAAAGCAGAGTGGCTGAAAAAGAGAAAGTGAAGGGGAATGGGCTGGAAGATGAGGCTCAATGAAGAGATGGAAGCAGTGGCCATCCTGGCACTCATCCTTTTTAATGAGATTTCTTATCACTGTAGGAGCCGAAGGAAGCCAAAGAGGGGATTTAAATAGGGGGTATGATATATGCAGAAAAACACTCATTTCTGATTGGCAACTAAGAATACCATAGGATTTGTACATTTTTAAGCATTCACAGTAAGAGTAAACGTGTGGGAACAAGCAGCACGTAAAATACTACGCTGTTTCCTTTATATGAAGTGCTTTAAGTTACAATTCAAAATCATAATGTTTGTGCTGACATTTGGAGACTGTATGATGTGCCTGATACAATGGCAACCCAGAGCGCTTTTATAAATAATCCACTAATTATAGTTTAGGACGACCCAATGTTTTTAAATTAAAACACTGGGATTAAAGAAGTGGACAAAATGTTTATGTAACGGACAATGATGTTATCTGTAGATTCTTAAGCAATTTTACCCCTTTACCCCTAGTTTGCTTCCAGCTTAGGTTCAAAATAACTTGACATCGATACCCCCTGACATTTGCTGATACATTTGAAATTAACCAATTCTGTTCAGCTTGTCATAGGTGTCCACCTGATAAAGCCAACTGTCTTAATTGCCACCAATTGGTTTCTTCTTCAGCAAAGTCAGTGACAAGGCCAAGATCAAGTTGTTTAATCACATCAGTAAGACTGGTAATGTTACATTTCCTCTTCCCTTGAGGCCACAACAAATGTGCTTCCTATCATTTTTCCACAAGTGTTTTGCCCAGTCAGATTTAAATGTATTGAGTGAACTCTCTGCTTCCCTCATAAAACCTCTGAACACTTTGCTTTTTGTCCTCTCAGTTATTCTCTTCTTTCTTTCCTTAGCAAACACATGAAAGAATCCCTGCCTTTTCTCTGTATCCCCAGTATTCAGATAGTTAACTGATATGTTCACTTACGTCATGGAGGAAGAATGAACTGGAAAACTGGATTCCCTAATCACCTCAGTGGGTGGTCCTTGAATATGGGAATAAAATTCATCAGAAGGGAGGCATTACAGGACTATGTGCTATTCATAATACGATAACATAAACCTAATGCTTACTTGATATTACTATCAGATATTGGCCAAGAAAGCAAATCACTATGTATTCTGAACAAATAAAATACGGTAAAGGCTGGAGAGAAAAATTGAAATCTGGGATCTAGAATATTCTATTTGTTTTCTTTTTTAAGACTGAGTAGAATGTATATGACTGGAACAGATATTCATTTCCAACAACCACACCTTAAGCTATGACAGTCAGTAAGTAATGTAGGAAGTTTACCACATTCGCTACAGGCTGAACGTTTGTGTCCCCTCCCACCAAATTCATATGTTAAATCCTAACTTCCAGTGTGATGGTATGTGGAGGTGGGGCCTTTGGGTGGTAATTAAGTTATGAGAGCAGAGCCTTTATGAACGTGATTAGGAAAGAGAGCACAGAGGGCCGGCCAAGTGGCTCAGTTGGTTAAGAGCTCACTCAAGAATGTGAGCACTGAGCAGCAGCGGTTCGATGCCCAGCTGAGCTGAGCTGCCACTGAGCTGCCAACAGGTGGCAGGATGGCTCAGCTAAAAAAGCAAAAGACTAAACAAAAAGAAAAGAGAGCACAGAGAACTTCCTTTCCCCTTCCCATTGCACCATGGGAGGGCACAGGGAGACAGAGGCTATTGATAAATCAGGAAGCAGGTTCTTACCACTGAAGGTGCCTTGATGTTAGATTTTTTCCAGACTCCAGAACCGTTAGAAATAATTTCTGTGTTTTTAACCCACCCAGTCTATGGTATCCTGGTATAGCAATCTGAATAGACTAAGGCAACATGTGTTTGAAATTATCAGAAAAAAAATTTGTATTAGTAAGTATAGGTTCTATTTACATTATGAGAAAATACCTTTTAAAGGTGTTCTTTTCATGTTCTTATGATATGGCCTTATAAGATTTCTTGTTTCACAGTGTAGGGAATTGAAATTCAGTAGTGTAGTAAATGAGAAGCAAATCTAGAATTCGAATTCAAGGATCTTATTTTTCAAAGCCCACTTATTTCCTCATTACCATCTGTTATGACTTCCCTTTTACAGTAGGTTTTTTTTTATCATATGTGAGATCCAAAATGGAATTCTTCTCAGCTATGAGAAAAAAAATCTTATAGTTATGGGGTTAGTGGGAAGGAGGGGGCAAACCCTGTGTAGGTGAATAACACATTTAACAGTTTGGTGTTTTACACGTGGAGAAACAATCTTGAGGTCCTCTAACACCTTTGTTTTTCAGATTCTGATATATCTGGGTTACATAAACACCTTTAGTTTCCTTTTTGTGTAAAGGATTTTACTGCTAATTTGCTATGGGGAAACAGAATGTCAATAGCAGAAATAATGTGGGAAATTTATAAAATTCATAAAGTTTGATTCCTAATGGTTATCTTCTAACAGTAGAATTGAATAATAATTCTAAACAGAAATTGTGACTCTTCCAGAAAATGGAGAGAGAAGACGTTTCAGAACTGATCCTTTCCCTATGGAAATTGTTCACAGATATTGGGGCTTCCCCAAATGTTCACTTGTTGGAAAAGCATTATTAGAAAAAGTCAGAAGACTTTATAAACATGACATAATACAGAAAATCTATATTATTCCTATTTTGATTTAGGCTTTATTAGTATGGATCTACCAAAATCCATCCTCCACAGAGTGCCTGGCACATGGCGTAACCTCTATCTGTTTGAAGAATTAACTATTTGGGGGCCAAACTTTCAGTTAAGCAAAGGAAACATCAAGTCATCTAAATCTAAGGGTAACTAGAAAGTATTCCAAAAGTAATGTGCAGGATTAGCTCTTTCTTTGTGATAAGAATCTTTAGTAAAATATACAGCTTCCCTGGCATCCCTGGGAGCATCATGACTTTCATTTAATTATCCAATATCCTCATGCAGTTCATGAGGGTTTCATGGTATTTGTTCCCCAAATTTGATTTTCTGTATGCACACGTCCATATTGAAATTTTCCTTGGTCCAGAATACATTTAATAAAATTAAATAACAATAGTTATATATAAGTAAAGAATGAATGAAGATTTGGTCTTTTTCACAAAGAATGTTTATTACTCCTTTTGTGACAACTGCTTAAATAACTACTATAAGGCAAATCAGTATGCTCAGTATTCGGGAAGGGACTGTGTTTTCTAAGCCTTTGCTGGACACTTAAAACCAATATTAATGCTTTTAAAATGTCTAATGCCTACCTGGTATGCTAACAGGGAAAACTCATTTATCTTTTCATAATCACATACATTTTAGTATTATATAAATGAGATTCCAATCAGGAGAAAAAAACACAAAGTAATTTGAGCAGGAAAAGTGTAGAGAATTATTAACCAAAACAGGGGATTAAAGCGATAAGGGAGTGGCTCCTAAGCATAAAACAGAACTCCAACAAATTTGGAAATGGAACATGGAAGGAACAGTCAGTACCTGGGGCTGAGATAAGGTGTCCATGGAAGTCTCCCTCCCCCAAGGCCTGAGATCCAGACCTTGTGGGAGAGAAAACAATCTTGGCTCACTCAAACACAAAGTGGTTGTGGTGGAACTTGCAGGGAATCTGTCCCTCAGAGCTTGCCAGAAATCACTCTTGATATCTTGGGAAAGCTATTTACTAGGAGATGTCTTCTCAGAGGCATCATTTTTTTCAAACAATTTTCTTTTCTAGTATCTCTGTCCTCTCTTTTTTGAAATTTATGTACAAGCATATCAGATATAACAATATTGTCTCACAGATCAGTTACTCTGTTCATTTAATTTTAAAACATTTCCCCTCTTTGTTCTTCATATTACATTGTTGTTATTGACTGTTCCTCAAGTTTATTGATTTTGCCTTCTGCTGTCTCCAATATATTATGAAGATCATATGATGGATTTTTAAACTTCAGATACTGTCATTTTAAATTTCCATTTTGATTCTTTTAAAAGCAATTTCTATTTATTCTCTGAGATTCCTGTATGATTCACTTGCTATGATAAGCACTGCCTTTAGTCCAGTCATTGAACCTATTAGCTCTTTAAAGTCAAGTCTACTAATTCCAATATCTAGATGATCTCATGATCTGGACCTACTGAATGCCTTTTATATCAAGTATGAATGCAGTTTCCTGTTTCTTTGCATATTTAAGAATTTTTTTTTTACTGTATACTGAACATTGTGGATGATACATTGTACAGACATTGGATTTTGTTATACTCTTCTGAAAAGTAGTAATTTGTCTTCTGGCATGCTATTAAGTTATTGACTGACACCTTGAACATGTAGAAGCTTGATTTTTACCCTTGGTTAGAAAGGAACTGTTTGTGTTTGCTCTTAGTTTTAAGGAGAATGCTTAGTTCTACGACATAGAACTATGAGAGGGTGTGGGCTCTTCTAATTTCAATAGAAAACCCTCTAGCGTAGAACATTTCAAATTTCAAATTCCAGCTCCCCTACAGTGACCAGCAATAAGTCCAATTTAACATTTTCTGCTTTTCAGCTTTTTCTTTCTGCCAGGTTCCTTGTTGTCTTTTTCTGCTCATGCACAGTTAAAAGGTAGGCCATGGATATAAAGGGACTTACATACAATTTTATAGATTTCTATGTTTGTGGCTCCCTACTTACCTGAATTGTTATTCTCAATTTCTGGCTCTCTGGTAACCCCAAACTCTGTCCTCTGACATTACATCTCAATCCAATATCACTGCAGCTTTCTACTTGATAACTAAAGTTTTCCCTGAACACTATGAACTGGATTACACTCAGGGAAAAAGGCCGTGTAAACATCGTTCTCACCCAGGGAAGTTCCTTTATTCAAAGGTCAACTTTCTTCAAATTTCTGCTTGGCTTGTGTCAGTCTCCACTGCTTTCAATTGTTTTATTATTATTTTTTAATACAATTTGTTTTGTATTCCATGTTTCTTAATTGTTATTTGCAGGAGAATTAATTTTATATAAGCCACTATAGAATTAATTTTATAGAAGACATTACTGAAACTGACAAATGATTTTTGGAAATGTATTTCTTGGAGGCCTCATGGGTTCCAAAAGTGGTTCACAAACAGCTACACCAAAAGACTTAATCCAAAGAAATGACTTTTGAGATTTTTTAAACAACTTGGTGAAACAGAGTGATGAGAAGGTTAGGTTGGTAGAGAGTCTCATTTGCTTCCTACTGCTGCTTAAGAAAGAGCTGGGCTTTCTTTTATGTTTTATTTTATTCGTTATTGTTGCCCCTTGTAAGATTTTATTTAGGAAATAAAATCTGCTAAGAGTCATTTGAAAAATCGCTAAAGCAGGCCATTTATTCAACAGATTTTAAGTAACAGCATGACATGTGCTATACCAGACTTTGAGTTTTAAATTCAGTCAATAATTAATGATAAAGTTTATGATAAATTTTTAATTAATTTAATCTATTCTATTTTATATTTGCCCAGGTTTCTTTATGCATGTGTCTTATACTGAAATGAGCAGCACTACCAGATNATATTTCACAATATATAATTACATATTGTTTTTGTGATTAATCACTATGCTTTAATTATGTTCAGTGTGTAACAATGAAAATACATCCTGCATATCAGATATTTACATTACGATTCATAACAGTAGCACAATTACAGTTATAGAGTAGCAACGAAAATGAAAAAAAAATAATTGTGGGGGTCACCACAACATGAGGAACTGTATTAAGGGGTCACGGCATTAGGAAGGTTGAGACCCACTGCTGTAGACAAACATATTTAGAGCTTAGAATACTGTACCCATGAGTATAATTCCTGTGTAAGCTCAAACCCTGTGAGAAATTAGAGATAGCCAAGTGATTGTAAGCAGAAGAGAGACGACCCAGGAACGCATTTTCTCATCCCAAGGTGGCCGGCTGCCTAAAATTTCCACGAGCAGCAGATGGCAAAAGGCGGCCAGGGTGGGAGTGGCTGGGATTTCATAGGCTGCCAGGCTCCGTCTGGGCTTTTGATAAATATTAATTAAATGAACTGAATCCATTGAAGAGAGCTGTCCATGCTGCCAGTTATGACAACCAGTCTTTGTTTTATGTATTATCCTCATGTTAGTGTGACAGACTCACTTTGATATACTTTACAAAGACTAAAACGGGCTACACGGAGAACCCCAGAGAGGTGAAACTCAAAGGCTCGCAGATTGTTGTTTTTTTTAAATCCTACTTTATGAACATATTATTAAAATCATATCCTAGTGATATCTTGATTAGCAATTCATCTGGAAATAAAGTTATAATACTTTAGCAAAATTGATCTATGTGTGATGGAGACTGGGAGAGAGTCAGCTTTTTCTGTGCTTGGCCTGGGGCTAAAGTGGACAGGGAGGAAAAACAGGCC
>NW_017731704.1:1546631-1548603 GCF_001890085.2 Hipposideros armiger
ACACACACACACACACACACACACACACACACACACACACACACACGCTTATAACATTTGCCTGAAAGCCATTAGATCCTTTTAGCTGCAGTACAGTGAAAGGTCTCAGTGTTAACAAAAAAAAGAGGCTTAAAAGCCATACCACTACATGTGGATTTGATCTGCACGTTAATGAATTCCAATTTCAGACAGAGAAGCAATGGTGTCTTTTCCACTTACTGCTGAGCATTTCTTTGTTCCTGAGTCAGCCTTATTTGCTATCCAGTCATGCGGCAGCAGATCTCATATTCTTGCCATCTTCCCACTAAAATCCCTAACTATGGAATTGGAAAGCTTTTCTTGGATTCATGTTGACTTTTTAAATCCAGACTTTCTCTTCCAAATGATTCTTTTGAATCCTGCCATAAGGGTCTACGCAGGCAATTAAACTCCAGTTTTTCAGGAATCGAGCGCACGTTCTCCATAGGTATCCTCTCTCACTTTTTGAGGAACACTGAATTTTAGAGCTTAAACAACGAGTCTAGTGGGGGGTGGGGGTGGGGCGGGGGGGAAACTAAAACAAACAAAAAAAGACATGCATGATTGTCTTTCACCAGTTAACTTTGGCAATGGCTATTATCCATTGCAAGCTTTACTTTTATCCCAGACAAGTAGTAGAGAACAATGAATCCATTTGTTTTACTGCTGACATAATTTGGAGATGGAATCTTTGCAATATTTCCGGAGGTATCGTTCTTCTTTTGCCCCTGCATGGGTCCAATTTTTCAAATTGTCTATAAATAAGGAGGCCACAGCAATTAGGGGTTTTATGGCACACATATAGTTATTTGAATGTTATTATCTTTCCACCATATTTCAATTTCCACCATTGTTAGCTCATTCCAAGTTACCAAATTGGGTATTCTATGAATTGCTAAGGTTTGCCCTAGCATGCTTTTGAGGATGAGGGGAAAAAAGAAAAAGTAATTGAGACAACTTCCACATTTTCTAGAGGATACTGAGATATGAATGTTCATCCATTATTCTGGATGGCTCCTTACAGCTCTTCAAAATGATAACATATCCGATTTTATCTATCAACAATATGAAGTGATGACAAAGTCAAGCATTAAGCACTTTAAAGCCATGATATTAAAAATTCCTTCACTGGGAGGAGATAGATTGTGGGTAGGCCTTGTTTTATAGATGGATTCCACAGAGGTTTATGAGTCAATACAAATGTAAAACCTAAGAAATACAATTGCGCAGTGAGAGGAAAAGAAAACACTGCCAAATAATCAATTATATATATATATATATGTATACATATATACATATATATATATATATAAATCTGTTTTGAACTACCATTACTGCTTGTATAAACACCAGCAAATAAAAATAGTAAAATAAGCATTGTATGTTTATATTAATCTCACAAAAACTTAATTTTTAGCTTAATTGGCCTAAGAAGTGAGTGAAAACTTTATTGGATAAATGTACTTGAATATTCTCTACCAAAATATGTTGTTATTTCTGATAATCCTTTAAAAATGCAATATTTTAAAATGTATGACATTTTAAAATTACATAACTTATGAGAATATGTTAGCCTCCTCAAGGATGTTAGCTGCCAAAATATTAGTCTCATCAATTACTACCTGGTCTATTATTATCTTGTTTCATGAATAAACATCACCTTTTTTTCCTAAAAAATTTTTTTTCCTAAAATCCTAATCTATGTTGGGATTATATATGAAATTTGCATTCAGATAAATTGCATTCAGAATAGGATTCATACAACTAAAACTGATGTTATTTATTAACTAGTCCATTTGTGTTATGTTGCTATAATTGATCTATCATAATTTTTATAACTTTAAGTAGCTACAAATTCTTAATACAAAGGGTAAGCTTATTATTCTAGAAGTCTCAGATACCTAAACTATCTGCAGTATTTCTGTTAAACATATATTTTAACATATTTAAGGCA
>NW_017731704.1:1550935-1624701 GCF_001890085.2 Hipposideros armiger
CCACAACTAGACTGAAGAACCAAAGGACAGCAACTTGTCTGTTCCCCTTCCCCTAATTCCCAGTGCTGTTTCCATCCCCCAATTCCCCAATTTAAAAAAAATGTTAAAAAAAAGGTAACACAAATTAATTATTTATGAATATGTAGTTTAAGTCCATAAGTTGTACTATTAATTCAAATGAATTGATACAGCACAGATAACATATATTTAGTGATTAAACTACTTTATGTAATAAATAAACTAGTAATTTATGTAAAGATGTTTATATCACAGTCTTACATGTGACCTTAAAGTTTATCTTAAAGTATTACAGGGGTTTTCAACCTTGGCCCTATGCATTTTAGTATGCTTAGCAGTATTCTTGACCTCTGAACACTAGAAGCCAAAAGTTACTCTCAAATGTGACATCCAAATATGTCTCCAAAATCTCCCAAATGTCCCCTGGTTGGCGAAACCATCCTGGTTTAGTAACACTCATCAATTACAATTGGCCATATGATGCTTAAAACTCTTCTTTCTTAATACTGATTATACAGAATAATTTTTCTTCGATATATAAAAAATAATTTATAAGACAGGCAAATTAGAGTGAAAAAATGATGAAGAGCAAAATCTTATTTAATTTACTGTCTTCAGTACATCTTTTAATAATTTGTATGCTTGCCATAGTTTTGAGAAAATTTGTAGAGATAGTTATTTTATTCTAATTTTAAAACACATTAGTTGATTTTTAGACTTTTGGATTGAATACGATCTATATAAGCACCTTCTAATTATTTAGACATTTAAATTAGTCATCAAAGTTATTATATGATAATCACCATAAACTTCTCTCAAATAGTCATTTAAAAATATTTACAAAAGTTTACTGACAAATTTAGTTTAATCTTTAAATATGTTTTCCAACTCTAAGTGCCAATTAAACCCTCTCTCTGACATTAATGCACTCCGAGGAGTTATTCACAGGGATTAACATTTCATTGACCACAGTAGTGGAATCAATGTTACTCACCATTCAACCAATGAACAAAAGCATGAAAATTCAGTTTTAGTGAAAACTTCTTTTCACACATATAGAAAGTCTGGCTCCTGAGAAAGAGGCTAGGGAAGGAAACGGGGTAGAAGCCTGAACAAGACTGATTTTGGTTAAGGGACCTTTCTCTCCATAGAATATTGATTAATTGAAAGGACAAGCTAAAACAGAATTCGGCAGTAATGGCAGAATAAATATGGACAGAGTTTGCTGTGCTTCCTTTTCACATGAACAAATTCCAAGCACTGTTCATCTCCTCAGTGCCATGATTAAGTCAATTACACTCCTGAGAGGGGTTGAGGGTGACACTAAGAGTGGGAAACAGAAGCTGTATTACACTCAATCTTCCATCCACTTGACCTTAGAAACCCCACTCTCTTTGGAGCATAGAGAGTCTGATATATACCATGGCGATTGTGTTAATGAGTATTCAATTTATTTAGATCCTCTTCTCTGATAAAACTAGGAAAAAGAACAATACATTCTACGTGTAGTTTTCTCATCAAGCATGAATCATCAGAAAAATAAAAATAGGAATAAGCCTTGGAAAAGTAATGGCAACAAGAAGCAGAATGGCCAAAGTGGGAAGTCTTGAAAAGCACCCCGATAAAACAAGGGAACAAAGTGTGTCTGGCAATGAAGAGGGGAGTAACACTGGCAGAGGCAGCATCTCAGTCCTTGAGCAGGACATGGTCCCAGGGGGAGTGGCAGAACTGTGGGCACACATTGCCAGGGATGATGGGAAAAGCCATCACCGAAGCAGGGATAGCTCAGACTGGTTTCGACTCAGGGTTTCAGAGCTGAAACAAACTAGGGATAAAAGCACCATTTGGCCCCCAAAGCATGACAAGCTAAAGAAAGCCAAGGAGTTGGAGGGCCATTATTTGGGCAAT
The DNA here is from genome assembly GCF_001890085.2 of Hipposideros armiger. Taxonomy (NCBI): domain Eukaryota; kingdom Metazoa; phylum Chordata; class Mammalia; order Chiroptera; family Hipposideridae; genus Hipposideros; species Hipposideros armiger. The sequence continues at coordinate 1,552,862 of NW_017731704.1, forward strand.
GACAACGTGTGGCCCTATTCAACCCTCTGATGCTCATTTGAGGGAAGGTTCTTTTTAATGCTTGGGGTACATGCAGGTTGCATGTATCCTGTTTCCATTCTGGAGAGATCTATGGAGAAGCGAGAAAAAGATAGAAGGGAAACCAAACCTGAGCACTGACTTAAAACAGAACTTTCTACCTACTAACACAATTTGAAAAGACATAAAGGTTGGGATTTGACGCCTCAATGAGATGCCAGGCACAAAACTTCACTCTTTGTAACCCTTAAGTTCTATATAATACATTTTCTGACTATCATGATTCCATGAGAAAACCATTTATATTTTTTTCTTAAGTGGTTAGAAACATGCAAATCCATTTATAATAATAAGTCTAGGATTCACCAGGCTTCAAGGAAAGAAAGAGAAACCTAACACTAAGCTATACTGTAGACCAGTGGTTCTCAACTTGTGGGTCACGACCCCTTTGGGGGTTGAACGACCCTTTCACAGGGGTCGCCTAAGACCATCGGAAGACACATATTTTTGATGGTCTTAGGAACCGAGACACCGCTCCTCTATCTGTCTCCAGGCGGGTCCGCCGACATGCAGATATGCCTACATACGAGTACCCAGCTTCAAGACAAAATTTCATTTATTTGTAATTAGAAATAAATATTTCACAATATATAATTACATATTGTTTTTGTGATTAATCACTATGCTTTAATTATGTTCAGTGTGTAANAAAAAGGTTCCAGGGAGACGGTAGAGATGTGAGGCCCAAGAAAAAGAGTCAGCTGTGAGATAGTCTCAGCTGTCGGTGTGACCCAAATACTTTGAAAAGATATATCCAAGTTTTAATGTAAGTATGGTAGGGAGTTGTGCTCTGCTACGCTCTGTGCCCTGTAAAGTAACTTATACTGCACCATACACCTTGACCTCTATGCCTTTTAGTAAAATCTTTTGTATATTTCTATATAAAATATCCTTATGTAAATGTGATCTGAGAAATAGAAGGAACTATAATCATTCCATGATTGGGTCCCCGCAGCATAAAGAAAAGGAAAGGCTGCTCAGACTAGCTCAGGCAAAGCCAGCGATGAGAGTAAGCCTCGACCAGAAGAAACATCATGAGAACTGTTTGGTGGGATTGACGGTGGTGTGTCCTACTGGTAGGAGGAAATTTTGATATCCGCTTCTGAGACTTAATCAAGGGTGGTACAAAATAAAATGGGGTATGAAACATGCCAGGATGGGAGAAGGGTACTTTAGGCAAGCTGGGTCAGCAAAGCCCCTCTGAGGAACTCATGTTTGAGCTGGAATATAAATGATGAGCAGGAGGGAAGCAGATGAAGACATAGGGGAAGAATGGTAGAGGAAGGTGAGACAATTCCAGAACAGAAATAAGCCAGTGTGACTCGAGTATAGTGGATCAGGCAGATAGGTGAGGAAAGGTAGAGGAGGGGAAGGCTGTGATGGACCCTGCTGGTCTGGCACACTTTCCCTGCCTGGTTTCCTCAGAATCAGAGCCTGAGGCAAGCTTATGTGCTGACACTATTGGGAGGAGTATGACCTTAGGGTAGTAAATGTAAGCAGGGAAGGAAAATGAGTCAGGGAAGGAGTGACAACAAATACAAACAGGGCTTTACGAAGCTAACCATAGATTTTGTGCTCAAGTCAGGAAGCAGATCTCTGTAGGGCCCACTTGGAACCTCATAGTCAATTAGGGCAGAAGGAAGGAGGAAACATCTATCTCTTGGTTCCTTCCATGTTCTGCGTCGCATTGGTTTGCCCCATGGAGTTTGACCTCCCTCACCTTCCCCGCTCTCTGGAGGCCCCTGTCAGAGGTGCCAGAGACCTTGTGTATATGGTTGGATGAACACTAGGCAGTGAACCTGCTGGGGCCTCTTCCACGAGGTGGCACGATGGAGTTCATGAAGAAGCCAGATTGTAACCCTAAAGGGAGGCTGATTTGGCCAGAGGAATTGCAGATGATACTGCAGACCAGTGATTGGGGTTTTTCCAAGATCTAGGGTTTTGTTCTAATTTCAAAGTCAAGCCATTATTTTAACCAAGTAAGCAATATTGTCTTATTATGGATTTAACATGAATATTTATTTTATACTTTGGGTTATAATCCAATACTAATTTTACTAATCAAATTGTTTTATCTTTAGCTCTCTCGTCCCTTTGACAGACCCCTATCAGTGGGGGAGGGTTGTATATATGGAAAAAAGACATGGAGAAGAGTGGGTGATGCAGATTTCAGAATTATCAACATGAAACTTTTTTTTTAATTTGTCAATGCCACTGAAAATTTGAAAAAGATAAAAAAAGAGAAATTACCATTTCTCTCATTATGAAAATCTGAATGGCCTTTATTGGAATCATTAAAATGAAGTATCGGAACAAAAGCATGATTAGAGTGAGAAGAAAATGGAAGGTTATAAAATGAAGGCTCTAAAGTAAAATTGGTGACCCTTGAGAGAAATTTAGGGAAATTNAAGATTTTGGCCACCAAATTTTTTGACTGAAATTGTTGAGTCCTTTTATTCCAGATTTCTTGTAATAGGAGTAATTGAAGTATTTTGAATCTCCTGAAGTTGAGAATACAACAAAAAACAATTAGAAAAACAATTGGTCACTATGGAATAAAGCAAATAAATATTTTATTATATAATCAAGTTAAACATAGTTATATAAGATAGCAGTACATACTGTATAGAAACTTTTGCTACTTAGATTTAAAGAATAGCATATATAAGTATATCTAAGTACTTAACTACTGCTGCTTTCCAAAAATTTGACCATAAAGCATAACGATCTTATTTGCTTATTTACAGGAAAGAGTTTCTATCAACAAAAACATAAAGTTTATTTCCAAGTAAATAAGATTTTAATTCTTCTGTTATTGTAAAAAATAGCATGCTATAGTTTCAATTTGAATGTTAATTTTATAATACTTGTTTGGGTGGAGTAATTGTGTTGTCTTGTTGAGTGCTGCATTTCACCTAAAGAAAAAAAAGATATAAGGGCCGCGTCATCAGACAAGATTTTTGTCTGGTCTTTTAAGGATTGCTTGGAAGCATTCCTCTGAACTCTGTTTCACCAAGTTGTTTAAAAAAATCTCCATTAGCACGTCATTTCTTTGGATTAAGTTTTTTGGTTATTTTGCATTGAAAACAGCCTGGAAAGGATACTATATAACTATATAACCTTTCTGAGTCAGATCATCACTCCTTTTAGCTAATGGGAATAAAAGATGAGTTAGAAAAACAGGCTAGAGATAAGATCTCAAAAAGAAACCTTGTAAAAGTTTTAGTTGGATAGAAAGTTGAAAGGGAGGTATTGGATGCCTAAACTGGGAGGAAACTACAGGGCTAAACAACCAGAAGAAGAGCGAGAAGAAAAGAGACACTGAAAAATTGGGGGTTGGATTGGAAAAAAAAAGTCAGAAAATATACTATTTCTATATTTGAAAGTGGCTAAGAGAGTAGATCTTAAAAGTTCTCATCAGAAGAAAAAAATTGCAACTATGTATGTTGACAGATGTTAACTAGACTTAACTCTGGTGATCATGTCACAATATATACAAATATTGAATCATTACATTATATACCTCAAACTAATATAATGTTATATGCCAATTATACTTCATTAAGAAAAGATAGCCTAATTCTGACCTTAAATANTGTCCTAAGGGGAGGTCCCTGGTCACTGGCAATTTCCCAGGATTTTTTACAAGGGTATTTTGTTAAGCTCCAGAGTTCCCATATGGGAATGATGTCTCTTTATCTCCTCTGTGCCCTGTCATTAGTGCTTCCAAAGTAGCACAGTTAGTGCCTCGAGCCCCTAGAGTTAGTGCCAGCTCACTCTAGTGTTGGTATGTCAGACCTGGCCTTGGGCACATGTAAGGAAATCCAGGCATCCCTACTTATCCTCTAAGAGGAGGATAAACACTGTTTCCCCAGGGAAGCATTTTCTGACTTCTAGAGTGTGTTAGGACTTCTATATGTTCTCACAGTACTCTATACTTCTATCATGGTAGTTAGTGACTCATTTTCATGACTTGTTTGTCTATCTTCCTCCTCTAAACTCTTTACTCGTACGGAAAGAAACATTTTGTCTTTATATTAATAATAGAAGGGTGTTCCTTAGGAGGGGTATGATTGCACGAGTCTAGCTGACACCACTGACACTGGATTCTCTGAAGTTGGGGAGTGAAAGCCCCAGTCCCCAGATGCTTAATAAGTATTTCTTTTTCCTTTTTATTTATGAAGTTTATTGGGGTGACACTGATTAATAACATATATTTCAAGTGTACGACTGTCTACTACATCATCTGTGTATTGCATTGTGTGTTCACCACCCAGAGTCTAGTCTCTTTCAGTCACCATAGGCCATATAGTTGGCCTTCCTTACCCTCTTCATCCTCCCCACATCCCCCATCCCCTCTGGTAACCAACCACCCTTCTGTGTCTGTGTCTATGAGTTTGTTTGTCCATTTGTTGCTTTCTGTTTTATGTCCCACATATGAGTGAAATCATATGGTTTGTGTCCTTTTCTGTCTGATTTACTTCGTATGATGCTCTCAAGATCCATCTATGTTGTTGCAAATGGCGGTATTTCATTTTTTCTTATGACTGAGTAATATTCCAATGTGTATATATAACCACATCTTCTTTATCCAATAATCCATCCAAGGATACTTTGGTTGTTTCCATGTCTTGGCCACGTGAATAATGCTGCAATGATCGTAAGGGTATTTATATCCTTACAAATAGATGTTTTCAAATTTTTGGAGTAGATATCCAGAAGAGAGTTTGCTGGGTCATATGGCAGATCTATTTTTACTTTTTTGAGGAACCTTTATACTTCTTTCCAAAGTGGCTGTACCAATTTACATTTCCATCAGCAAGTATATTAGGGTTTTTTCTCCATATCCTCCCCAACAGTTAACTTCTTGTCTTTTTTATGAGAGTAGCCATTCTAACATGTGTGAGGTGGTATCTCATTGTGGTTTTGATTTGCTTTTCCCTTACAGCTAGTGAAGTTGAGCATCTTTTCATTAATCTGTTGCCCATGTGTATGTCTTCTTGAGGAAAAGTGTCTGTTCAGGTCCTCTGCCTATTTTTAAATAGGATTGTTTTCTGTTGTTGAGTAATATGATTTCTTCACATATTTTTGGATATTAGTCCCTTATTGGAGATACTGTTTGCAAATATCTTTTCCCAGTAAGTAATTTTGAATAAGTAAATCCTATTATGCATTTCTATGTCTCTCATACATCTCTTTTAAAAATCCATGTGTAACACACACTTCTAAGAATACCAAATAGTGCAAATACCTCTGGATGGTGCAGCCCACCAGGTGAACAGACACTTAAGTTCTGAATCCCAAATTATACCTAAGTAAAACACCTGAAATGGGTTATATAAAGAAATCAAGATAAAGTCCTGCATATATAAAATTATATGAAATAGAACTAATATATTATAAAATCATGTAATGTGTGTTAGTATAATACAATACTATATCCCTTTCATGTTGTGAAAGCTGATGATGAGTCAAGTGCTACATAGAAGAGGCTGAAATGTCCATCACCCAATTCAAATATCCATACAGGATGGACATGTGGTGAAGGTGTGAACAGCAGTGAATGTGTATAGGAGTTGGGCTGAGGGAGCAACAAGGGAGCATGGGCATGGGCACGCATTCATTCAGTTACTCTGTAGATAGTCACTGATCACCAATTCTATAGCAAGTGCTGTTCCAGGCCTAGGGGACACAGGGTCAATACAATTAGGGAAACAGACAATAAATGAGTTAATAAATAAATGACAAATAATGTGAATATATAGATAATAAGTAACACGAAGAAAATTCAGTAGGGCCACGGGATAGAGCATGATATAGGCATGTGGTTACGTAATACAATTTGGTTTCTGAATAAAGAGGAGAGAGCATAACAATACTGAAAACAGCACTGCAGGCAAGGAAGCAAATCAGGTAATAGCAGTGGATAATGCATCTTTGAGGTTATTTGGTGAATCACCAAAAATGGATGAGAAAAGTATACAAATTAGATTTATGGCAATGTCTAATGTATTGATACTCATTCATCTTACGAATAGTTGTACTTTACAGATGGCAGAAACCCGTTGCTCCATGCACTGTGCTAAGAACGTTACATTTAAACCATCTCAAAAATCCTACGATGTAAGTAGTAATATTACCCCTATTTTCCATATGAGGATATGAAGGCCAAAAATTAGGAACCATTCCCAGTGTCACAAAAGCAACTAATGTCAGTGCTGAGTTTTGAATCCAGAAAGCCTAGCTACAGAATATATAATAATAATAATCACATACATATATATATATGGTTGCTAATGCATTTCCAATTTTAATGTCATTTGAGATATCTAGATATATGGAGAAGAAATATGTATTGTGTTGTTGGAAAAGTCATGACGCATTTTTGCAACGAAAAACATAGAAAAAATACGTCATGACTTTTCCAACAACCCAATATTTTAACTTGAATTATTCAAATAATTACTTTTCCCACTTGTCAATAATTTGGTTTTCTTCACTGAGAAACATTAATATAATTACTTTGTATCCTTTACCTTATTGTGTACTATGTAATGGAAATGTTTGTGTCAGCAATAGCCATAAAATAGCAGAATCAATGTGATTGTTTCTATTTTGTCACAGTTGGCACCACAAAATAATAAAGTTAGCTATGGTAGTTGATGTCAACCACTCAGGCATGTAAATAAATGAGTCAATTTCATTTTGGGTGAATAAACAATAGTCTGTGAATTTCTATCAGATATAACTTTAGTGTTCACCAAATATGCTTATCATGCTCTCTGGATGAGAGAAGAAAGTATGCAAATACCAATTTAATGTTTTCTATGTCCATATCTGTTGTGTTGGATTCTAAATATGATTTAAGGAGATATTTTGAAAGGATTAATTAGTCTTAGAAAAAATCCTAAAAGATAATATTATAAATAGAATCAGCATATGGTACATCCATATAAGATGGTTCATAATGTATTACAATTAATATCTGTCAGTGGTTCTGCATACTTCTTGAAATCCTTGGACAATGTTAACAATGAAATATCAATACTGCTATTTATGGAAAATGTTAACAATGAAATATCAACAGTGTTATTTATGAAAGTATCCATGGTGATGGGCAAACAGATAAATAATCAACTTAATTCATGGAACATTTATATTAATTTTATTAAAAATTTGTCTGCTATTATTACTACACACACATTACTTCATAGCTCAGTGGATGGAAAGCTGGCCCCAAACTGATATTTTCCCCCAAACGTTTTTAAAAAATCTTCTACCCATTTTGTTTATTTAAACATACCAGCAAGAATGGCCCCACCTATCCATCTGCTGCTGGCACATTTTCTGCTACATAAAAATCACCCTGTTCAAGTGCTTTGCCTCCTATCAGACAAAGCTATGATCGTAGGAATAATGGATTTAACAGATATGCTTTGTAATAGCTGGAAAAACACTGACTTGAGAAGATCACAACTGGGAGAGAATTTTGATACAAAAAGCCACTCCGAATGTTCCAGTGGGCAGTGCCAAACAGAAACACAGTCAATGACAGATGGTAAATCTATTCTCACCTACGGAACAATTGTAATTCCCACGGCCAAATAGTTCCTATGTCATGCAGCTCCCAGGTCAAAAGACTTCATTCTATACTATGCTCAACAAATACATGTAATTATCTTTAATAAGCAACATATTGTGAGCTACAAGAGGTACTTGAGGTGTTTAACAAAAATATAAATAATTGTTACAAATTTAGAACACTGAAAAATCTATTTGATCATGCCTATTGTGCTACATTATCCTGGAATGTTTTTAAGTATTATAGAATACTCAATTAACACCTTTAGTCTATTGAAAAAAATATGTTCTCACAACGGAAAGTAAAACAGAAAATCTTTCAAAAATGTTTCACCAAGTTACATGTTTTATGGGTATTGGAATTAGGGAAACGACTAAATCTGTATAAGAGGTTTTTTTTTATATCAGGCTTTTGCTGTGTGCAATTGATGTTTTAGAAAACAATAATTTATTTAGTCCAGAGTTTCTCCAGATTGGTATGAATTAGATTTAAATGAAAGCTACTGTTTTATTTTGATACCACTACATTACACAGATAGAATCCTTTATTCTAATATTAGTAAAAAGGATCAGCTGTTCACTTAGAAAAAATATTGTCATTAGTCAGTCTTCAAATATGTAACAGATTAGAAATGCTGATAGTGTTGGCTAATTCAACACAAATATCTTTCCGGATTTCAATTTTGCTATTGCATGAAAGTCACATTTCAGAGTAACGATCCCTCACAAAATAAGATATACAAAGGAAGGTGACACACCCTATACCCAGAGCTGAGACTGTCATATTGAAAAGCATCCACTGCCTCAGACTGGCAAGATTTCTTGTGATCCGTTTTTTGTCCTTCACTCTGAGAATAAGACTGAAATTTTGTCAGATAAAATCTTGCCAGGACTTGGAAAGTAACAGTTTTCAGTTGCTAATTTACATTAAGGTCTAGGTATGCTTGCTCCAAAAATGAGACTAAGTACAATGCCAGATGACCTCAAATAACTCCAGTAATGAGCAGTCGCCTGTGCGTTAATAATCTGTGTATGACATACTCCTATGCCGTGCCAAAGTATGTAATGCAGATTAGAATATAGATCTGAGTTCCCCAATGTGTCTATCCATGTCATTGTGTTAATCCAATAATTGCCAAAATATTCAGATAATTTCCTTTCTACCTCTGTCAAGAAAGATTCGTTGAGAGCCGGCCGAGTGGCGCATTGGTTAACATCTGGCTTGGGATGCCAGAGGGCCCGGTTCAGATCCCACATATGAGGGCCAGTGACACTGCGTTCTATGGCTAAGATACTGAACAACAGCTCAACCCGGAGCTGGGCTGCCACGAGTTGCCTGCGATGGTGTAGGCTGCAGCCCTTGCTGCAGTGGTTTGCCATGGGCTACCGTGTGTAGCCAGCAGCCAGCGTGAGCGGTCAGCAGCTGCTGAGAGGGGCCGTCCAGAGGCCGGCGACTGATCTGCCTCTCCCAGAAAGAGCGCAATGATGGTGCAAACTTGGGCCAGTGAAACAACGTCTTCCACAACTAGACTGATGAACAAAAGGATAGCAGCTTGTCTATTCCCCTTCCCCCAATTCCCCAGCACTGTTCCCATCCCCCAATTCCCCAATACAAATCTTAAAAAAAAAATTCATTGATTTTAATTTTCATTTTTTCTTTTTTTACTGTGATTGATTTGACTGTATAGATGAATATGAGAAGAATTTACATCTTAATGTTGGGTGTTCTAATCCATGGAAAAGATATCTTCTCCATTTATTTATATCTTATTTAACGTGTCTCAGCAATATTTTGTATTTTTTAGTGTACAGTTTTTCATATCATTTTTTAGGTTTATCTCTAAATATTTATATTTTGGATACTATCGTGAATGGCATTTTTTTCACCCATCCCCCGCCCCTTTGGCAACCCTCAGCTTGTTCTCTGTACCTGTGGGTCTGTTTCTGTTTTGTTTTGTTTTGTATTTTAGATTCTGATGTTTAATTTTCTTACTGTTGTTTTTGAGGAATAATATGTCACCCTGAATCTGAGTGACTTAAACTCCAGCTAGTGATTTAGTTCACGATGTGTCACGCTGCAATGTGCAGCGGGCAACTTTTGCACAGGTCTCACCTAATCTCAGTCATGTATCAGGACTCCCCTGGGGACTGATTGGGGCTGGCTGGTCTGGAATGCCCTCCCTCATAGTCCGGTGGATGGCAGGCAGCTGGTTAGTGCAACAGGGGTGACCAGGTCACAGGTCTCTCTTATCCAGCAGGCCAGTCCCATGGCGGCTGCAGAGTTCCAAGAGCAGCAAGGAAAGGACAAGCCCCAGTGCACAATCTTTTCCTAATTCACTGCTTGTCTCCATTGGCCAAAACAAGTCACATGGCCAAGCCCAGCATCAGAGTTGGGGGGCATTCAGAATTATAAGGAATGGCCACATGGATACAGGGAGGTGAAACATTTGTGGCTACTTTTGCAATCTACCATTCTTATTCATCGTGATCAGTTTAACATGCAGAACTGAACACTCATTGGGTTTAGAGCTTCAGCTGTTTACAAGAAAACAAGGCCAAGAGTTGCTTCAGTGCTGAGTTTTCCATAGGTCAAAAATTTGGATAAATGCTTTAATCTAAAATTTACATTGACTAACATTTATTGAGCTTTGACTCTGTAATATGTCAGCATTTTATCTACATTTCCTTTGAATGGAAAATGAGGCAGCTGAGTGTATTATTTATGAGTATAGACTTGACGTCAGACTGCCTCTGTTCAGCCCTAGTGCATTTCTTATTATTACCTGTGGGATTTTGGTTAAATAATCTACCTGACAGGGCTCTTGTGTTTTCATGTATTAGTATATACACAGGCCTTCTGTGCCTAACATATCATGACTGCTACGTAAGTTATCACTATTATAATTAAGTATATTATCATCTCCATTTCAGTAATTGTGCAGCCTAGAGAAATTAATTAACTCACCAAAACAACAGAGTCTGCATTTGAGTTGAAGACGGCCTGAGTCAAAATTCCATGGTTCATCTACTGAACTCTATTTTGTGCAATGGGAAAACAAATATGGGTACTGTTTTGAAACATAAGTAATATTTTTTGCCTATAAATAATTGTCCATTTTATTAAAGATTTTAACATAATCATGCGAAGAATGTTTTCCTTTTTCTTGTTAACATGACAAATATTTTGACCTGAGTAATTTTGAATAATTGCCTCTATTCTAACATTGGAATTCATAATCAACAATTCCCAAGTTGTATTTGTTTGATTAAGTTGCTGTCTCAAAAAATATTACATCATCTTTACTTTCTTTCTGTTAGTTGTGGTTATAAATATGTATTGTACCATATTCCAATATTATGGATTGCTTAGCCTATTGAAAAAGATGCTGGGGCCGGCCGAGTGGCGCATTGGTTGCGAGTTGGCTTGGGACACTGGCTCTGAGCGGTGGGGCCCCAGTTCGGATCCCACATTAGGGCCGGTGATGCTGCGCCCTCTGCAGCTGGGATGGTGAACAACAGCTCGACCTGGAGCTGGGCTGCCATGGGTTGCTGGTGACGGCATGGGCTGCAGTGGGCTCCCGTAAGCTACCGTGAGTGGCTGGCAGCCAGCGTGAGTTGCCAAAAGCCACTGTGAGTGGCTGTCCAGTGGCTGGCGAGTGACTGCCTCACTCGGGAAGAGCGCAATGATAATACCAACATGGGCCAGTGAAGCAATGTCCTCCACAACTAGACTGAAGAACAAAAGGACAGCAACTTGTCTGTTCCCCTCCCCCAATTCCCCAATAAAATTTAAAAAAATAAAATGAAAAAGTGCTGAACATAACTTCTAAAAATATGTGGGTTTGAATTCCAAATCTTCCATTTATTATACATGAGGCCTAGGCAAATTATTGCCTTCTCTAATTCTTAGTTACACACATGAAGATAAAAATATGACCTACATCATGGAGAATTAAATGAGATAAAAGATTTTCAAAAGCGAGAACAGTGGGTAGTATATAGTTAATATATGCTGTGATTATTAAGAGTTGCAATACTAATTGTTTTATTAATTTGAACAACTTTTTGAGTAAATTTTATGTAAAACAAATAAAATATACATTTAGTATGATTATCTTATCATTTGGATTCTGCTATAACATCATAAGTTGGATAAGGTGTTATGAAAACAGTTTTTAGGGATGTGGAGCATAGTTTACTTATTTATGTAAATAAAATGGCAACTTTCTGAGAAAGCATTAGTAATGGACAATAATTTCACAGTGCTTATGTATCATAAGAATCCACTTACTGGTCCTGATTTATATATGAAATACTTAATAATTGGGAATTAGGTGCTGGATAGCATAATGGTTAGTTAGGGACATGGACGCTAGAAACAGACCGCCTAGATTTAAACACCACCTCTATGAATTTCCCTGGCTGCTTATGTTGGGCAAAGACCTCCGTCTTAGTTGCCTCATATATAAAATGGAATTAATACCCAACACATAGATTTACTGTAAGAATTAAATTATATCACTTATATTAAGGTGGAAAGATATGAAATTGTTAATATTTCCCCCATTTTTGACCTATAAAAAAGGCAATTTCATGTGACTCAACTTAGTATAGTTACTTAACAAAGAAAGTACTGAATAAATTCTAGCTGTTATTATTATTATTATTATTATTATTATTGTTATTATTATTACTATCTAGGTTTACATAGCAGGATATCTCATTAATCTATGAATTTTTTATAATTAGCAATAAAATATAAATGAAATATAACTATAGTAGTAAAATTTTAAGTATACATGATGTGGAAACATTTATAAAAGAAAAAATATACCAGTGAAAAATTCAAACAGATTCAAATACTCTGAAAATACCGGAGCGCCAAAATAATGTATACAAGTGGACATTTTGGTCAACATTGCTCAAGCAGTACTTTGCTGTAATCAGAAGTGTTTGGACGCTGATGGTAATCACTTTGAGCACCCCTCATAATTGCAGAAGTCAAACGTGACTTGTATTCATCTTTTGTTTTTGGTATATATTGAGTATTACAATTTTAACACAGTTTTTCTTTCTTAAAGTGTGTATATTTTCTTTCTCTTCAGTATTCCATAGTAGGATATTACCATGAAATAATATATGAACCTTTCGCTGAAAAGAAGAGGAATATAAATATAACAAAAAAATAACAGAATAAGCATCTTCTGAAAATTAGTATCTATTAAAGCACAGATCAAGGAAGCCAAAACTTTCTGTTAGACTTCTTGATAAGGTGTATCAAAACAGTTCCTATGCTTACACATTCTATAACAGTACAATTCTACATTCTGCACATTCTACAATAAAATTTCATCCTATGTTGTTCTATCTGTTATTAAACACCTCAGCAAAACATCTTTCTCTTGGCTGCCACACATCTGGATACATCACGCTCTTTATTATTTACCCTATGAGATTTCTTCTTACCTACCCCTGGCAATGCAATGACACCTCATCATCCTCCTGACCATCACAATCACACTGATGTCCACTAATGAATGGAAGTGGTGAGATACCAATCTTGCTTTTAGCTATTTATATCCACCAATTTATACTGGGACTGATGATCCTCCTTGATAAATAACTCCAGTTAATGTAACTACCATGGCACAAACATATTAAGATTTTTCAAGGACTAGTTTTATATCTGTAGAGTCTAGATTGCCTGCAGGAAGAAAAGAGCTTCCTAGAGAACATTCAACCAAAGGAAGGAGGCAGGATGGTGAGCCAGGTGGAGACTCGGGGACAAATGGCAGAGCAAAGGAATCCCAAGTGTGGCTTCATGGGATATTCTAATTCTAACCCAGGTGTCTGGGCGCCATGTTTTAATGACAGAAGCCAGAGTTTCTCTCCATAATTTGAAAGATCTGCTGAGGCCTATAATCTTTTGAAATGGAAGTAAGTTTGGTTTAGTATACTACCTATTTACCAAGTTGCATGTTACACAGGATATTGTTTTCTCACTTCCTTAGAGCAAAAACATTGCTCATCTGCTTCAGGGTCTAACAGTAGTTTTCCAAATCCACTCAGAGTGGCATATTTCCAACTTCACCAGTTCCTAGGTGATGGCAATAGCCTCAGAAGCTGTGCTGGGAACCATGAACACTGCAGTTTTGAAAACTGGACTGGCAGCACAGTTGTGGCTCAGCCATCTGAGAAACCATTGAGGGAACAGTTTTAATAATTCTTGTCATATATTTTGTCTTAAGTAAGCTCTTGTTGGATGTCCTAGATGAGCATAACATGGAAAAAAGATGCTCCTTTGTAACATGTAAGAGCAAAAGGAAGGCAGAAGTTGGTACCTACGATTTATCAAGATCCAGTGTCCTCTTGGGAATGAACTTAGAGAAGCACTGTGGATTTGTGGGGGACTTGGGCTGCCCAGTCCTAAGCCTGCTATCTCCAGAGGCAAATTACAATTCAAAGGGATTCATGGGCCCCAATATTCTCTCAAGCAAGCAAGGTGGTTCCTGGAGCATGGGGATTTGGGCATTAATGTCGACACCCTACATCTGCGGTGGCTGGATAGGGAGGCCTGACTCGAGTTCCACAGGTATTAAGCAATTGAGCTCCCTGTCACAGTCCAAAATTAAAAATGACATTCATAAAATTTTATAAAGTAAGTAAAAACTTGATCCAAATTAGCTAATATTCTTAGGGATGGCTCTAAACATTAGTGTAAATTGTTACCAGATTTTTCTTCTTTCTACCTGAAAGAATTAATATAAAATATGCTTTTTAAATGCATACAATATGGTTTCATAGCTTTTGATTCTTGCTCCATTCTTTCTCATCCCTTTAGCTCTTGGCTGACCTAACCAGGATGGAGCCACTCCCTTCATTTTCCAGCAGAGAATGTGTTCACTCTTCCAACTTACGGTAGCCTGATGTTTCTAATCAAATGTAAGGACTTGGGATATGTTTTGAAAGCATCAGCATAACACATTTAAGTTCAGATAAGTTACTACAAGTGTCACTTTCTGGTTCTTAAAACTCATTAATAATACTGGAAGCTATTTAACTCCAAGTTCAGATCATATTAGTTTTCACTAATTTAATCAAATACTGTTGTCTTTTAATTAAGGTTATTTTTTCTTTTATTTTATCCCTCTGTGTTTTAATTAGCATGTACATAGATAAAACTCCTTCCTGATTGCATAAACTCAACTCAATTTTTTTTTGTGTTTTTTGTTTGTTTGTTTTTTGTTTTTTAGCTGAGCTATCCTGCCACCTGTTGGCAGCTCAGTGGCAGCTCAGCTCGGGCCCATGTGGGAATTGAACTGGCGACGCTGTTGCTCAGAGCTCGCACTCTCGAGCGAGCTCTTAACCAACTGAGTCCCTTGGCCAGGCCCCAACTCAGTTTGTTGAACAAATATGGAAACTCTAATTTATAGATGATATTGTCAGGTACCAGAAAGAAGCAATTGTGCTTTCCATTTCTTCGCATTAGAATGCCTTTTACATAATAGATGCTCAATAAATAGTTATTGAATTAAACTAAAGCATATTTTTTGTTTATGCTTTTAAAATAATGAAACTAGTATATAGCTTTAGATAGGCTGACAACTTCTACAGCAATAGTTTAGGCTTCAAAAGACGTGCCATCGTTGAGCCTTAGTGGCTGGGCCACAAAAGAAATACGATAATTTCAGGGTTCTCTTCCTGTCAGATAGGAGAAGGCACATATGAAACAGAGACACAGCCAGTGAGTCACGGCTCTGGTGATGGACATCGGAGTACAAAGTAAAAATCTGGGACCAAATGAACCCCAAGAACAGTACAGATGACACTGAAATGTTATTAGCCATATCAGTCAATATTTTCATATTTAATACATAACATACAATATTGGTGGATTTGGAATTGACAAACAGAAGTGGGTGAGTAAATGGTACCTCCTGGTAACATTTGGGAGCCTGGAATGCAAGAGTGGTGACTCAGCTATTGTATAACATCATGAGGCAAAACCCAGGCCACCTACCATAGCTAACATAAAGCCAGTTGTTACAGGAATCACTCAAAAAAAGTAAAACTCTAAACCTAAAAATGGGTAGATATTGTGAAAAGAGCACAAGCATTGGAATTAGACAGACTTGGACTTCAATCCTGTCTGTGGCATTTGGCACATTAATTAATGTGCTTAAGCCTGTTTATCCTGACAGTAGGAATATTATTAAATACGTGTGAACTATCTAGAACAGTGCCTGGTACATGGTCGGGGCTCAATAAATGTTAATATATGTCCCCGTATGAATGAATAATGAATAGATGTGTAAGCTGTGGCACGTGTCCACGGAGAATCAGGTAAAAGGAAACTGTTCTGTAGTCTAGGTGCAAACCCATTTGTTGTAGGTGGCACCAAGGCCACCTTGAGTTCCCAGGAACCAGGAGCAAGGCCTACTCTGCTGAGACGAGATGAGTCATCCCCTCGGGCCATTTAGGATGGTATATGACTCTCTTTATTTTTCTAGTTAAACAATAATTTATCCCTTATTAAAAATAACAGTAACAATTATTTCATTTTATAGCTATGACAGCCTATAAAATATACACTATTATATTCATTTCCTGCTGAGGAAGGTAAAGCTCAAAGAACCCAGCTTTCCCCAGTACGCTTGTAACGTGCCCACTTCGCTCCAGTTTTATTGTCAATACCCTCATTCAGGTCACTCTCATTGCTTGCCTGGACTATTCACAGACCCTCCTAATTAGAAACTTCAAATCCACTATTTCTCCCTCTAACCAACCTTTCACATGGTTTAGTAGCAGTCTATTGATTAATGTTAAATTTTATATTTCATAGGTCTTTCATTTTTAAACCGTTCATTAGCTTGCCAATGCATTTAAAGCAAAACCAGACACATCATGAAGAATTACATAACCCCTCCAAACCTGCATCTTCATTTGACCCACAGTGACCGTGCTCCAGCCCCACTGCCCCTCTTCCAATTTCTGACCACAAGGTTTTCATTCACCTTCATCCTCTGTGAGGTCAACCTAAACTTCATTCCTTGCCTTCTCAGTCTTCACCCTCACTTCTCTTCCTCAGAAAGAATTTCCTCGACTGTCCAATTTAAATTGGATCCCTGATTGTCGCTTTAACAGTATATTTCTTTCAATTATAGATCTTTACATTTCAGTTGGCAATTATATATTTATTTGTGTGATTACTACTTCTTGTGTATCCTTTCCTCTAGACTTTAAGTCCTGTAAAAGTAAGAACCATTTCTATATTCTTCACCACTGTCTATAGAAGGAGCTTAATAAATATTTTTGTACGAAGTAATAAATGAAAGCTCACAGTTAAATAAACAGGATGACTGAAATTCTGAAAACTATTATGTTCCACACATATATGAGACCATATAATAACGAGTATTTCTGGTAAAACCAAAACTCCAAGATATCCTTCAGATAACAATGAAATGGCTAAAATAAGTTAAATAGTGAAGCTATGGATTTCTTTTTTGGAGTTACCTTGTGGATGTCGGGCTTGCTTTTCTGCCAGCTTCTGAAATTCAGATTCTTAATTCAATCTTTTTTTTTTAATTATAGGATGCACAATTCTTAAATTTCTTTCAAAAATATGTTGTTGGTTTAAAATTTTCATTGCAGTTTAATTATAAATTTTCCTCTCACAATCCAACTAAAGAGTGGAAAGTACCATTAACTTAATATTTAGCTAAAACTCAAAAGTGTATTTACTTTGTAAAAATGCAAAGAGGTGTTTTACATTTCTCAAGATGCTTCTTATAAATGTTATCTTAAATATATCAATGTGCTTCTTTCTTTTAACAAGGGATAAGAATAAAGCTCTTCTTAAGTTGCTTATATTTCTAACAGAAATTAAAACTAAAATTTGATTTATTACATAGGATCCTCTAAATTTATATTGAAATGAAACAGACACAGAAAAGTACACAGATCATAATTATACAGCCCAGTGAACTATTACAAAGCGAATGCACATATGTGCCTCCCAGCTTTTCTCAATTATTATTGCCCACAGCAAAGATAACCACTATTCTGACTTATATCCATATAAAATGGTTTTGCCCATTTTTCAACTTTCTGTAAAATAAATCAGATAGTATGTCCACTTTTGGTTCTGGCTTATTTCACTCAACATATGCTAGATTCTGCACTGCTCTTGGGTATAACATGAATTTTACCCTTTTTTACTGCTGTATAGTATTCCATTTTAAGTATTTACCCTGATTTATTTATCAATGTCAGTATTGATGAAAATGTCCCTCTGTTTGGGGTTCTTATGAATAATGCTTCTGTTAAAATCCTTGATTTTTTTTTTTTGTGGTGCACATATATGTGCAATTCTGTTGGGTATAGATTTAGGAATGAAATTGTTGGGTATGTATATGTCTAGTTTTAGAAAACATTGCCAGATTTCTTCCTTCTAGAGTAATTATTTATATTTCCATTGGCAGTGTTTTAAAAGTCCTATAGTTTTGAATCTGTACTAACACTTGGTATGGTCTTTTAATTTTAGCCATTCTTGTAGGTGCTTAGTGGTGATTCGGTATTTAAATCTGAATTGTTTAATAATGAGTAATAATGTTAAGCACTGTATACATTTAAAAAAAATTTAAAACTATTTTTTAATGGTCATTTGGATATCATCTCTTCTGAACTACCTATTCAATATATATATATATATATATATATATATATTTTAAACTAGGATTCTGCCTTTTCCTTATTGATTGTAGTTTCCTTTCTTTTTAAAAAATATGTACTCTGGATACATGTCCTTTGTCAAACTGATATATTGCAAATATCTTCAACTCTGAGACTTGCTTTTTCACTGTCTTACTGTTATGTTTGGGTAAACAGAAATATTTAATTTTAATGAGGTTAAATGTTTCATTTTTTGTTAGTGTTTTCCATGTTCTGCTTAAGAAATGGTTGCTTGTTTCAAAATCAAGAAGCTATTCTCCTATCTTATCGTTCAGGAAATTTATTGTGTATCGTAGCCATGTAGGTGTGCAATACATTTGATTTTTGCGTGAGGTGTAAACTGGATGTATAGCTTATTTATTTAATTTTCTACATGGATATCCAAATGAATCATGACCACTTATGGAAAAGAACATCTTTCTTCACTGTATTGCAGTGGCACCATTTCATACATCAACTAAATCTGTGAGTGTAGATCTGTTTCTGAACTCTCTATTCTGGTCAATTTATCTTTGTCTTGCTTGCAGCAATTAATAACATACTGTATTTAAAACAAGTCTAGATCATCCAGTAGTGTATATCATTGAAAGTTTTTCTATTTTAAGAATAGATATGTTATTCTTAATTCAGTTTTCATGTAAATTTTGGAGTAATCTTGTAAATTTCCTTACACATATATATAGAACTATAATCTTCTGGAGTTTGATTGAGATTGATTTTTTTCTATTGATCAGTTTTAGGAAAATAAATATTTTTACAATATTAAGTCTTTAAAATGCATAGTACCGTATTTCCCCATGTGTTGTCACGCAGCTGTGCAGCCATCTGTCCCCCTGCGCTTAACCCTAAACTGACCCTTTTGAGGACACTGTTCATACACCTTGTGTCTCTCTGTTTGGCTGCAAAGGATAGCCAATTAGTCAATGACGGGTAAGATTCCTCGTGGGAGGAACAACGTAAAACAGGCACGGTCTGGTGGAGGCCATTAGGAGAAATCTAGGAGCTGACAGAGGTGGGCATGAACCCTCACTTGCCCCCCAAAATGACTGGAGGTTTTCTACTTCTGTAGCTACATTCCTTCCCTCAACCTGCTTGGGAAGTGACCTGATGGTGTGATAGTATCTGTCCTCAGCACAATAATCTTATCTTCCTGGGGTCGTTTGCATATAGGGTGTGTGAAGGCAGAGCATCTGTCTTATCACCGCAGGTGGACTCCCAGGTGGAATCTCGGTAATAGCAGCTTGCAGGCATGGGTAATTTGGCTTGAGCAAGTTCTCAGGAATGAGACTCACAGACTGTGGAGAAAACAATGCTACTTGGGGGTAGGTGGAGGAATAAAAGCTGTGTGTCGGCCCAATCCCAATTCGGGGCTCTTAGTCCAAGAGTCTGGAGACCCTTGGCCCCACACTCATTTACCTCTTGACTGCTGTTTCTTTTATTTCTTAACCCTTCGCCGCCCCCTCTCCTTCTCCCACTGCTCATATCGTGCGGGACGTGACACCCATGTATAAGACACTCCCATGTATAAGATGCACCTTAATTTTGGGGCCCCAAATTTGAAATAAAATGTATTACATAAAGTTATTGAACTCAAGTTTTATTCATCATAAAATTCACACAACTCCTCATCACTGTCACAACTCCCAACCATTAACTTGTCCTCATGTGTCTGATGACAAATCACTGTCTTCATATATTCCTCATCCTCAGTGGGAAATGCAAGTAAAAAAATCTACAACCTCTGTATAAGACGCACCCAGTTTTTAGACCCCAAATTTTTCTAAAAAGGGTGCATCTTATACATGGGGAAATACGGTATACATTATCTCGTTGAGGCTTTCTTTTAGTTTGTCAGTGATATTTTGTAGTGTTCTGTTTAGATTCTTATATATCTAGCATTAAACTTATTCTGTTATTTGATTTTTATTCTATAATAAAAGGCATCTTTCTTAAATATCATTATCTAATTGTTGTAAATATATACATATGAATTTTTGTATATTGATCATGTCAATATCCTTTGTAAAATTCATTTGTTTGTTCTAATTTTTTTAATCCATGGATGATATAGGATTTTCTATATTTTATTATCAGCATATTGTGTCTTAGTCTTTTCCCACTACTTATACCTTTTATTCCTTTATAGCCTTATTAAACTCTATAATTTCCCACACAGTGTTTAATAGAAATAATGAATACTTTATATCTGATCTCAAGACGAAAGCTTTCAACATTTCACAATATGTGTAACATAAACTGTTGTTTTTTTGTGTAGATATCTTTTAGCAAGTTAAGAAAATCCTTTTCTAGTCATTGTTTTCTTAGATTTAAAAAAATTATTTCTTAAACTTTATCTTTTTTTTTTTTACAGCATCTCTTACCATCCTATGATTTTCTCTTAATGAGGTGAACTTATCTTATTTGGGGTCCATAGTACTTTTGGATCTTTGGCTTAATTACTTTTGCCATTAAAATTTTTTTTTTCAGAAATTAGATTTTCAAATATTATTTTTGCCTTCTGTTCTCTGCTCAGCTTTTTGGACTCTAAAGATATGATAGATCTTTTTTTCTTTTTTTTTTAAGATTTTATTGGGGAATTGGGGGAGGGGAACAGACAAGTTGCTGTCCTTTTGTTCTTCAGTCCAGCTGTGGAGGACATCGCTTCACTGGCCTATGTTGGTATTATCATTGCTGTCTTCCCCGGTGAAGCAGTCACTCGCCGGCCATTGAATGGCTGCTCAAGGCGGCTCATGGCCACTCACGGTAGCTCACGGCAGCCCACTGCAGCTTCACTGTAGCCTATGCCGTTGCCGGCGACTCACGGCAGCCCAGCTTCAGGTGGAGCTGTTCACCCATAGAGGGCGCAGCATCAGTGGCCCTCATGTGGGATCCGAACCGGGGTCCTGTTGCTCAGAGCTGGCGTCCCAAGCCAAATCCTAACCAACGTGCCACTCGGCTGGCCCCAATGCTCCTTTTTATTTTGATAATTTGTATTTTTTTTAATTAAAATTCATTGGGGGTGAAATGGTTAGTAAAGTTACATGGTTTCAAGTGTACAATTCCGTAATACATCATCTGTATATCACATTGTATGCTCTTTCTCCTTTTCTTCACCTCTTTATCCTCTTCTTTCACCCTCCTCATTCTCTTTCTCCTCCTCCTTCATCTCTATGCTTCAGCTTGAATATTCTCTACAGATCTGTATTTCAGTGTATTAATCCTACCTTGTGCTGTGAATAATATGATGTTCAAATCAACAATTAAGTTCTTAATTTTAATTATTGCAGTTTTTAATTCTAGATTTACCATTTGATTCTTTTCTCAGACATTCCATTTACAAAACTAGATTTTCATCTATTATTTTTAACATATTAATAAAATCTGTGACTGCCAACTTGAATAACTAGGTGATCTGTGGGTCTGTGTCTGACTGAAAGCTAGAGGTTTTTAAAGAAAATATTCTAGAAGCTCTGTGTGGTGTTATTATCTCCAGAAATGGTTTACCCTATCCTCTAGTGGAAACCTTGAGTTGTGAGGATCATAGTACATTAGAGCTTAGTTTATATAGCTGGATTGCAATTTTTGTATGGCTCAGTTTATCTCTGTTTTATCCATTGCTTTTAGAGTGTTATTCTTTGGGGCACTAACTCAGAGACTAGGTGATTTACCAGGGGCCTTCCTATTCAACAGGTCCTTCATTTCAATCCTGATCTCCTCGGCACTTAGAAACTCCCAAATACTCCTGTCAGCTTTTAAATGATTCCTTCTTTCTGCTTACATTCTTAGACTTTTTCTCCTTGCATAGAATGGAACAAATGCTTCGGGGATGAATACTGCTAAGTCTAAGTAACGGAAGGCCAATTCTCTTTGCTTTCCTCACTCTTAGGTTTTGCTTCTTAAATGCTGATGAGTTACTCTACTTTTTGTCTCTCAATCCCATATATTTTGCTACATATCCCATGTGTTAACCAAAACATTTTTCTTTTCTTCTGCCTGGGTTCTCAGCCTCTCTCCCCACTCCAAGAATCAGCAAATGCTCTGAGAAAGAAAGCTGTTCCTAAAACGTTAGTTCACTTCTTTGGAGTTCACTTCTCTTGGGGACTTTGACCCCTCAAATTCTGATAGCCTCAGCAACTCTCTAATGATTTCAAACAAATCCCCACCACCTTTATAATGTTATGTGTCTTTTCTAGTTGTTCTCAGCAGGAGTGTTAGTCAACCAAAAGCCATTCTATTACAACCAGAGGGAAATAGCCAGCAAGTTGGTTTTGATAATTCAAAAGTTACATATTGTTTTTGAGTGTCAGAATCTGAGTGATTTAAAAAGCATTGCATAAGCTTTAATAAAAGACATAAAAACATGAAAAAAAGTTTGCTATCATATGTGTGAAACCCTTTAAATACCCAAAGGCACTGTGCAAATGGAATGGCTCTTATTTCTGAAAGAAGAATAATTGAAATGGAAAGATGTGCTCGTTTTTTAGAATCTGAGAACAGATTATATTAGAATATAAAATGGCAAAAATATATGACTATCAATGTATAGTGGCCTAGTATTTACAGTGGAAAGATTATACTGATGGCAGTGCACAGGAATTTCCTTTGCAATCCATTGGAGACCTAAAATATTATTAGTCACTTGTTTTTCAGCTAGGGCAGAGAACATACAAAGGGTTGTGCTGTAGTCAGATGAATAGTGAAAGCTTCAGTGGCAACAAGAGAGTCCCAGAAGTTGAGATGTTGCAGATCATGGGGCTCAGGAACCGTTACCATTGGAGAGGTTGTTTCAATTTTATTCTGCCAAGAAACATTAATAAACAGTGGGCTGTTGCCAAAAAGATTAGGACAGTGCAAAGGAACTTATTGAAATGATTTTAAAATCCTGTAAATCACTTTCAGCTGAAATTATATTTTTTTGGATGGTGAATTAAAAAAAAAATCAAACCTATATTCTCTGATTATTTTATATATTAATTTTTTTGGCTTACGTCTAATATCAAGTTAAATGTAAACCACACCACTGAAACAAATTTAGAGTTGGACAGGACATTATTCAGATGCTTTAGGGGGTAAAAAGAAATATATCTATGCTTCTATTTTATGCATCAGGGCTGTATTTTCCTAAAAAGTAGCATTCATTTTTAAAAAAAATATTTGGTTTCATAAACATTATTATTTTCTATGAGAAGCATAATTATTTTGAAATTGTCGAGGAAACATTTTAATGCTAAAAAAGTCTAGTGTATAAAATTTCATATACTATAATATTTTATTATAAAGAATTCATCTATTTATGCTTTAATAATTAAATATTAGCCACAAATTCCTAGACTCTGAAAGCTTTGTTAGCACTGTAGACACTCATATATATATTTCAACTAAAAGCACTAAATCTATAAATAGCAACAATTAGTAGAGTCAGAATGAGAGGAAGGATTGCATTTCCAGATATAACAACTTGTTTACAATCATAGTTTGTATAAGTGGAGGCTGCTGACTCACTCCCATGGTGGACTGAAAAATGATTACCCAATCATTCCATTTCTTATTCACCCTTGTTTATAACATCATATTACTTAATCACATCATTATTTTATATAGTTTATAAACACTTTCTGCAAGTTTTCTATGAAAGTAATCTACTTTTTTTTTAATCAACTTCTATGTATTTGTTTCTTGTACCATGTACCATTTATTTGAAACTGCCTAATGTGCCAATCCATCACTTATCAGTATTAGTCTATGATTTAACCTCCTATGGAACTTGAGTGGAAAGAATCTACATAAGAGTTAGCAAAATCAAAATCTATCTTTGCTGTCCCATTATTGCCTGATTTGGGTGAGACACTTTCTAGTCTTTTATTTGTTCTTAGAATGAAGGGATAGCTACATACAATCTCTGATTTTCAGTTTAAATTATTTTATTTGATTTACTTTTTTAAAAGATAAATTATAGGGCTGGCCGAGTGGTTCAGTTGGTTAAGAGCTCACCCAAGAGTGCATGCTCTGAGCAACAGGGTTGCTGGTTCGATTCCCTCGATTCCCACATGGGCCCGAGCTGAGCTGCCGCTGAGCTGCCAACAGGTGGCAGGATGACTCAGCTAAAAAAAAAGAAAAAGAAAGATAAATTATAACTTCTGTTTTTCTCAGCTGGATAGCGTTTAACATTTATTTCACTTACGTTTTCTTCATATATAAAAACTTCATATTCTACCCTCTGAAAATCTGATCACCTATTTTGTAGTTTTGGGACACTGTCGTCACCTTCATCTCCCATGAGTATTTCAGGTGAACCGAGTATGCAATTAAAAAAAAACAAAAAAACATTTCTTAAAGAAAACTTACTGGCAAAGACTTTACTAACATATGGATGGCCAATTGTTCCAGTACCATTTCTGAAAAGTCTGTCTGCAATGATCTGCAACTTCAGCTTGTCAAAAATCAAGTTTCTGTATTCGTGTCCACCTGTCTTAGGGCACAACGTTCTGTACCACTGTACACACCACTTCACTGTCTTATTATTACACAATAGTTTCAAATGAAGTGTTGGTCACATTTTATTCTGCTACAGGAGTCCAGCCAGTTTATTCTGTTACAGGAGCGTTTTGACTTTTTTTGACCCTTCGAAATTCCATATACATTTTAGAATTTACATCTAAGTTCCACCAGACTTTTTTGGTCTTGGCTGGAACTGCATTGAATTTAAACTGGGGAAAATGACATATTTATCATATTGTGTCTTCTAATGCTTGAACTTAGTATATCTCACCATTTATTTAGTTATTTCAAATATCTTATTATAGCTTTATAAAATGGTCCTATAAATATTGTGAATATATTTTGTTAGGCTTAATTTTAGGTCCTTTATATTTATCTAATCGTATTGAAAAATTTATACACACACACACACACACACACACAAATAAGTTCAAGTCAGCTGTATATATATATTTCTACTGGTTTGTACTCATGGTATGTTGTTATATCTTTATATGTATTGTGACTTTTCAAT
This sequence comes from Hipposideros armiger, assembly GCF_001890085.2. Lineage (NCBI taxonomy): Eukaryota > Metazoa > Chordata > Mammalia > Chiroptera > Hipposideridae > Hipposideros > Hipposideros armiger. The sequence goes on from NW_017731704.1 coordinate 1,578,267, forward strand.
ACAATCTGCTAATTGGAACCTTGTCTATGGAAATACTTTGAGCCTGGAATGAAGGTGGGTTCTTTCAGAAAGAATTTGTATTTCCTTCTGTCAGTCATCTGGGAGCACTGAGTCTAGGGTATTTTAAACTAAATTCTTAGCTTGTTAGCTTGAGGGTTTTCTGAACCTCCTTTTAATATGAATTCAGACTGTCAACCTGTATAACGGTGAACTTATGGTTACAAATCAAGTTCTCAGGAGTGGTTTCTTTTTTATCCTTTGTGCCAAATCTCAAGACAGTCAACTCAGTTTGGGGAAGAGTATTTCTAGCTCATCCTTTCAAATCAGGTGAATCCTTTTGCTTGGGTACCAGCTTTATAGCAATCTTTAATTATATCCATCAACTCAGTCTGTGGAATCGAATTCTTATCCCAAGTTATTCACATTTGCAAAAACTGATGCTTCTATTCACTGAGCTCAGAAAAATTCCCCAGAGAAAGCCAAATCTAGTGCCCCTTTACTTTTTCTCTGAATCCTTACTTTTTTTGCCAGCTCATGGGAGCATTTAAGAAGATTTTTACATAATATTTTACAGTGGATCAACATGGATAATTAGACAGCCATATTACCTGAAGCAGAGTTTCCTCATGTATATTTATTAAATGTTATTTAATTATATGTGAATACTATTTCAATTAAAATCAATATTTAAATTTTAAAAGTTAGTATTAGGACAATAATCTTTAATAATATATAATTATTTTCCAAGACCTATTCACAGAAAACACCTACAAGCAATGACAACCCAATAAGAATAGACACTATTCATCCATATTGTGGCCTTCAAATATAATTCCCCATTAAAAGGAATTATGGTTTCTGTAAAGAATATTGATTTCAGCTGTGAGGCAGAAAATATATAATGGACTTGGAGAATTTCAGTGAGTCAACAATAAAGGATTTATCAATCTTCTTATTTTGTGTAAAAGGACATGGAGCTCAAGATAAAAGAGCTCACATTTTCCAAATACTGAATAATTTGAACAGGAAAGACAATGATTAATGGTAATTGTATAAAGCACATTATAATTGCATTCTGAGTTTAAAATGTAGAGAGACAGAGTGTGAAAGAGATACAGAAAGAGAAGAAGAGCAATCTGACAGCACTGGAAGTAACTTGACAAAAATTACTCTTCAAATTAGCAACTAAAATGAGAGAATCAAGCATTTATTCTGTAATGTGATTTTTAATTCACATTCTCCAAATAACCTTGGATGGTGAGGGAGGGAGAGTTATTGTTTATGAAAATATTCTAGCTGATAATTAAGAAAAGGTTAATTAAATGAAAAAAATACCATTTTTTGTTACCCCTAATGAAATAAGTGATTTAGGCACAAAATTGTTAAATTGATAAATTTGTCTTTGTCAAAATTAAAACTGTTTGATGTTCAAAAGATATCCTTATGAAAATAAAATGGTAAGGCACAGATTGAAAAAAATATTTTTAAAAAGTATTTATGTTAAAGGACTTATATCTAGAATTTATGAAACAGACACATAAATAAAAACCTCTTTCCATTCAATATCAAGAAGGCAGATCACCTAATTAGAACATGCGCAAAGACTGAACCAAAAGAAAATATGGATTACAAATAAGCACATGAAAAGATCGTCAACATCATCAGTCACTAGGGGAACTCAAATCAAAACCACAGTGAAATATCTCTGCACACCTATTAGGATGATTAAAATTGAGAGTCTGACAATACCAAGCATCCATGGAATAACTGGGCCTCTTGTATATTTCTACTGGGAATTTTTTTAAAAAACAATTTGGAAGTTGTTTTCCTTTTTTTTTAATAAACAAATAAGAGGCAAATACTTTTTAAAAATCAAATCATTTATAATGTTACATTTATTTATAAGTAGATCTTTCTTCCCCTGAGGTTATGTGGGAAAATCATATATTCCGAAATTCAGAATTGTTGTAAAACAGAAACAGGGGAGTTATTTCTGTGACTAGAATATTAAATGTTTAATGGTACAGTTATCTTTATATCTATAAGAAGTGTTTTAGACAGATATTCTCCCTATGTCATAACATGTTGAAAATTTTCTACTGTGATTTTCTTTGTTTCCAGATATTTACAATGCCTCTGATCCCTTTCTCATTTTCATTGTGCCTAGTGCAGTGCAGATGTTCAATAACTGTTCACTTAATAAATTAACTATTTTTTTATATATAAGAGCATATGCCATCAGGTTATGGTTTAGTCTTTTGGACTTTCGAATGACTGTGAACATTTCAGGTGATGCTGAATACCTCCCTTTGATCAATTGGTCTTTGCTATATACACTGGTGAAACCAGATTCTAATCTAAGATGTGTATAGCATCTCAATTTTATCTTCTTTGCACTAATTTATAAGAGAACAAAAGATAAGAATTTGTAAAGCAGATCAAGTTTAGTGGTTACCAAACTGAATGTGGGGAGGGGGAAGGTCGAAAAGTCTAAAGAGTGACAAATATATGGTGATGGAAGAAGATATGACTTCAGGTGGCAATCACACAGTGCATTATATAGATGATGAACGCTTGAAATCTATATAATCTTATTAACCAGTGTCACTTCAATAAACTTAAACAAACAAAAAAAAATTAAAATGCACTGACAGCCACACCAAAAACAAAACCCCAAAAAACAAAAAAGATGTGTATAACTTTTCTAGTGTGTTTTTTGGTTTCTTTGATGTACAAGGTGTGATCAAAATGTAGGGTCAAAAAAAAAAATGTAGGGTGAATGCTGCTGCCAAGTGCCATCCAACTGAAAGGCAGGGATTTTCAGTGCGGGAAACAGCATGTGAACCTTAGTGTGACAAGTTTCACCTTGTTAGGCACAGTCAGTTGGGTGTGAGCTATAGTTGAGAGAAGGTGTGTTTTAAAGTGTGCCATAAATCATCCTCCATCATGACAATGCTCTGTCACAGATCGTTTCTGGTGTACGGCAATTTTTGTGAAATAAAAACATTACGGTGTGTCCTTATCCACCTTATTCACCAGGCCTGGCACCGTCTGACTTCTGGCTCTTCCCCAAAGTCAAAATGACCATGAAAGGTAAACATTTTGAATCAATTCAGTACATTGAGGCAGCTATGACAGCGCAACTAAAGACTCACAAAAGAGGACTTCCAGAACTTGTTCAGACAGTGGCAAGAATGATGGGATAAGTGTGTTTGAAGTGAGGGGCAAGTATTTTGAGGGGGATTAATGGCAATGTGTCTTTTACAGTAAAAATTGTTTTTTTCAATTTAAACATTCAGTTGCATTTGTTGATCACACCTCTGTGTGTCTCAGAACCAAAGAACATAAACTATTTGCTCTTTGTATGTTGTGAGGAATTGGAGAACCAGTAAGTACAAAGTAAGTACAATCTACTATTTATTAACTGTAGCTTCCAGTAATAGGAAGTAAAACTCATACTCAATATATTATATATTTAAATAATTCCCAAGTGATTGCATGATAATTTATACCCTAAGTCAACAAGTTCTGTTATACACAAGTCAATCTGTGTAGAATTCAAAATGTCACTGGTTTTACAGGTTGCCAAATATTTGAATGAAAGAGAACACTAAATCATCCATTTATTTTCAAATATTCAAATGTCATTCAGATAAAACACTCAGATGTGTGATGAAATTTGCTTTCATTGTTTCATACTAGCTATGTATAAATACAACCAATTAGATCTATGTACTTCAAAATCCATAGCTAAAATGTGAAAATATTACTATATTGCAATAGAATACATTTTAACTTTGCAGTAATGCAGATGTAGAACCAATCATTAAAATTACCATTTTCAAGAGCTCCTTTTGTAACTATAGTTTCATTCATATGATTTCAATCAACTACATACTTTACTCTGGATCCTATAAATATATTTGAAGCTACAAAATAATAGCTATACATTATCATAATTTAATCTTCAATTCATCAACATGTCTTAAACCAAAGTTCCATTCTTATTAATATCAAATATAGATCAAAAAGGTTATATTCATAAATTATTATTTTCATTTATTCAAAAGATACTTTGCTGATGCTCAGATGAATAAAAACTAAGTAAAAGCATATGTAGTCAAATTCACAAATTCTCTGTGCTCATTCACATTCTCATTCTCTTCACTACTCTTTCTATTGAAAATGCAGTAACTAAACATTTAAGTTATTAAAATGCAAATAAAGATCCAACTAGGAAATAAAATAATCCCCTGCAAATATTTTACCCTTTAGTTAGAGCTTGCCAAGATTTGGACATACCTAACTATTTGTACTTCCATATTAAGAAAATATGAAATGTAAATATTCCTGATAAATGGATAAATTTCAGTAAAAATAGATTTAAAGCAGAAACTTTTTCATTGGTCATAAGGCTGCATAAAAAATTAAACAATGGCTTTTAGTTTCCAGTATCTGAAGTTCAAAAGAGAAAAGATGAACTTGTATCAAATTATCTGTTTCTGTGCAAATCATTTTTATACTATATTTCGAAATCATGAGTGGGACTGATCTATTTTTCTTGGAAATAACTAGTTAACTCTCCAAAGACCATGGTTGTGGTTTTTTGTCTAAAAGTTTGTCTGGCTTTTATTTATTAAAATATTTTGACCTTGTAATTGACCTGTTATTCCCAAATGTAGACTCTCCCCTAACACCACACCCTTTACCGCCAGGGCTCCAGTAAGGTTAACAATGACTATAAAATTGCTTTCTTTTTCAATTGTTTTCTTAATATGGTTTTACTTAAATTACAAGCCAAATAAAGTAGAGATATAAGAAAAAAATCAAATAAATGAATTCCAATTAGTATTAATATATGATAAAATGTTATGGGTAACTAGTATTAAAAATCTACAGTCAAATTAAGATTTGAAGACCATCTTTCATTGTATTCATGGTTCATAGTTATTATATGGACAAGGTTGGATTTGGTGGTTTCAAGTCAATTGCAATACTTGGAACCAATTAGATTATTTGGCTTCATTCAGAAATTGTATGAGATTTTAGCAATTTTTTTCATGTGTGGAAATGTTTAATAAAAACTGAAGATCTTTGCTGATTTTTATTCTTGGATTTCCACAGGTAACCAACCAAACCAAATTATTCAAGGAAATAATCCCAGAGGATAGGATCGTTTATTCATTTATTTATTCAACACATACCTACTGATTGCTATTATGTGCAAAGCACAGTTCTAAATACTAGAAATACAATATTAAAAAAAAGAAAACAAAAGTTTCTATCTCATAGATCATATGAAACAGTGGCAAAGGACAGACAATAGATAAAATAATAATATGCTGTTATAAAATGTAAATTAGTAAAAAAAAATAAAGTTGGCAAGAAAATAGGAATATTGTGGCACATGGCAGTATTATATAGAGCACAAAGTGAAGGATTCTGTAAGAGATGACATTTCTGGAAACATTTAAAGTAAATTTTGGGATAATCAGTACTGATATGTGGTCAGGGAACAGCATTATGGAAATAAGGGAACAGAATACGCAGAGGTCCTGAGGAGGGACCATGTATGAAGGATGTGAAGGGGTCCCAGGTGAGTAACAGGAGATACGATCAAAGAGGTGATGCTTGGGGGCAGACTGAGTAGGGACTTATGGTTGTTTTAAAGGTTTGGAAAAGTTCTCTATAAACTTTATTCATAGTAAAGATAGTGATTTTGAAACTGTTTGGATTGTACTTAATGAGAATTAATGCTTCAGTATTAATGTGGAAAATGAGTGTCATTTCTGTTCTCTCACCCAAGTTATCATTCTTCCAGCTTAATGGAAATTCTAGGCATTGGAACGTCACAATGCTCTCTGTTCTTGTCCCTGTCTTGTCAAAAAATGCAGTGATAGGGCTGGCCGAGTGGCTAAGCTGGTTAAGAGCACGCTTGGGAGCACCAGCTCTGAGCAGCAGGGCTGCGGTGGTTCGGATCCCACATTGAGGGCCAGTGATGCTCGCCCTCTACAGCTAAGATGATGAACAACTTAGCTGTTCATCATCAACAAGCTCGACCTGGAGTTGGGCTGCTGTGAGTTGCCAGCGACGGCGTGGGCTGCAGTGGGCTGCTGTGAGCTACGTGAGTGGCTGGCAGCCAGCGTGAGCGGCGGGCAGCCGTTGTGAGCTGCCGGGAGCTGCTGTGAGCAGCCCACCAATGACCAGTGACCAGTTGCCTCACCCGGGAAGAGCACAATGATCATACCAACATGGGCCAGTGAAGTGAAGTCCTCCACAACTAGGCTGAAGAACAAAAACAGCAATTTGTCTACTTGTCTGTCCCTCTTCCCCGATTCCCCAATGCTGTTCCCCTCCCCCCCAGTTCCCCAATAAAATCTTAAAAAAAAATGTAGTGATAATTTGAGTGAAAGCATAGAATACTTATTATGTTTAAATTTCAAATAAAGCATGAAAATGGCTAATATGAAACACTGAACTAAAAATACTAGAAAAAAATTGAAAGGATAACTATAATAAGATTTGAATTTAATTTCAAAATAACAAAGTGCATAATTTGAGAAATTCTGTTAATAAATCCAATAAAATTATCAGAGGATTTAATTCCATCAAAACCTTCAAAAGATGCGACTAATAAAAAAAAGTCTAGCAAACTCTTAAAATGTAGCATTAGAAAAACAGTGTTCACGTCACAAGAAGTAATTGTCTTATGTGCTTCTCTTGTCACATCATCTGGGGTATTGTGTTCTATTTTTGGAGCCATATTTTAAGAGGGACACTAACAAATTGGATCATGCCAAGAAGAGGATACAATGGAAATTCAGGATGATAATGGGTCAGGAAACAATTTTATAAACCATACCAAAAAATAAATATAACTCTAGGCTTTCACCTTCAGGCTTTACCCGACTCCCTGCTGGGAGCCTACTCTCAACATTGTAGCAGAATTGAGATTTTTAACATGTCAGGGAATTTCATTGCTCTTCTGGAAACTCTACAATGGCCCCACAAAGTGCTTCGAAGGATCTACAACCCCGGACACCCCTTCCTCCCAGGGCGCTCACTTCCTCCTCTCCTACTATACCCTTCCTTGCTCACTCTGCTCCAGTCACATGGGCTGCTTTTGCTGTGTCCTTTGCTCCGGCTGCTCTTTCTACCTGAAACACTTTCTCTTTAAATAGTCAGTCGCATGACTAATTCCCTTCAGCTTTCAAGTCCTTGCGTAAATATCACCTCAATGAAGTGCACCTGCCCACCTGATCACTCTATTTAAAACTGCAAACCACCCCTATTTCTGCATCACCGCCCCCTTGCCCTGCACTTTTTGTTTCCACAGGACTTATCAATGTTTACAAACTACATATTTTACTTATTTATTATGAATATTGCTGTTTGGTAGGCTTGTTTGTTTTTGGCTATGTCTCTCTGCTAAAAAGGAAGCTCCCTGGGAACAAGAATCTTCGCGTTGTTCTATCTTAAATTCTCAAAATAGATCATGAAACATTGTAAGATGTTGGTTATTTCTTTAATTAAGGTGATTTTAAACCTGACCGCTCTCAAAAAACAAAACAAAACAAAACAAAAAACACAAAAATAAAGCATTATGGTGTTAGAAGGGCAATTAACGGTATCTGTAATAGATTTAATCTGCTTTGCTCTAGATACAGTATTGTCCAGTAGAGCTTTTTGCAATAATGAAAATGTTCTCTACAGTATCCAGTATTGTGGGTACTAGCCACATGTGGCTACGGAGCACTTGAAATGAACTCATAGTGTAGCTGAAGAACTAAATTATTTTCAATTTTATTTAATTTTAATTAATTAAATTATATAGCCATGAGTCTAGTGGCAACCACAGGACAGCACAGCTCTAGAAGGCGTAAACTAAAGCTACTGAACAAATGTTAATGGGAAAGAGATTTTTGTTGAATTTGGGAAGAACATTTTAATCAGAGGCATCTGACAATGAAATAGGCAGCCTTATCACTAGAATGTTCTATACCTCAGTGAAGTCATGTTTCAACAATGGCCAGGGGGTCACTTACCAGAAGTATTACAGCAGAGATGTCTCTGGATAGGCTAGTTGTACTACTAAATTAATGTAATTTCCAAATTCAATATGCTATTATTATATGCTTGCTACCTAAAATTCTGTCTACTATAACTTATTTAGTGTTATCATTGTTGGAAAGAAATCCAGTATTCCAAAAGTAATGAAGGGTGTGCTAAAAACAGATACCGTTTTAAATCCCCGGTTAGTGAAGAGCGATTAGGAGGAAAGGTGCCAAAATAATATAAAATTCTTGCCATACATTTGGATATGCAACCAGGCTCTACAATGAGAAGAATATGGGTTCTGGACTCATACAGGGTCCAGGAATTCTCTGGTGGTGGAAGGCCACCAGATCAATGCCATTGTTCTCCACTTCCATAGAGAAGAATTTAGGCTGGGTTATGGGTGCCCACCCAAGAAGGATATGTCCGTAAGCCACAGCAATAGTTGTCCACATGTGACGAAGCTCTTGGCCCTGAAGTATAAGCAAAAGCGATGTGTACAAATTCTGCTTTGATTACTTAAAAGGAACTCTCTGGATCTGGACAGCTGCTCTTTTCCTCTCCCCACTGGCTGAAATGGCAATGATCAAAGTGACTTTAGATTTTTGAACAGTGTGAATATATTATTCACTCAATAAATTCAAAGCAGATCTGCTGAAGTTCTAGTATATAGAAACATTAGTTAATAAGATAAATAAAAGGCATGTCCACCAAAGCAAAAATATTTTCAGATATCTGTTTTTCTCAAATCTGATTTCTTTCTCCACAGGTTAACATGAGATTTGCAAGTACAAATTTTGTGAATAGTCATGGAATAGTGGTTACCATGACAGGTTAAACTTTATGACTACTACTAGAGCTGGTGACTTTACATTTTCATTTTTAACACTTCATATGAAAAAGGGAAAGGCTATTTAAAACAATGACAAAGATGCTGGTGGGCAGGCAACTTTCCTTTTTTCTTACATGGTTCTTAATGTTTGACAACAAATACACTTAGATTTTCGGCTGCAATTTTGGATGGCATTCAGGGGATGTGAAGCAGTTTCCTGATGCAAACATGGAATTATAATCAAACAATGAGAATAGTTAAACATGGCATTGCCCAACAGATTGTTTAATGATGGACTTCCTTTTCCCCCTAGTTGAAAGGTAAGGGTTCATTGCAACCATTCAGTAGTCTAAATACAATTTGTCTCTTAAAATATTTTTTGACAAAAGCCATAGTCCTCTAAATGTATATTTTCTCATGTGCAAATGCTAGGTTTAAAAGGTATTTTATTAAGCAAAATTGTTTCCCCCACAAAGGCTTGCCAGAAGTCAAAGCTGAAGTAAAAAGACACACTGTTTTACTCCTTGTTGTATTTCTGATATAATGAACTATAATTAGACTACCTGACATGTATCATAATAAATAGAACATTTAGTTTATAACACAAGCAGATGGTAAAGCTTAGCCAACTTATCTCATAAAGTAGTGTTTTTTTTTCCTTAAGATTCTTTTTTTTTCTGTCTGAAGTCCCATTTTATTTTATTTAAACATTTTTTTTAATTTTTAATTTTTTATTAAATTGGGTGACATTGGTTAGTAAAATTATATAGGTTTCAATGTACATTTCTATAATACATCATCTATATATTGCATTGTATGTTCACCACCCAGAGTCAATTCTCCTTCCATCATTATATATTTGATGCCCTTTACCTTCTTTTACCACCCCCCAACCCCCTTACCCTCTGGTAACCATTAAACTGTTGTCTGAGTTTATGAGTTTTTTGCTTGTTTATTTATTGTATATGTGGGATATAAAACTGAAAGCAACAAACAAACAAGATAATGTTAAGTTTTAAAACAACAAATTTAATTGTTACTATTTTCTCTTGTTAGGTGTATTCTTCAAGTTTGAGCAACACATTCAATTCCAACATTCATCAGAAGTTCAAGTTTCAGCAAGTTATTGAAATAATGTGTAATCAGGTCTGTTTTGAAAAGGGTAGTACTTAGAGCCTTAATATTTTCTCATCAGTAAAAATAGTCTAATGCTTCCAAGAGGTACTGGGAGAACACTTAAAATATTTCACCTGCATTGTTACAATGTTGAAAATGAGTACACGGCAATATGTGAGTACACCAAAAGACAACTTTCTGTAACACATTCTTAAAGCGATTCTACCTAACACACAAGTCTGTTTGTGCTGCAAAATAAATACACCAAGGAAACCGGAACAACTTATATCTAACAACACTCTAATTTCTTGCTCTAAACATAAATGAAAGGAGGCAATTCTTGAGACATACATCTATTAGGTGCCTATGATGTGACAGACGCTGAGTTAGGTGATTTATATCCATGTTATTTTCCTTTTCCCTGTAACCCTGTGATGTGTTACCTGAATGTGAAAGATGATGAACTAAGACATCCAATGAAATGCCTTTCTTCAGGTCACACACTTAAGGTAGCAGTTGAGTTTGGAACAAAACACAATTCCACTTTCATCCACAGTCCATTCTCTATGAATTTGTCATCACACTATCTCAAAGTATCGCCAAGTGTAATTTGATTGTTCAGAGTTCAGGTGAAGAGTGAAGAGAGCTTTTTATCCACACAATGAATGTTTCTGTGCTCAAATTCAGATCAGAGCTATCTCCATTTTCATTGCATATTCATTCACTATCACAGAATGAAATGGAAAAGAAAGTGTCGACAACTCGTGGTCTAGACATAGGGTGTGCACAGCAGTACTCCTTGTCAAAAGGCATAGACAAAAGTAAGGAAATATTTCTGATCAAAACCCAGTTGTTTTCCTAACTGCTGTTCTCCATTTCCAGCTGCTCCAGCCTTTCATTCCGCCGCAGGAAGTTAATGACAGCTGTTGCAAGGATTATGATGAGAAACTTCCTATTTAACTGATCTTTGGGCAGGCTAATAGCTTTGATCTGTCATTGTTTGGTCTGATCTAGTGCTGGCAACAGAAAAACTAGCCTTACTAGCATTCAACTAAAAGCTGATCCAAAATTAGATATGGAAATAGAATTATATCGTTCCATTTTGTTTAAATTACCATGCAATTTAAAAGGACTAAGTGAATAAGAATGTCCATAAATGGAATATGATTTATTAATTGTCTTGGCTTTCTAAGAACACAAAAGCGTTTTACCGAAAGAATAATAGCAATTGGGCATTGTCTTTCCAAATTCCAGAAGTTATTTCACAGCTATAATGAGTCTTAAGTGATAGAAATATTTCTTCAAAAGAACATAAATAATATGAAATAATAAGAATTAAACTCAAAGTGATTTTCAGAAGAAAATGATGTCATCATAAAAATTATGTCAAAAATATCATTAGTTTACTCTGAGTTTTACTGACGGAGCTTTTGTATTTCCTTTGGATCAGTCAGTGCATCTTAGAATTGGCTTTTGTAGCACTGTTTAGCTCTCCACAGGGTTCATGTCAAAAATTTTCTCCTCTAATCACTCTCCCACCCTTATCCCCATTACTCACTCACAAAGTAGCCTGCGTCCTACTTTGTTTGCTGAAAATTTCTGTACTCTGAAATTCCTGTACATTCTCTATTCCTTATTACCTCCAGACTGTCTTTATAAGTTTGCCCATGCTTTTATCATTTTCTGTGGTTTCAGAAAGGGTTTCCTCCTTTTTTGGTCTAACATTTTCCATTGTGCTCATTAATCCAAAAACCATTTTATCCACTTCTGTTCTGAGTCAGAAATTATGCCAGGAACCAGGAATTCAAAGATGAGTAATATGCCCCTGTAGGCACTTCCTGCCATCCCCTCCGCTATCAATTGCATTCTATCACGCTTGCATCACCAGCTTGCTCTTTCCACTGACTTGTTTTCCTATGCATGTAAGCAAGCACAGTGAGACAAAACAAAACAAAGCAAAACAAAATAAAAGCAACCTCTCCCTATTAAACTACTGTCCTAGCTGTGGCCTTGCTGTTCTCTCTCAATCCCATAGTAACATTCATATCTATGACATTTGTGTCCATTTATTCAGCACCAAGTAATTCCTTAACTTACACTCCTGCTTCCATCACACCACTTTTCTGAAATTTACTTGAAAATCATCTATGGTCTTCCAAAGGTCTTCTTTGCCGTCCTTTTTCTCTGACTTATTTTCAACATTTTTGATAGCTTTGGGAATCAGCCCCTTTGTTTCTGGCTTCATGATGCTAAGTTTTTATTATTGTCTTCCCTATGTGTCTGATTTTTTTTTTCCTCTATCTTATTTGCTGACCTTGGGCTTCTTGTAATTCCTAAATATAGCTATATCCCAAGGTTCTCTTCTATCTTTCCTTAATTTTCTTTTCACAAAATTGTCTCCTATAATATCTTCAACTAATGCCTTTGCATAACTGCCTACCACAATGTAGTTTTCCTTTTTTTTTGGGGGGGGGGATGGCATTAGGGGTGGGTGAGTATAATGCGCTAGCCTCCATCAGAGGTTGGGATGTATTTTTCTAAGACAGGGAAGAAGGGTTTGGATAGAACTCTAGTAGTATGTATGTATGTATGTATGTATGTATGTATGTATGTATGTATTTTAGTTTTTCAATGTGACCTAGTGATAGCCTCTTGGTTACATCATATCAAAGGTCTACTAAACTAAATCATAATTAGTAAAAATATTTATAGATGTAACATTAGCCTTTATAAACAAGAAACAATTAGATGGTAACTCATGCATCTCTAATGACATTACTGAGAAGGAGGAAAGGATATATTTTGTGGGAAGAGAATTCCCTGATTCCCATCAATGCTCAACTCACATTTCCACAAAAGACATGCCCTGCCTGCAGGGTCATTGTTTTGTAAACCTCAGGGCAAGCTGTGTTTATTACTAAAAGAAATTTGGGGAAGATATAGCACAAATCTACTCAGACTTTTCCACAGGACTTTATCTTTCATATCAAAAGCATGACAGCTATTTGACATCTTACTTTAAGACAAGATATTGACATCTTGGTTAGCCATAATTTTTTCTGGCTGAACCTGTAGAGTTTTGGGGTGTCATTCTAAAACTAACAGATTATGTGCCAAATGGTGTGTTACTTTTAAATGTGTTGCTGCTAATATCTTTTTAAATCCTCCTGGTTTAACAACTCAAGATTTACCAGATTCTTTCTGAGGATAATAGGGAAACTTAGTATCTGACTGCCTCATATTATCTCGAAAAAATCTCTGTGTCATAAACTTACAGTCTATTTGTTCCATTGATGAATATAAACACAACTAGACATTGTAATCCTATAGTATTTTTTCATGTGGAATCCTGTCATTTGAACTTCATGAAATGATTACTAATACAGGGGGTGCCAAAAAAATGTATACTCATACACATGACTTGTATTCATCTTTTGTTATCAGTATATATTGAGGATTACAATTTTAATACAGCTTTTTCATTTCTTAAAATGTGTATACATTGTTTTGGCACCCTCTGTATAAATACAGACCCTAAAGGCACACTATACAGGTGGAATGTAAGCAAATCAAGTTACTATGTCAACACTGTAGTTCAATTTTTTATTACACCTATTGTAGTTGTGAATTCTATTCACATAAGTATCTACCACTCTATAATGATCTTCTGCCTAGACATGTTATAATAAATTGCTTAATTGATCTAGCAATGTTGAGTGGAAATGTTTCTGTTTTTCATGCATTTTTTTTTCCAGTCTCACCTAAGATTTGAGGTGGAATAATGAAAAATTTATGGTTTGTTAGCTATGGCTAGGTAATCATATAACCAGTTTGTTACAAAATGTTTTTTTCTTAAAAAAAAACAACAAAACAAAAAACCTATCCCAATAATAATTTATATACTGTAGATGCTTGAGTAACCTTGAAACATTAGGTCGTGTTGCTGATGCACTTCTGCTCTTAGAATTTCTGGAACTCCAGCCCTTCAGGTTACAAGGTTACCATTTACCAGTAAATCCTCAAAAAAAATTAAGTCTGTTTTTTTTCTTTGTTTTACTTGACTATACATAAAAAAGTAGAAAACATTTAAACATTTGCTCCTTAGAAGTCAGGGATATAAAGACAACCTGCTCTAATGCCCTTTCTGTTGCTCGCCTGTGGAAATAGCATCAAAGATAGGAATTCCAGTCTTACAAAGACTAGTACGCTAGAATATGGGCCTGTGGTCCTAAAATTGGATGAATGATGCTTGCCATCATAGGGATCAGAATACCCCTTGCTTTAAGACACTTATGACACACCTGAGTGTTAAGATTCTCTTAAGAGAGTCAGCAGGTAGTTAAACAGATATGGTTACCAGAGTCATTGCTATAATAATAAACCCATGTTGCCCATGATAATAGTACCTATTGTTTTTGATGACATTGATTTTGAAATTAGCTTTAAAATATGAAGAACAATGGTATGGATGGTTATGGGAAGGCTATTATAGGTGGGAAGAATGGTATGATTAAAAAATGAGATTGGATGACACATTAAACATTCAGGATTTGGATACTATTGAGGTTAGCTTAATGTAGTTGTGGGAATATAGTGGATAGCCACATGGGAAGCTAATGTGGTTACAGATTGTAAGGGGTCTGAATGTCATGCCACCTAGATTTGTACTTTATTTGGTAGGCACAATCATTGACAGGAAAGGGGCCAATAATTTTCCCTCCCCCACCTTTTCAAGAGGATGATATAAAAATAGCTTTGTTTTTAAGATCCACTAAGCAATTACTCAAAAAAATTGACAGGTTACATACTAGAAGCACAGAGACCAGTTTTAAGAAACTCTCTCTCTCTCTCTCTCTCTCTCTCTCTCTCTCTCTCTCTCTCTCTCTCTTTCTCTTTCTCTCTCTCACCCTCACTCCTTTCCTTTCTGCTTTCTTTTGTTAAAAGACTAGGGTAATGACAGCCAATATTAGGGTAATTATCACTGGGTGGATAGAAAAGAGGGGAAGACACTGGCAAACAACAAAAAAAAATCACAAAAGCATAAAAACCAGATTTAATATGGAAAAAATGAAGAGGGTTTGAAACATAAGAAGAGACAAAATGCTGACTAGAAATGGGTAAATCTGGGGGAGATGTAGATCAGAGGTGGGGGGCAAAAATGTCGGGTTTGTTTTCATGCATGATGAATTAAGGCAAAAGGATAACAGCCAGATGAGAATGTTCAGGGCACATTCAGAAATTCAGGAGGAAGATGTGGACAAGAAGTAGAGATTTGAAAATCATCCACAACAAAGTAAAATAAGCAAACAAAAGCGATTCAGTGAGGATTTTTATGTTTTAAAGTCAGTGTTTTGCTGAGGGATTCTCTTTTGCCATAAGAGTCCTGGACTTCATCTCTTTTGCATAAGTGCCCTTCTAAATAATTCAGTGCAATACTTATTGTGTGAATGTCAAGCTGTATCATGGGGGCTGTTCTTAGGAATAAGCCAATATAGAAATGTTTTCGTCTGCTAATTGTTTAGTACTTTCCATAAACAGCTTATCTGCACAAGGTTTCTGCTTGTGCTTGAACTTCCCATGCTGGTGCTTTCACCATAAAAAGTTGAAGAATGTAGAACGCTCCTCCAAATCCTGTTTTGGCAGAAAAATCTTTCTTGGGGTTTTAAGCTTGTATTCAGTAAAGTTTGTGATCGAAGCAGCATCACATCAGACTAGATTTAATCTGTTTTTTAATGTCCAACAAAATTAAATCCAACCAACCTATTAACATAAATACACAGCAGTGGGGGGTAGAATCATATTATAGTAATAGAATTTCTAGGAAATATTTTGGAAAGATGGGAACCAGGATTCAGAGTAACTAATTGAGGTTTTTGTGGGCATCAACAGCGAAAGCATGTAACAGTTAATAGTCAAACAAATGTAAATGAGAATGAGAGATCAGGTTTAATCCTATCAGTTTGGTAAATAACTAAATGCAATAAAAAAATAGAAGTAGATTTATCATTGATACCAACATTGTAGGAAAACATAATCCTCTCCTACATTGTGACCAATTGAAAACTGGTTACATTTTTACCATTTGTATGGTAATTTTGTATGTGTAAATTGTATGTGTAAAAATAAATAATAACTATACCTTTTCATTCAAATTCTTACTTCTAGGAACATGAAACTACAAAGATATAAACAATAACAGCTGTCGGTCGGTTAAAACTTGGAAGAACACAGCCTTGTAGGAAGGGATAAACAAATTTGGGGACAGTCGGATAATTAAACAATATTCATAATTAAAACTAATAATATAGATATGTAATATTATTTAAAAAGCTCACAATGTATGTATCAAATGAAAAAACTAATTACAGAAGAATATGCATGATCCTATGTATTGGGTTGTCGGAAAAGTAATGACGCATGTTTGTAACAGATGGCACTAGGTCATTTTTGGAAGTACTAGAGTCATTCGCATCTATGTTATTGCTATGCATTTGACAGCTGACAGTTCTAGCTTCATTCTAAAAAAAAAAATTGAGCAATTTGGTTGAGTTTTGGAGAGTTTACAAGTTGAAGATGGAAGACCAAACTATGCATTTTGGCCATATTTTACTGTTTTACTTCCATAAAGGGAAGAACGCACGTCAAGCTTGTGAAAAGTTGCATGAAGTTTATGGTGGCAATGCTCTACCAGAACGTCAGTGCCAACAATGGTTCACGAAATTCCATGCTGGTGATTTTTATCTCAATGACGCTCCTCGGTCAGGGGGGCACACCGAGGTTGATGACGACAAAATAAAGGCATTGAAGGAGTCAAACCCACGTTGCATGACATGAGAGATTGCAGAAACATTGAACATCCATCACTCAAGTGTTCATTACCACCTGAAGAAGCTGGGATACGTAAGCAAGCTTGATATTTGGGTTCCACATGAACTCAAGGAAGTTCATTTGATGACTCGTATAAACATCTGTGATATGCTCACTAAACGTGAGGAAAACGATCCTTTTTTGAAGAGACTGCTAACTGATGATGAGAAGTGGATTGTTTACAACAATGTTGTGTGAAAATGGTCTTGGTCCCGACGTGATGATTCACCCCAGACGACATTGAAAGCAGACATTCATCACAGGAAGGTTATGCTCTCAGTGTGGTGGGATTTTAAAGGTGTCATGTTTTTCAAGCTCCTACCAAGGAGCCAAACAATCAATTTGAATGTGTACTGTTGGTAATTAGACAGTTTAAATGAATTCATCATCCAGAAATGTCCAGAGCTTGTTAATTGTAAAGGAGTTCTGTTCCACCACGACAATGTGGCACCACACACAAGTTTGATCACCTGTCAAAAGTTATTGGAGCTTGGATGGATGTGTTGCCACACCCACCATACTCACCTGACCTTGTGCCACTTCCACTTGTTTCGCTCTCTTCAAAACTCCTTGCGTGGTATAACGTTCAATTCAGATGAGGCTGTAAATCAGCACCTTGTTCAGTTTTTCGGAAATAAAGACAGGTCCTTCTATGAGCGAGGAATTATGAAGCTCACTGAAAGACGGCAAAAGGTTATCGAACAAAATGGGCAATATATCATTGATGGATCTTTTTTCTTTATTTAAATAAATGACCTTTGAAAAACATAGACAAAATACGTCATGACTTTTCCGACAACCCAGTACATATATATTATATGCATTAACTTTGACTAGAACAAAAATGGTCAAGTATTTAGACTCTGACTCTGTCAAACCAGTGGGAAATTGTTCCACAAAATAGGCTTTCTCCCTTCCCCTGAATCCTGGCCTTTTTGATGTACATCAGAAAGTATAGGTGGAAGACACTGAACAGGGAGTCTAGAGGGAGGCCTACACTAAAACTGGTGGAGAGCAAGACACAGAAGAAAGGAAAGGAAGATAGATCCAAGAAAAAAACTGCTGGGAAGAAAGAGCTTGTGAAATTATTTTAATAATGAGTTTTAGGAATTTGAGAGAGACAGAAGCAACTATCATGTAGGTTGAGACACTGAGATGGAAAAGGAAAATTTATCCATCCATCCATCCATCCATCCATCCATCCATCCATCCATCCATCCATCTAGATGCCAAGCCCCATACAAATTAGAATCTCTGTGGGTGGGACCCACAATAGGTATTTTTCAAAATACCACAGGTGATTCCAATGTGCAGCTAAGATAAGACTCCCATGGATCTTACCAAAACCCTACTCTTTTTGGTTTGGTTCTCTTAGTCTGGGAACCCCAGGGCACTCTTTCCAGAGACCCTTCTATAGGCATGCTTCCCGGCCCTGTCTCTCTCTCTCTACCGGTGCCCTGCCTTCACCTCCCTCTGTGGCCCCTTGAGGCATGCTGTATACTTCCTCCAGGACCTGTGAATGATAAACCTCTCTATTCCAATTTTTCTTGTGTTTTTTTGTTGAACCATGGTTCACTATCCAATACTCCAGGGCTCTATTTAACAAACCTTAATTTAACAAAATCATGACAGTTGTTTTCTTTATACTCATTATATAAGCAAGAATATGTCCAGATTTTTAAAGGTAGATGAATGGGTCTTCTGACAGAAGTAAGGAAGCCAGCACAAATCCTGGGCACCTAAAAGACCCTGCTTGTAGAATGTGATTAAATCACAGTTATGGTGCCCTTCACTTTATTCTTCCATTGGATTGTGAGAGTTTAAAGTATGGGCTCTGAAACACTGCAAACTGAGGTTTAAAACCACAACTTTATAATTACTGAGCTAAAAGTATTATATTACTGAACACTTCTAAACTTCAGTCTTCTCAAACATAAAGAATCAAGAAGAAAACCAACAGGCCTAAGAGTTACATACTAGCCATCTTTGCATTTTAATATACTTTATTACCAAATTACTTTCATGTCCCTCTGTTTGACCAGAGCAATACATGCCCAATCCTAGCTGCAAAAGAGTCTGACAAACCTATTGTTTTAAGCTGGGTTCATGGACGCTCAGAACAAATTAACAGACTTTTTTTTGGTAGGGAAAGAGAGAAGGGGTATCAATACATACTTAGGTAATTATATTGGGGTAATAATATCTAACCCGCAAACTACTGTCATAAGAACAAAATATGAATACACACATGCACACACACAATCAAACTGAACATAATACTTGTAAAGAGTACACAGTCATAAAATATTATGTAAAACTTTTTCCTTAATTTTCCTGAATTGAAAAAACAAAAACATCTACAAATGTAATGACTTCAAAAACAGTCACTTAGGCATTTTTATAGAACATATATATTATGTTTATTTTAAAATCTTTTTTTCCAACTAGGTCACAGAAGTCCTGGTAATGACACCAATAAAGCTTTCCTATAATTTTATATATATTTGCTAATTTAATCATGAATATTTTCACTTCAGTGTGTTTGATATAAACAAGGAAATGTAATAGTGTTTTTGATTTCAAATACAATATTTGTAAGTTTTACAGTAAGTATAGTATGTTGTTGGGTGACCATGGGAATATACATGAAACTCTCAAAAAAAGGCTAAATAGAAAATTTAAGCTACATTTGATAGCATTTGAAAAAGCAGATGGAGGTTTCGCTCTGGGAACTATTCCAGCCTCTAGTACCAACTTTCAAAGTTTAGTTGAATTCATTTTACCATATTTGTAAACTCAGAGAAGGCTTTTATTCCAGAGAACCTCCCAGTCTGTGCCCTGGCACCCACCCTGGTTTGCTGCAAATGGGTTGCAGGTACATCCAGAGGTGGCCCCCTCTACCTTTGTTTTTG
Source organism: Hipposideros armiger (assembly GCF_001890085.2). Taxonomy (NCBI): domain Eukaryota; kingdom Metazoa; phylum Chordata; class Mammalia; order Chiroptera; family Hipposideridae; genus Hipposideros; species Hipposideros armiger. The sequence goes on from NW_017731704.1 coordinate 1,598,049, forward strand.
CCAGTCCTTGGGGGGGGACTCCTAGTCCTAGAGCAGCTTTATCACTTTACCCCAGCGTCCACTAAAATACTATAATTTTCTAGATGTACTGGAACTTTTCATGTATTTATGCTTCATCTTCCAAACTAGATTGTATGTCTTAAGAACAGGGACTGAGTCTTCCTTAAGGGCCTACATGGTTATACAGAATTGGTGCTTACTGAGGATTGTTGATTGATAATTAATACAAACACATTACTTTTACCTGACATTCATTATCTATGCATTAATGTACTAATAAGTGTTATCTGCGTTATTTTGTTAAAAAAGAGAAATTTTAAAGTCTCTCCTATTCTCTTGATGATATCTGCACTATAATTGCCTCTTGATGGAATTATATAGGATAATTTCATGAGGCAATTAATGTTAACCTGCACTCATATTAAATATTATTTTTTTCCACTCTCTCTATTATATTGGTTCTAGGTTTAATTTTATCCTTCCAGATGAGATCAGGACTCATTTACCCCACCCTGTGCTTAGTTGTAGAAACCCGAGAGCTTGGAAGGTACTTGGAAATCACGTGTCCTAGCACTCCCATTTCATACATGAGGACTCTGAAACCAGGAAGGTTTAAGTTTTCATTTAAAGAAACATTTCTTGAACATCTGTCATATGCTTAACCCCGGGGTAAGTCCTAGGGATAAGTGGGCAAATTAGAAGTAATCATATACGAATTAAATGTGATATTGTATGCAATAAATGGAACACAGTGCCTGACATGCCATGCTCATTCACAAAACAATATTGGAACATTTTCCACTTAATACTGTAACTCCTAATTCTCCTAGATTGGAGAGGGTGCAAAAAAGCCTGAAAATCATGTGGCAGGTGAAGATTTCACTCCCAGTGTAATAAGACACTAATATCATGAGTGTTCTACAATTACACAGCAAGTGAATGAAACAGTAATTTAACTGAGATGTCTTGACTTTTGTTTAGTACTTTTTAATAACTCCATTTACAACTCTTCTTCAAGTTACATTATGAGTTACAGGTTCTTAGTATGAGATATGAAGGTCACAATATTAGAAAGTAGAGAGAAAAAATAACACAGAAAGAGAAGGAGAGTTTTTCTTGACTCTACAATATACATTATAGAAAACATGCAACATTATGAAAATACATGTATTATAGGAAGGATCAATACAAGAAAGAGGAAACTACTTCAGACACCTCTCTCTAGTGCCCCCTGGCCTAAGGGTTCGCAAGTAAGGAAGAAGGCATCCGTAGCTCTGTTTGCCTGTTTTTCATGAGAAGATTATTGGTCCTAATATGCTGTGAATTGGTTGCATTCATCATTGTAGAGACATAGAAAGAAACAAATTTATTTAATAAAATTATTTTAAGTTCAGGTAGATGATATGTATTCAGTTTTTAAAGAAATTACATCAATACTACATCATAAATGGCTTTAGGATCTGACTTGTTTCTCTGTCTCTAATTCCCTTGATGTATTTCACCCTCAGGTCACCTTTAAACCAGATCCGAATCATACACCTTCACTTCTGGAAAACACCTATAGGTTGTTTTGTATTACATAAGTAAAAATCCAAATATCTTCAGTAGGCATAAAATAAACCACTTGCTCCATAAATTCTCAAAAGCTCAAAAGCTTGAAGATCCTTGCTTTCAACCATGCAGCTTTAAAGTTCTGTTGATGTAATTTAAATAATTAAATGTCTTCATCATCTTGGGTTGCCATTAAAAAAATACCGTACACTGAGTGGCTTAAACAATTGACATTTATTTCTTCACTGTTCTGGAGGCTGGAAGTCCAAGACCAGGATATCAACATGGTCGGGCTTTGTGAGGGCTCTCTTCCTGGCATACAGACCACCTTCTTGTTGTGTACTCACATGGCAGATGGAGAGCAAGGGCAAGCTCACTGGTGTCTCTTTTTTAAATGGCACCAATCCCACCCATGACGAGGGCCCTACCTTCTTACTTCATCTAAACCTAAATACACCCAGAAGCCTCCATCTCTAAATATACTGGGGTTAGGTCTTCAACATATGAATTTTTTGTGGACACAATTCAGTCTAAAGCACTAAACTTTAATAATTCCAAGCTACTCTTGGTCTCTTCTGGTAAATACTGCAAGGCAGGAATTAATTGTATCCATGTATAAAAATACTGAGGTATCGATTTTTAGCTCCTTATCTAATCAAAGAATTCAGTCAACACAAATGAGTTTAAATATCCCTTCCATGACTACCCATAGAGAGAGTATCAACTCCACAAAAAGAATGTTATAGTTTGGGGTAGACTTATTTCTCATCAGTTCACCTATTTAGATTCTGTACTAATTAAAAAATAGATACACAAGCTAGATAAAGCATAAAATATCAAGTTGATTGGCAGTAAAACTGGATTTCAGGGCTGAACTTAGAGCTGGATTGGACTTTCTGCTTTTTTTCCTCCTGAATTGAACTAAACCACAAATTCATTGCTTAAGGGTTTGAACAATGTGACATACTACAGCAAGGGCATAGCTGTGTTGGTTAGATGACATCATGGGAGCAGCATGGAGAAGAACAAAAGTGGCCTGTGGGTGAGCTAGTTTTAAGAGAGAATCACAGTCTGGGACAATTTGTCTGCCTAGAAACTCTTCTTAGTTTTCCAGATTAAAGAAGTCATTTCTCCTCCTGTGTGAAAGAGCTAACGAGAGGTGGAGGCACGGGCAGGTTATCTACCCATGAGTGAAACTTTCCCAATTAATGAGCCGAGGCAGAAATATGAAAAAGTGAGAGAGTGGCTTTGTTTTGATTTTGCTTTGCTTGTGTGTTTGATTTCTGTCCAGAATGTACACACAAAACTCTCAGAGACCGAAAAGCTGAAGCACTGCAGAACTCAGACAACAGTCTGCTAATTATGTAGCATAATTACTTATTCTTTTGTAAGTAAATAAGGAATGAAGCATCAATACTTTATACATTGAGCAAACGATTAAGACAAGACTAAGATCCATTAACAGTGAAGAGAGAAAATAATCACAGTTGAATTCAAAATTCCTTTTAGAGAGGAGTTTCTCTTTGTTTAGGAAAACACAATGATAAGCCAGTTAGCCTGAAAAGGGACATTCTAATAGCATGGTTTGGGATAGGACCAAAAAGCACTTTCAACTACTCTACTTAAAAAATGAATAAGAATGGGATGGTGATACCATAGAGGAGAGAAGAGCAAATGAGAGATAGAACAACAATCTCACAAAAAGAATGTGCTGCAGTTTGGAGAAACTTATATCTCATCGTTGCTCCCAATTAGAGTTAAAACCAATTGAGAAACTGATACAGGAGTGAGATAAGAAGGAACATTATTAGCAGGGGTAAAACTGAATTGGAGAATGTGAATCGATTGTGCAGCCAAATGGGACTTTTTCTACTTTTTCCCTCCTGTATTGAACAGAACCACAACTAAGTCAGGGAACAACGTATGGGAGTGGCTACAGGCTTGGATTTCCTCATCTTTTATTGCTGTTCATAGCGACAGCCATCAAGACGTCTCATGTACTGACCTGGCTGCCAAGTGTGTGGTGGTTCACAAGGAAACAGACAGAGTAATAAAGAGCAGCAGATGTGGCGGGCAACCGGCAGAGGACATTACATGCTTTTTGCCAAATACACAAACAGTCTTGGGGTGGTGGTGGTTGTTAACCACTGGGGTCTACTTAGTAATGGAGGCCCGAGGCAAAAATGGATATCTCATTCCAGATGTCACGAGGCCACAGCCAGCCACCAGGGGTCTACTGGCCCTGCACATCACTGAGCCTCCAGCAGGAGGGAAGGGCATGATTGTCAAAGATCCTGAGGCTGCACTCTTCAGCATTATAGGAGAAGGATCCAGCTGAGACATGTACATAAGTGCCCCAGAGACAGAGATAAATGCTAAGGAAATTGAATTGCGCTCTGACCATAGTTAGCGTTGGCAGGAATCTGTCCAATTCTAAGGCCAAAGGAAAGGCGGAGGTCAATATGCTTTCTTCACAATCATATTAATAGCTGTGTCTAGCAGCCAATCTGAGGAGTCTAGACCATGTTAGCAGTATAGAAAACTAAAAGTGATAACATTTGGTCACTTGAGTTTTGCAGCTTTTGTGGCACCAGCAGAATAATGTCTGCCTTATGGGTGCTTTATAGCAATCACTCCTCCAGGATGTACTGATATGGCAGCGGTGAAGTGTTTTCCTCGTGGATTTTAGAACTCAGGACTGTAGGTGGAAGAACATGATATCCAGTGAGAAGACTCGGAAAGGGGATGATGAGGTCATCTCCTATGGAAGACAGATTAGCAAAGTTGGGAAATAATGTCACTGTGACCCCAATTTGTACCCACAGTCTTGTTTGGCTGGATTATCAGATTATATTTAACGTTCTTCATTTCTTTTCTTCCTTTGTATCCGCCTCCTGATACTTACCCTGTCTTTGATGGCTATGGAGTTGTATGATATTTAAAAATTATCCTTCATCCAACTTTTGGTAGAGACGATGCCAATGGTGCCAAGAAGTCTACGACAGCTGGACTATAGCGGGGAGAAGTGGCAGTCTTAGCAGCAGCAGTGTTTATGTGGCAGCAGTCATTCAGTCATTCCTCAGTGATGTGCCAATGCCACATGTGTGGATAAAAGTAAGTGTTTTTTAACAATTCCCCAAAGGGGTGCAAATGACTCAGTTTCTCTTACATGGGACATTATATGTTTATACAAATTACCAAGTAGGACCTACTCTTTCTGGTGTGTGTGTGTGTGTGTGTGTGTGTGTGTGTGTGTGTGTGTGTAGACTAGGCTCTGATATTAATCTTCCACTCTTCCTTATTCAGGTGATCACTACTTGCTAGCATGCAGAAGAAAATTGTTCTGATTAATCCTGCTATAGTTTAGAAGGCCATTCTAATTCGCTCCTAAAAAGCCTAAGAAAGGAAGAAAGGAAATTCCATGTTTTCTACATTCTGGTACCAAATATCATGCAATCTAGTAATGCCATTCCATCAATGTTTCAAAAAATAAACTCTTTTGAATAGGTCTACTTTTTTTTTTTTTACTTAAATTTGAGAAGATATTATTTTATTTAAAATAGAAATGCCCTCCTGTCCCCAGGTAAAATATACACATAAGTTTCCATGAAAAATGTTCAAATTAAAAAAAAAACATCCATAATTCTTGGAAAACCTATGGCAAGCATGTCAATAATTCCTTTGAACACTCAATGTTATTTTCATTATGCTACACTGGCTTGTTAGAAATATAGTTCATCTCTCTCATTACATCAAGATGAGCATAGAGAAGAAAATGTAAAAAGGAAAGCAACATGTGCCTCTATGGAAATAATAAGGAAGATAGCATTTCAAGAGCAATGCCATGTCGAGGATGACTTAATACCAAGGGCTACAAAGCAAAATTAACCCACCACTTTTGAATTTACTCAAAGAGAGCAAAAAGAGTGTTTTCACAGTTGTCAGAAGCCTTAGTTGACAAGGAGTCCAGCTGAATAAAGCAAAAGAAAAAAAATGACCGGTAATATGAGTTGACATCAAAAGTTTTATGGAATTCCACACTTGAGTAGATATCTTGACAAACGCAAGTGTAGAAAATAAAATGAAATAGAACATTACACTGTTTGTTCTTTTGGGATCAAATGGAATATATTTTAAAGTTTACATAGAAGTTTTAATCACAGAATCACACAATGAAAAGTCAGCTTGGCATAAAGGACTAAATTAAACAAAAAAGTTTGAATGTGAGTAAAATTTTCTCTGTAATCAAGAAAGCTGTTATAGGACAGGCGACTGTCATAGCAAGTAATTAAAGCAATGCCATAAGAAAATGGTGTTTATATATAACAGTGTAAAGTGAAATATAAGCTTAAGATAATCAGGACAAAAATAAAACAGAAATCAAGAGAATATTAAAGCAGAATTTTGTAATATCCTGGCTAAGTATACAAATACTCTGGTTGAATTGACAGAGCTTTTTCTATCGTGAGTAGAAGTTTTCCCAAATTATTTTGGCTAATGTTTATCGTGGTCAACTGACTTTTATATTCATTTAATTGGCAAAGTTATAGAATGGGAAAGAACTTTAACATATCTGTGGCAGATAGATGATATCGATAAATAGATGATAGATGATAGGTAGATATATAGATTTTATTTTTTAATTTACAAATACCAAAGCGCATTTTTGATGTTTGACTTCCCATGTAGCATGATCCAGGGAAGGGATGCTCTGATAATTTGAACTATTACTACTCTAATTTAGAATAAAAAATTGTCATCATAAATTAATCAACTCTCACACTTGTGTCAGTTCTCCGAAGGGCTCTTTATTCCTGAGCATTGAAAGTGAAAGCTGGTTTGTTTTTTTTAAGGCACAAGGCCAGATCCCCAAATCTGTGTTTGACTTGGTGAGGTCCAGCCACACTTCAGCAGGTTTCCTTGTGGATCCCAGGACCATCATCCATCTGCGTGTTTTATATACATGTCTTAATTATGCGTATTATTTATAGTGACTATAGGCTTTTTCCACCTTAAATTGTCACAACAGTTTTGCCACACTGAAATACTAAACTGATTCCAATAACTTTTTCTCCCCCAAGAATAATATTAGTTGCAAGAAAAGACACTTCAAACAGAACCTATATGTATTGTTTCCTTCATGTATCCCTTTATTCAGCAAATATACAGAGAGAACACCTGTTGTGTTGTAGAAATAATGCTCAGCATTGGCCATACAACAGGGACCAAGTTAGAAAGGGAGACCGATGTTTTGGAGTTTATGGCTTTGTGGCAGAGATTATTAAATACACAATTATTGTGATGCTGCGTGATACCAATTTTGGTAAGTCAGTAAAATTTTAGTAGTGAAAGTGATATGTCAAAGTAAGACTAAAATGATGAGTAGAATTACTTTAAGAAAAAGCCACAAGTGGATTGGTGAAGTGCCCTTTATTTACTTTGATAAAATGTATTTATTAAAATTCCATATGTCAAACTTAGCCTCTGAGGACACAGCAGAGACCAAACACCCTAGGTCCCTAGTCTTATGGAATTTGCATTCAGTTTGAGGAGACAAAGAAAATTAATTTAAACACCTATAAATAAACAACCTTAGATAGCAACAGAACTATGAAGAACCAGAATTGGTTGTAGTGACATTATGTTTGCCTCCCCAGCATCTATTTGCTCCGATTTTTTTTTTCAAGATTTACTTTTTTCCCATGTAGCTCACATTCCTATGGGAAAGCTGATGTCTCCTTTTGTATTAGGAGTGGGCACAATTATTCTAAAAGTAATTTCATTTCTTTGCAAGTGAATAATTGAGAGTCACCCAAACCTAAGTAAAGCAGTTTTTGCATTCACCTGACCTTAGATGTTAGATCAGGGATGGTAATGTAACACAATTCTAGCCAATGAAATATGAGGGAAACATTGTTCTAAGCCTCTAGGGAAAAAGTCCTTACAGGAAAGGGGGGAAAATGGCCTCCGTCTTCCTATGGTTGTGATGCCTAGAGTTGCTGCCATGTCCCCATGTGGTTGAGAGAATCTCAGCGAAAAAGAACAAGGTTCTTGTTGACTGATGTTGATTTCCATCTGCCTCTGGGTATCCAGTTACATAAGTCAGTGATCACAGTTGCATAAATCAATATAATTCTGAATTTCTGGTACTCATATGAAAACATTGTAAATGAAACCAGGGAAATGTTTGATGTATTAAAAAAGAGGTGGGGGAGAACAGGGGATAGTGTAGTTTCTGCTTTAGAATGGCTAGTCAAGACGGTCTTTCTGAAGAGGTGATATAAGGTGAGACAAGAAGTTAGCCATGTGAAGTCATGCAAGCAGACCCTTCCAGGAAGCTGAAAGAACAATTCAACAGTTGCAAGATTCAGCCAAGAATAAGGAGGTATGACATTACAGATGAATGATGTTCCATTGATAAGAGGCTCATGAGACATATGGAAAGGTTTAGGATGCAATCTAGGAACCATTAAAGCATTTGAAGTTTGGGGATGATAAATTACTCTCTTTTTTCTTCTATGTAATATTAAATATGATGTTTTTCACTACTGTTAAAATGTGTTATGTAGTTTACAGCAAGCACATTTCACTTTACAGTGTTGATGAAATTAACACCATTCTTATGACATGAACTTGTCTTATTTCAAAAGAATCGATGATAGGAATTTCTTACAGAACACCATGATTCAGTTAGTATAATCATTAACAAGAAGTAAAGATCAAAGACAATATAATTTCAATGAAAAATAAATTAAGTCTGGAAATTTTGTCTTTTTAATTACTGTATAAATAAAAAATAAAGTTGCAGGATATAACTGCCAAAGAATATTTTTTTAATCTAAAATACTCCCTCGTCAAGACAACACCATACTAAGAACAGAGGTAATTGAGATAATTAAGGATGTATGTCTTGAAGAAGTGAAGATCTTTAATTTGTTTAGATATATATTTACTGAACAAATTTAAAATTGTTTCCTAAACTTTCATATTGCTACTTTTAAAAAGTTGTGTATTATAAATATATTTCTTTAATAATGTATATCTTTACTAAAATACTCACTATGGGAACATATTGACTGATTTCCACAAATATTTACTGAATTCCTTTGTGTGCAATACACTATGCTAGGGACTTCAAAGAGAAGTACAAAAAAAACCAAAAACAAGATTCTCTTCATACTTTAAAATATCACACCTCAGAGAGGAGAAGCACATATAAAATAGAAAATCATATAAAATAGAATGAGACATAATTTTGAAAGAAGTATAAAGAAGAAGCAGAGATCACTTTGGCTAGAGAATCAAGAAAAGGCATGCTGGCCAAGCATTTCAGGAATGTCTTTACACATAAGTCAGCAGTTACAGGTGAGGTAGAAGGGGTTTTGAGTAATTTTGAATTAAATAATGGATTTTTTAGTGGGTGTAGTGTTATGATTATAATAGTACTCATGTCTGATTCACCAACTGTTAATCTCAAGAAACAATTCATATTTAGACTCATCACAGGGAGTTACAATTGTCCATATTCCTTAACATTTTACATGTATGAAGGTTAATGATTAGAGATGTATTTCCTGATGTCAAGTAATTAGCACTGCATTAAGAGTCCAGAGAGGAAAAACAGGGAATTTTGCTAATTTTTAACGCATTTTCCCCCCACAAAAGTAACTAAGCGTCAGGAAAGGAGATGATAGAGACCATGGGTTGCCAGAGGAGCTGTGAAGTGTATTATAAAATAACTGCAATTCCAAATCAGATACTCAGTGCCTATTTGATTTTGCTCAAATCCCTTTTCCATCCTTAGCTTTAGTTTTAACATTTGTAAACTTGAAATAATATGTGCAGATTTGTTCTAAGACATGAGAAAATGTATGAAATAATTTTTTTCAGCTCTAGAATTGTGCTTTTCAACATGGTGGCCACGAGCTATATCTGGCTATTTACATTTAAAGTAATTAATATTGAATAAAATTTAAAATTAAGTTCCCTATTCACACTAACAACATTTCTAGCACTAATAGCCACATGTGGCTACTATACTTGACAGCATGGACAGCAAATATTTCTAACACTACAGAAAGTTTTATTGGAGAACACTGCTCTAGAATACAATACACACATCAACTGCTTTTTCTACTTGTTTTCATGGTTGCAGAAAAACATATTCTAGTCAATAACTGAATTCTTTTAGGTAGAAAATACCTTTAAAAAGTAGTACAAAATCTATTTTTATAAGAAAATACCTTCTTAACAAAGCGTTATCTATATAGTGCCGTGTGTTAATTTTCTCAAAAACCTCAATGTTTTTTGTTTTAAAGATTTTATTGGGGAATTGGGGGAGGAGAACAGACAAGTTGCTGTCCTTTTGTTCTTCAGTCTAGTTGTGGAGGACGTTGCTTCACTGGCCCATGTTGGTATTATCATTGCGGTCTTCCTGGGTGAGGCAGTCATTCACCGGCCATTGGACGGCCACTCACGGCGGCTCGTGGCAACTCACGAAAGCTCATGCCTGCTGCCGGCCAGCCTCACTGCAGCCTACACCGTCACTGGCAACTCACGGCAGCCCAGCTCCAGGTCGAGCTGTTGTTCACCACCTTAGCTGTAGAGGGCACAGCGTCACTGGCCCTCATGTGGGATCTGAACCGGGACCCTGCTGCTCAGAGCTGGCATCCCAAGCCAACTCTTAACCAATGCGCCACTTGGCCGGCCCAAAAACCTCAATTATTTTTGACAGTCCATGGGGAAAATAATTTCATTTATGTACAGGATCAGAAAATGCAGTCAGGAATAAAAATAATTCTGTAATCATAAGGTAAGAGTAGAAGCCATATTGCATTTTAAAAGATGCTCCAAACACTGTAACATATACATTCAAATTTTTTAATGTATAATATACAAAACAGTAAAGTGCATAGGTCTTAAGTCTATAGCTTGGGGGATTTTTACTGACATACACATCTGTGTAACCACCACACTTCTAGTCCCTCGAAGTCTCTGTTGTGGTCCTTTCCTAAAAAAATCCCTCTCCATAAAGATAACCACTCTACTGACTTCAATCACTAAGAGATCAGTTTTGGTGGCTCTTGCCTTCACATAAGTGCCAGTAGATAGTCTACACTCCTTTTGGCTTCTTTTCAGTCAGTATTACGTCTGTGCCATGAAGCCATGTTCTTACAAGTAACAATAACTAAGCTCTCCTGTTCTAGTGAAGGTGAAGTGAGACCACCACTCAGAGAGGACAGCGCAGTTGCCTAACTACTTTTGGTGCTTAGCAAAATGGCTTTCAATGGTTCTAATGTATATTAACTGTATATACTGTTAAGAGCTTGCTTAAGAGAATAGATTTATTTTCATGACTTTCTTTCCCCTTTTAAACATGCAGAAAGTTCCCAAACATCATTGTTCTTATCCTTTAAAGTCTGTACTTAAAGTTTATTCTCCAAGGTGGCTGCCATCTTTTCTGAATATGGTGATCCCTGCAACTTCAATCCTGTGAATTTCTAGCTCCCTGAAGCTAAGGGTTTCTCTCCATATAAACAGCACTTGGACATGACAATTAAGGCAAAAGATAAGAGAGGTCTTCACAAACAGAGGTGTTTCAGACCCTCTTGTCTTTTGTGTAAAAGCAATTGTGAATACTCTTGTTTTTCTAATCCCTAGATCTGTAGTCCTGTTTAAAGATTAAGTGATCACACAATCATCCTTGTGAAGATCCAATATCTAAACATTAGATCTGAGTAGGTTTGAGCTTTAAACTTTTCCTGAGTAGAACATGCACATGAATACAGTTACCACTTCTTATGATGTACCAGGTACTCTGATACCCTTTACATAATCATTATTTTGTGTAAAACTCTGCCCACCCCTTTTTGCACACCTTTGAGATTTTGAGGTAAGGATTGTTTTCTCCGTTTATACAATAGATGGAGGAACAAAGCTCACAGAAAGCTTAATTGAAGTTTAGTTTAATTTAATTCCCCCATTGAATTCAATAACAAAGCCTGGCTTCACTCAATCTGACATGATTGCAGACATCTATCTTTTTTGTGTTTTCCTAAGAAAGTATGGAAATAGTATAGATGTTAAGGCAATATTATATATTCTGTGCATCTTCATATCTGGGCTTACATACAAAACCTGTTCCTCTGATGCCAGAATCAAACCTTTTAGAGAAGAGAGATAACCAACTTGTAAAAACTAAAGGCTAATGCTGACAAAATGGAAATGATATTAGAAATAGTGTAATCAAAATGTACCGAAAATACACAGTTTAAAATGTAGGTCTCAAGTAATACTTATACATTTTTATAATTTGTAAACTATATTGTTATAAAATGTGAAATTGTATTCTACAAAGCTATGTACTAATGTAGATTTCCAAGTTTCTTTTTCATTAAAGTAGGAAAAAGGTTTCCCTTATTATAGCACAAAGAATTAACAAAGCCATGGAAATAAGTACTCTCATTTTATTCACTAAATATTGTTCTGTTGTATACTGGAAGGTAAAATTTAAGATTAANATATATATATATATATATATATATATATATATATATATATATATATATATATATATATATATATATGTATTATCATTATTAGCATAACAGTCAGACACATTCTAATCCAAAGGTGGAGAAACGGGTTAAACTGTGTTGGAAAAGTCAAAATAATTAATGTGGAATATACAAAATCAAATATTGCCAATAAGCTGACACAATTTAGGCCTCTATTGCAGGAAAATGAACCCTTTTAAAATGTTTTTATATATAAAGGCATAATGGGTTCTCTTTTCGTCATGTCAGCTTCTCAGCAAATTTAAGAACTATTTGATACATAATGTTGTACATGGTAACTATAAACATGAGGTAACAACTGAGCTGTTGTCTTGCTCTCTAGGATTCACTTTATAGCAAACCTTGAGATCAAAGTGTAGAAGAGTTACATTTCAGTATTTAATACAAATATCATTTCCTCTATTTCTAAACTTTTAGCTGTTATCTAAGGTTTTGCTCCTTGACCTAGCTTTTCTCAGATAGGTAAGGTCCCAAGAAACGATTAGGTATAACTGTTTCCTAAATGTACTACTGGGTGTGGGGAGGGGGGGGTGGGGAGAAGTCTGTAAAAACTGTAGAGCCGTTAATGAAGTGTGTTTTCCCTGCAAAATATACTTACTTTCGATAATCTCAGAGTACTGAATCAGTGAACCTGACATGGAAATATGTTTTAAGTAATCTAAATGTTGCTGTGATGTTTACATAGTAACTGGACTTTTCAAAAAAATTAGCAAATAATGAATGAAAAGGGGGATCTCCCCGTAAACATTTCAAAAAGAGAAGGAAAAAGGCCATAGCAATGCAGTGAGTTAGAGTCTTTAAAGTAATCTGCTTTAGATAATTGCCCTGATAAATGGCTGGATTCCTGTTTGTAGGTCCTGTTGGAAAAGATTTTTATTTCCAAGATTTAGAAAAGCAGATTTTCACAAAAGACAGTGCTTTTGACTTAACTGATCTCTCACAGGGAGTGTGCTCCAGTTTAGGAAACCGGAGTGTATTTTCTATTGGATCGAGCTCTAAAGCAGACATTACGGGGGAATTCTTCCATTCTGCGCACAGCTGCTGGGCTAGTTGGATGGAGCTTGCGCCAGTGTGTGGAGAAAGGGAGGTCATGAGTCTGATACTTGAACAGATCGTTTTGCTTCACACAGAGAAAGCTCTGCTAACAAAGACTTAGGTTACAGCCTAATTCCTCCCAGTGCTAGCTGAGTTCCAAGTGTGAGGCTATTCCTATGAGGGACGAGGCTCTCTAAAGACCTGATGGGACCCCAATGAACAACACATAATAGTGTTTTCAGCATCAAATGATTTCTGCCAAAATGTAAAGGTAACCAATCACAAACAAAATAGGGTTCAATATTTTTTAGCATTTTCTGTTAAAATAATTGTTATTAAAGCAAATCAACCTTAAAAAAGCTATCACAGTTTTTAACTAGAATGCATTTGTGTTTAGGTTGGGCAGAGACAGCTAAGACTTTATTTTGGAAAAATACACTTGACTTGGCTTTTCGTTGGGGGGATGGGTAAGAAGCGGTCCTCGGGGCATTAGGCTCCCAGCCATCAAGGGAGGGCTGAGGCCTGGGGCCAAGCCTCAGACGGGGTCCTATGCCCGATGCTTCCCTGCACTGCTCCTTTCCCGCAGGTTCAGAGGCCAGGAGGGACCCCGGTAGCCATTTACTGTTTACTTGGGAAGACGTCAGGTGACTCAGATCCCAGTTTCCCATTGCGAATGTCAATCTTCACAACCATGGCCATTGGAGGAGCTGGTGCTGGTGTGGCTGAAGGAGCCGGTACCCAGCTAGAGCAGGAGTTGGGCTGGCACCTCAGGCTGTGTTTGAGGCCAGGGTGTGTGAGGCTCCCATAGGCTGGGCTCAGCCCCCCTCTCCTCGCTCTCCAGCAGTTTGCAGTAGGTGGCAGTCTCCACATCCAGGGACAGCCAGGTATTCATGAGATTCTGGTACTAGCGCAGGCACGGGGCCATGTCCTGCTTGAGAGCAGCCTCCAGCTCAGGGACCTTGGCCTAAGCATCCTTAGGAGCCAGCTCCCCATGCTGCTCTGCATCAGCGATGGAGGCCTTCAGAGAAGTCCTCTGACCTTTGAGGGCCTCATCTCAGCCTGGAGTCAGCTGATGTTCCAGTTCATCTCAGAAATCTCCATCTTCCTGTGATGCAGGTCATCCATGCTTCCCAGCCAACGTCGGCAGCTCCTCTTACTTGATCTGGTGCATGGTCTCAGCCTCTACCCAGCTGCGGTTGGTGATCTCCTCATACTGGGCCTTGACCTTGGCCATGATGCCGTCCAGGTCCAGAGAGCAGCTTTTATCCCTGGACAGCACCACAGACGTGTTGGAGATCTGGGCCTGCAGTTCACGGACCTCCTCTTCGTCTAGCTGCCTACAGAAGGTGACCTCGTCAGTCAGCCCTTCTAGGCGGACTCCAACACTACATAAGTAAGCTTCATCCACATCCTTCTTGACGAGGACAAACTCATTCTCTATCGCTGTGCTCTTGTTGATCCCATCCTTGTACTTATTCTCCACCAGCATGTTGCCAGACTCCACCTCCAGTCTGTGTTTCTCCTGGGCCAGTGTCCAGCTGCCGACAGTTGTTGATGTAGCTGTCCAATACATTGTTCATGTTGCTGTGAGTCATTGTCTGCGATTGCGGGAGGTTCCACTTTTGGTCTCCAGAATCTTGTTCTGCTGCTCCAGGCTCCGCACCTTGTCAATGAAGGAGGGAAACTTGTTGAGGGTCGTGATCTGTTCCTTCCCCTGGTGCGCACGGCCTGGATGTTGGGGTCCAGCTTCAGGGCGCTCGGCAGGCTCTGGTTCACTTGGACAGCTGTGATGCTCCCCACACCCCCAGCCCTTCCACCAACCAGATTCAGGTTGATGCCCAGGCCCGCCCGGTAGCCACTGCCCACCCAGGTAAAGGCCGAGGAGCTGACTGGGGGCCAGGAGCACTCGAGTAGGAGCAGCTGCTGAAGGTCCGGGGGCCAAAGATGGACACCCTGTATGTCTTCTGGGTCACCCTCATGGACACAGTGGAGGCTGGAGTGGAAGCAAGGGGGCCACACAAGACAGGGACTCGAGAAGGAGCCAGAAAGCTCTAGAATGAATACTTCTAAAGTTGTGTTTTTCTACAAAGTGGACTAGACTTCTTTTAAAGCTGAGAAATAAGTAAAATACTTCTGGTATAAGACATTAAAGTTAGGATGCTCAACAAAGAATCAATCGTTTTAGAAGAATATTTTAAAATTATATCCATATGTGGTAAATTTTAGAAATGTGACTTATTTATGCCACAAAGTTTAAAGGCATTTTCCATTAACATCTGTGAAACCATTTCACTTAATTAAATTGGTATTTTGTTGGTTTTACATAGGATAATTTTGTTTTTACCTCTTAGTGTACATTTTTATTGTACAAGTATATAAAATAAAGGGACTCAACAATACTTGAGATTGTTGTTCACTTAACTACCATCCCTCCCAAAGATAAAGTTAATAGAATGGTAACTACATTCTATTAGTTTTATCTTTCAAGTATCTCTGGGACCAGACGTTTTTGTCTCCACATATACTGCCAATACTGTAGGGCATAACCCTTCACCTGAACATCATAACGTTCTCTTGTTGGTCTGCTTGCCTCCAAAATCAGAGTCATCTTTCCAGTATGATCTTTCTAGATCGTAAGTTTCACCATGTCATTTCCTAACTCCCTGTTTTCTTTAGGATAAATGTAAGATGCTCCATGATCTGTGTCAAGCTAGGCTTGGTCTCTATGAGCCAGTTATAATGAATTAGTTCCAGTTTCCCAAATGTTCATACTTGATAATTGTTCCATTCATTTTACCCACTGTTCGAAATTCATTTAATTTGAATAGTTATCCTTATCCTCTTTTCCTTTGCAAAACAAACAGCTGAATTGTTTGCTTCCTCCATACAGCATTCAAACACCTGGGGCGCTTGGCCCTCCATAGCTCCCAGGGCTGAACCATGACTAGTCTAAGCCCACATAGTGGTTTTCTCTTCTCCTCGCCTCTCCTGTGGCCATGGATCACTTTTAGCGTCAGTATGTGACCCTCTGAGTCAGAGGGACAGTCTTGCAAGGAGACAAGACAGGGACTTCCCTCTGTTCCTACTATTGGTTGATGCATTGGTAGGTGTGATACTTTAAATAGTTTTAGGGGAAGAACTCAAGGACAGATGCAAACCCCAAGAGTAGCACAGCAGAAAGAGAAAAGAAACTTTCCTTGATCATGTCCTGAAGCCACTGAATTAACTCTGGACTGATTCTATCTCCAATTTGTTATGAGATGACAATTTTCACATTATTTAAGCCAATGTTAGGTGGGTCTTCTGTTATTTGTCATCAAAAGCAGTCTAACTGATACAAATTCCCACAGCGCCTAAGAGAGATGTCTTTGCTTTTGGGTTGTCGGAAAAGTCATGATGTATGTTTGCAACAGATGGCACTAGTTCATTTTTGGAAGTATTAGAGTTATTTGTATCTATGTTATTGCTATGTCATTTGACAACTGACAGTTCTAGCTTCATTCTAAAACAAAACTTGAGTGTTTTGGTTGAGTTTTGGAGATTTTACAAGTTGAAGATGGAAGACCAAACTGTGCATTTTGGCCATATTTTACTGTTTTACTTTCATAAAGGGAAGAATGTGCGTCAAGCTTGTGAAAAGTTGCATAAAGTTTATGGTGACAATGCTCTACCAGAATGTCAGTGCCAACAATGGTTCACTGTTGAAATTCCGTGCTGGTGATTTTTATCTCAATGACGCTCCTCGGTTAGGGTGGTCCACTGAGGTAGATGATGACAAAATAAAAGCATTGATTGAGTCAAACCCACGTTACACGACAAGAGAGATTGCAGAAACATTGAACATCCATCACTCAAGTGTTCACGACCACCTGAAGAAGCTGGGATATGTAAACAAGCTCGATATTTGGGTTCCACATGAACTCAAAGTAGTTTATTTGATGGCATGTATAAACATCTGCAATGTGCTCATTAAATGTGAGGAAAACAATCCTTTTTTGAAGTGACTAATAACTGGTGATGATAAGTGGATTGTTTACAACAATGTGGTGTGCAAACTTTTTTGGTTCCAACGTGATAATTCACCTCAAATGACATCAAAAGCAGACATTTATCACAGGAAGGTTATGCTCTCAGTGTGGTGGGATTTTAAAGGCGTCATGTTTTCCAAGCTCCTACCAAGGAACCAAACAATCAATTCGAATGTGTACTGTCAGCAATTGGACAGTTTGAATGAATCCATCGTCCAGCAATGTCCAGAGTTTGTTAATTGTAAAGGAGTTGTGCTCCATCGCAACAATGAAAGACCATACACAAGTTTGATCACCTGTCAAAAATTATTTGTTTGTCAGGATGTGTCGCCACACCCACCATACTTACCTGACCTTGTGCCATCGGACTTCTGCTTGTTTTGCTCTCTTCAGAACTCCTTGTGTGGTATACGTTCAATTCAGATGAGGCTGTAAATCAGCATCTTGTTTAGTTTTTCATAAATAAAGACAAGTCCTTCTATGAACAAGGAATTATGAAGCTCACTGAAAGACGGAAAAAGGTTATCGAACAAAGCAAGCAATATATCATTGATGGGTCTTTGTTCTTTATATAAATAAATGATCTTTGAAAAACATAGACAAAATACGCCATGACTTTTCTGACAACCCAATAATATATACCTGATCTCTGCTAATATTCACTTCCCCTGAAGACGTGCCTTCATTGTTACTTGCTTAGAATTCACCTTCTGTTTTATGCCTTTAAGGTTTATGCATATAGTTTCTACACATACTTAGATAGCACTGCAATCCTCTGCTGACACATCTAAGACACGTCCTGGTGTGCTTGGCATGTATTATGTTGTTACCACCTGTCTATGAACAAAGCATAAGAAAACGAATGACTGTTTCAATTAATCAACTTATTTAGGCTCATATAGTTCCAGGACTGACCTTCATATAAATTATAAGTGAATAATTCTTGTTGATGAAGATAAATGTTGGTTCTATGTGCATAAAAGTGTTATTTCACTATGACATGTCAAAGCCATAGGGAGTGGAAATCTTTTAAGATAGTTTTGCTAATACTACATAATTTAGAATATTATTATAACAACTTTCATTGATTTAGAAAAAAAATCTTTTTTTTGCCCTTGAAAGCTCTTCATATGTGTAATTATATTTTGTTCTTCACGATACCTTTATTAAATGTAGGAGAGAGCAGTGTTTTTAAATATCTTCCAAGTAAGAGTCCTTTAGTTATAGAGAGGATAATTCATGATTTGCCTGAAGGACTGAATGCCTTGAGCCTCCTTTTAAAAAGCACCTTAGACTTACATCCTTCTCTCAGGTTAGTTCTCTTTTTATCTCTATCTGGGTACAAGTTCCATTACTAGCTTGTCACCCATGGATGAGACCCACAGTTCCAAGAGTGCTGCTCATATTGTGTCCCCAGACCCCTGCATCAGACTCACCTGATATTTTTTTGTTAAAAATGCTAATTTCTATGCCTCTTCCTAGACCTTCTCAATCACACTGACTGGCATTGTTTAGAGTTTAAGAAACTACTTTTTAAAGTGTATCAGGTGATGCAGACATGAGTTTTAGAACCACGATTCTTGGCTTCATTTTTAGTTTACTTTTTTCACAGCTGCTATCACTTACTTGGATCCTTATTTATTTTCCCAGGCCATGACTGTTGTTAGAGTAAGACTGACTCCCATCCCTTTTGCTGCTTGTCCTTCAAAACAGGCCCCTTTCAAAGCGTGGTGGTGTTGCCTACGCAAACAGCTAAGCAGACAACATAGATACTAATGTTCTCCTAGAGGTTAAATTCAACCAATCTTTACTGAAATATGCAGGGCAAGGCTGCTCTCTCACTGTCCACTTTCTATTTTGGCAGATGCTGTAGTGGCCTCTATACCCCCACACATGGGGGTTGTGTTGTGAGAATTTAGTTTATGAAATTCAATTTTCCTTACTTGGCAATAAGAAAAACATTTCCTTACCATGTTGTGATAAAACCTATTTGCTTGGTGCATAGTAAATACTCAATGGTGTTTATTTTTTATAATTGCATTAAAATTACCAGACTTAGAGACTCAAGCAACACAAACGTATTTCTCACAGTTTTCATGGGTCAAGAGTTCAGCATAGCTAAACTGGGTCCTCTGCTCACGGTGCAGAACAAGGGTGCAAGCCAGATGCCGACCAGGGTCCACTCTCAGGAAATACAGGCTGCCCTCAAGTTCCTGCCACACAGGCCCCTCACAACATGGCAGCCTATTTCTTCAAGGCTGGTGCAAATATCTTTATATATTCTGAACCCTCTTTTAAAAGGCACACTTAATTAGCAGGCCCACACAGGAAATCTCATGTTTGATTAAGTCAACTGATTAGGGGCTTTGATTACATCTGCAAAATCCCTCTACCCTTCCCACATAACGTAACCTAATTACAAGAATGAAATCCATCCTATTGGTAGGCACCACGTGCACTTGAGTGTTGACGATTATACAGGGCACCTACACTCAGAAGCAGGGATGTTGGAGGCCATCTTAGAATCCTGGCTACCACAATAAATATTTATTCATTTTGAATATTTTTCGCATTGGCTATTTTTTTATCAACATACAAGTAAATGTAAAAAAAATGAAAGAAGACAAAATATGTGTATTATTACTGGTATCCTTCCCAGTCTGTTGGCAATGATATTTTAGAAGATTCTCATATATGTTTCCAGAGTATGCTATGCATCTATGTGCTAAAACACTGGTTTTTTTTCATAGTTTTGTTTTTTCATTTATCAATCTCCAAGGTGTATAATTAGCAGCACATATATATCTACCACATATGCATGTATATATTTATATGTATGTACTTGTAATATTATTCCATTGTGTAGGTGTACCATAAGTTATTTAACTAGTCCTGTATTGATAAAAATATATTTACTCTTTTATTATTGTAAATATATCCACTATTTATGTCATTTTGCATATGTTCATATATTATAGGATAAATTCCCAAAGGCAGAATTTAAATAGTAAGTGTTCTTAATGTTGATTAATATTGCCCATTGTTTTCAAGGACGTATCACGTTACACTCACAGTCTCCTTCTATTGTGGCCAACACCGCATTAGAAAACTTTCAGCTTTCTCAGTCTGACAGGTGAACAATCATACTTCATTATTGCTATCATTTGTGTACCATTTGATACATTCAAAAGTCATTGTATTTCTTTTTCAATAAGTTATCTGTTTGTATTCTTTATTAGTTTTTCTCCTATGGCATTTCTTGTTCCCTAGCACGTAGTGGAATATTCAGAGAGGACTTACCCCAGTCCGACAAGCAGGAAGTATACTCTTCCAGGACCTTCAAAGCATAGCGAGTCACGTGAGCATCTGCATCCTCAGGAAACCAGCTCCATGCCTGGGGCTTCCATCCATGGGATGCCTGTTCTTCTCTTCCATCTCCTTCCTCCTTCCCTTCTGCTTCACCAGGTAACAATCACGTCAGGTTGTTTTGTAGCCAAGGTTTTGTAGGTAGGTAGTTTTAAAAATGCAGACGCTGAAATAAATAACAGGCACAGACTCAGAAGATTTGCTTTTGAACTCCAGTGGTGATATTTGCTAGCTGTCTTTTCTCATAGAAATCATTTCACCTAGCTGAAGCTCAGTGGTTGTAAGGTTTAAACTATGTAAAATATGTGAGAATAAAATAAGCTAAATAAATTATTTAAAGAAGATAAGTATTTTTACTTTTTTTGACATTGGTTTACTACACAATGCCAGGATGTTCTGAAAATCCTAATTAATTTTAATCTACAAATGCAATGAATGAGGTAGCACAAGTAAGTACAGTAATACCTTGGTTTACGAGCATAATTTGTTCTGGAAACAAACTACTTGTATTGCAAGACATTGCTCGTTTACCATGTTAAAATGTATTAGAAATGTTTGCTCGTCCTGCAGAACACTTGCAAACCACGTTACTTGCAATTCAAGGTTTTACTGTATATACAAATATCAGCCTCCTTTGTTACTGACCCAGAGGCAAAGCATAAGCCATACCACAAAATAATGCTTTGGGGGTTTAAAGTCCACAATGCTATTAAAATGCAAGATTTTGAAGAATTTTTTTCTTCTGCTATTCAAAACATTCAACAATCTCATCAATCCAGGTTTAAAAATTCTTATTCTGAAAAGTTTCTAAATAACGACTTTGAAAAAATGTTTAAAAAATAAGCAATCTCCTGGTATATGAGAATATGATAAATAAAAGTAGGTGTTTACATGGGAGACACCTGAAGAGGTAAGTTAGTCAAATGGATTATTTGTTCAATAGTCCCTTTGAAAAGCTTGAGAAAAAGAGAATAAAATTATTCTGTCATTACATTCAAGTAAAATAGGTATCACCTTAACTTTTCCAAAATGCTCCTTCTATAAAACATTTTATTTAAATATATAAATTGTTATAACAAATCACATTTTAAAAATTTATACATTAATTTGGAAGGAAATCCATATCAGTTAAGACTCCACACTGGAAAACTGCCTGTAGGATCATAAATATAATAGCCAGTCTGTCTCCTTACCCCTCCAGCCCTCCAGCCTTCACATCTGGGGCACCTGAACTCCACCTGCAGTTCCAGTCGCTCCTCAGGCCATTCCACACTGGAAAAACAAACTAGGACAGATTCACGTCTCAGCAAGATCCCTTCCATTGAAGTGAGGAAACGTGCCTTGGGTCATTTCATAGGGTGGAGGTGGGGTGCGGAGGTCCCGTGAGAGGTTAATTCCCACCCGCCTGAGTTGAAGATTTTCAATGATCTCAATATGCTACTGGGAGCCTAACTCTTCCTTATACAGTAAAACCTTGGATTGCAAATAATGTGGTTTGTGAGTGTTCCGCAAGACGAGCAAACATTTCTAATACATTTTAACTTGGTAAATGAGTGATGTCTTACAAGTAGTTTGTTTCTGGAACAAATTATGCTCGCAAACCAAGGTATTCCTTGTACCTTGATTTGCTTTTTCAGCCTAGAAAGTGAGCAGAGGCTGCCACAGCCCTTACTAAAAGCTGCCTCAGAAACAGGGAAGATATTCAGTGCATCCCAGCCAGGAGTGTAGGATGCTCACACATAACTTACTAAAACATGCTCAGGAAATATACAGACTTTGAGAACTCCACAAATGTGTAACTCTGCCATAATCATCTTCCACCTGTTTCTTTAACAGTGAGACTAATAAAATAGAAGGGACCTGTATGCTTGTATAACAGTAGCATAGCCTGTTGGGAGGAAAGGGGGAGAGGAGAGGAAAGCTGAGGAAAATCTCTCTGCACTTACTGTGGAGTACCCTGCCAGAAAAGGGCTTCTTTAAAAGCAGAAGTGGAGCCAGTCTTACCCATATTTATACCCTGAATGAATGCAACAGTGAGGAAAGTTGTCTATACAACAGAGTTTCTAAAACCTGCTATAAGGGGAAAACAGCCAATGAGGCTGTTTGGCTAGAAGATCAACCTACAAGATGCTTAGCAGAAAGTGCTTCAAATTTACGATATTTCTCCCCCTTCACTTTGTGTTTCATATGTTGCAACCACACCCCTACCTTATGCCTTTACACTTTAATCCCTTAGCTGATTTCATGCCTGCTATCCTAGTCCCTTTGAGTTTTCAACCCGCTATCTTCCAAAGGATCAGACTAAGCTACAAGCATAAGCTCACTCACTGACTACTTGTGTGTAGTAAGCAAGTTGCTTTACTTATCCGAGCCTCGATGGCCTCATCTATAAAATGGTAATAATTATACTAACTTCACTAGTTTTTAAATGCCTTGAACATAGTAAGAAAAATTATTGCCATTGTTATTTTTTGTCAGTGATGGAAGCATTTTGTCTGGGCTTCTGAAACTTCTTGCTAAAGACTTCTACCACCTGAGGCTTCCACTACTTTTGTCCCATCCACCAAGACCCTGCCTGCCACTGAGGTGTGGGTCTGACAGAGAGTGCTTTTCTTGTTGACTTTCCTTGTACTTTCTGTTGTTGAAACCTGTCCTGACCACCTGTATTGACCATTAGCTCCCAAGGGATCTATTAATATCCAGTACCTGGCCACTCCCAGTCTGGCTACCCCACTGACTCAAGATTTGGTCACTGGTTTTACTCAGTGAACACATTGTTGAATTTAGCAAAACCAGTGATAAATCCAGTGCATATTCTAGTGAAATTCAACACAGGAACTCTATAAAATTCCTTCGCTTCAGCCACCCTCTTATTTCTAGATAACTTAATGAACACACTTTAAACTTCCACAGTGCAAAACTGGAAATCTTTTAATTCCTGAGGGTTAGCATTGCAAAAGAATTCAAAAGAATCTAACCATTTTTATTAACATTCCTAGTCTATTCTCATGTTCTTGCCTTTAAATTTAATTTGGAGCTCATGCTGAGTTATGTCACAGAACTGGATTTATTTGTTTGGCATGCTCTCAAAATATTCCAAATCCCAATTACAGATGCAGAGCGTTCCAAGCTCAAACATACACCTGAAACACATATCACCACCAAAATCCTACTTCAAAAAATGATATTTTATTCTTCTATTCATTAGCAGTTTTGTTAATTAATGGGGCTTAATGCTATTACTACTACTATTATTATTATTAATGTAGTGAATATGATTGACTTTTTTTCTTATTAACAAAGAAAATAAAAATGTAACTGTTACAGCCAACTCCATGCACCTTATTTCTGGGCTTTCCTGACTTATGTGGAAATTATTTGTGTTTGTGGCTAAAAGAGTGTATAGCACCTTGAAGTCACCCTTCCCAGGTCTCTAATTTGGGAGGTCTATGCTTTTGAGGCTAGATTATTGAATAACCCTTGCAGGGGTTGGAAGCCATTTGACTTTCAGGATGGAAAGAGACTAACGTGAACCCTGGTGTTTTGGGGGATGGTCATGTATTGCCTCAGCTGCTCCTAAAAAAACAGTGTGGGCCCCTGAGGGTGCCTGACAGGGACCTGAGCGGGGCAGTCTCTGAGGGTTCCCACTTTGCGAATTTCAGCAGTGGTCCTTGAAGCTAACCCCGTGGTCTACAGAGGGATACTCTAAGGGAGACTCTGCCTGGAACAACAATACTTGATTCATAGAAGACCATAAAGATGGTGAGCAGCAGGGACAAAAAAAACCAGACATTTTCTCCATGGTTTTGCCTGAGCAAAATCATAAGGTTCTTATATAATATAAAATGGAGATAAGAAGGCTGTAAACAAGAGCTGATATGAACCTGGGCTGGGGGAGGGGTAAGGTCAAAGTTTTCCCCACCTATACAAAATATTCACAGGTATATGAGCTTGTCATATGAGCCCATGTATTTCATAGGTCTGTGTCCCTGGCCCATTTATGCCCTCACCCACATGTACATCTAGGAGGCTTGAGAGATTACCCTAAAATTACTATTTCTGCCTCAGTCTCAAGCAAGACTCAACAATGGGCTCTGCCTGAATCACTCTATAATGAGTACCTGTGAGTGCAGAACACCTGCAACTGGCAGGAAATGCAATGATCAAGTCAAGTATCAGCCAACAACAAATTTGAAAGTGCTGGTTTTGTACATTCCAAATTATGGAGTCAGAGGCAAGTCTGCCTGACCTGGCTTCCAGAGCCTTGCTTAACTGCTCTCTGTGGCACCACCGCCAGGTGGATGCCATCCACAAAGGCACATCTTGGTGACTGTATGAAACTTTGTGGAAAAAAGGAAAAAAAAAGGTCCCTTCTCCCACCAGGTGCAGTCTGGATTTCAGCTACCACTTTCTCCTTTCGGCTGGGTGCTCTTATATAGGAGAAGAACACACAACCCTGTGTGGCATCCCTGATACCATGTCCAGACTTCTGAAATTGGTCTTCCCTGGTAGCAATCTATAAGCAATCAGTGAACCTTTGTGATTATTTAAAAAGATATTATCCATAATTCCTCTGTTAAATATGCCCAATACATATATAAGCAGTGGAAAATTAGTCCAATAAAAGTAAGAATCACTTGCATATATTTCACAAGGCATATTCATCAACAAAAGGTGAATGATTTTAGTATGGAAATTTAGAAATACAAATAAAATTGTGTAATTGGAATCAACCTTATGGATAAAAAAGCAAATTTTGATGGAAAAGAAAATGGATATTAGGAAGTAGCAGAATATTGAGTGTGGGGATCTAAAGAAGGAAAATAGAAATTGGACAAAAAAAATGAAGAAATTAAAGTAAAGGATACAGAGTGAAGAAACGCTTCTCTCATATCTTTAAGATATCCTTGAACATAAACAAGCTGATTATGGTCACAAATTTCATTGAAGAGTTCATACATTTCCAAAAAATTATTGCCTTCCCAGAATACCAGGGTAATAGAACACTATCAGAATTAGAAAACACTGAAAAAAATTGATATCAATTATGATTAAAGAAGGGAAGACTAAGGAATGATTATAAATCCTCTTCAAACACCCAACGACATATCCTGAGAATGCTGAATACTCATAACCCTAGAGCATTTAAACAGAAAAACAATATGTAATTAAAAAGAAATACCCCTCAGTAGTTAAAAGCAAATAAAAGGAATAATATTAATGAAAAAACATCAAAAGAAAAAAGAATGGGTAAAATATTCATCAAATTATCAGAATGATAATCATGCATTATCATTCACCTCTGGCTTAAGCAGCAAACCCCCCAAATCTCTGGTTTGTGACGCCACTTACTTTTTGCTCAGAAAACAGGGCTGCAGGTTGGCTGCAGTTTTCTGGGCTCAGCTAAGCTTGGCTTCACTTGGTTGGGTTTGGCTGTGTTTGACTATACTTTGTTGGGCTTGAGTCTGTGTGTTTCTTCTTCTGGAACCTAGGCTGAAGAAGTGGCTTCTGTCTGGGACATGTTAATGAAAAAAGATAGGAGCAAGATGGACTGCTGAAGCATGCACTGAAAGCTTCTGCTTGAATGTCAAATCTATAATGTCTGCTCACATTCCACTGGTCAAAGCAAGTTACATGGAAAGTCTAAAATCAACGAGGCAGGAAAATATAGTTTATGTATTAGTTTGTTATGGCTGCTGTAACAAATCACAAACTGAGTGGCTTAAAGCAACAGAAATCTATTTTATCAAAATTCTGGATTCCAGAAGCCCAAAATCAGTGTCTCTGGGCTGAAGTCAAGATGTTAGTGTCTAAAATATATAAGGAACTCATACAACTCAACAACAAAAAAACAAACAATCCGATTAAGAAATGGGCCAGAGGACATGAACAGAAACTTCTCCCAACAAGACATACAAACAGCTAACAAATACATGAAAAAATGTTCAACTTCACTAGCAATATGGGAAATGCGAGTCAAAACCACAATGAGATGATACTACCTTATACCTGGTAGATTGGCTATTATCAACAAGACAAGTAATAACAAGTATTGGAGAGGCTGTGGAGAAAAAGGAACCCTCATACACTTTGGTG
>NW_017731704.1:1625861-1627266 GCF_001890085.2 Hipposideros armiger
CGTATGTTAGGAACAATTGCCAGCTTGAAGAATGAGACAACAAAGGTATACATACACACCTCAGGAAACCTTGAACACAATACAGAGAGCCACCCCTTTGCTGGGTTCAGGAATGGCCTGCTTAGAGGCAATGGACATGGGTTGTCTGATGTCATTTTTCAGTTTCTAATTAGAGGATCTTTTTATTCTCTTTCTTTCTTTCTTTTTCTTTCTTTCTTTCTTTCTTTCTTTCTTTCTTTCTTTCTTTCTTTCTTTCTTTCTTTCTTTCCTTTTCTTTCATTCTTTTTTTTATTAGTTTTAGGTGGAAAAAGTCATGTAATAGTTAGAGATTTCACAACTCACAAAGTGATAACCTCCCTCCCCCTTTATTCATTTTCTAATTTTAACATAATTATAGTTACTAGCATTCAAAGATCTATCTATCTATCTATCTATCTATCTATCTATCTATCTATCTATCATCATCTATCTATCTATCTATCTATCTATCTATTTATCTATCTATCTATCTATCATCTATCTAGTTATTTAGTGTCCCTAGCACCTTGCACAATAGCTGGTACATAGTAGGTGTTTAATTACATTGTTAAATAAATACATGAAAATAGACGTGATCTCAGCCCCTTTGTAGCTTACATTCTAAAGATCATAGAATCTGACCTTGTCCTACTCACCCATCAACACCTGCCATTGTGGAGATGTAAAAACTGTGACCCATAAAAGTGGGGTGATTTAAGCAAATCTTTAAGGAGAAAGGGTTATTTCTCTTTCCAGCTTATCAGAGGAAGTAAAATTTCCATTTGTTAGAAATGTGATGAAACACCGAAAGTAAGTAGAACTGCTTGCTACCTCCACTGGGAACACAAATCATGGCTTTTTATTCTAGAAATAATAACCAGGGCAAAATTTTCATTACAGGAGAAAAAACTTTTTTTGCTTATTGTACCTCCCTCAGATCTACATGTTCTTTTCCTCTTTGAGTGGCTATATGAAGAAAAAAAATTAATGATTAAAAAAATGTCCGTGGAGACATTTGGTCCACACCAAATGGTGGTTGATATTTGGTCCTGTCCAAAAGTCCATACTTAGGAAATAGCCCTGGTTTCAAACAGCCCATAACATTTATTTACACTTTGGTTTACAGGATTACTATATAAAAAATGCCATCATGCTTTATTGGCCTGATAATTGTGTTACAGCTGTACTGCAGATAACAACCCTTCTTACTTTGGTACCCTAGCTGGTCATGGCACATGTGGATAGGTAGATAGGTCAGCGTAAACCAAATGTCTCCACAGATGTTTTGGACAGGATCAAATATCAAGGACCTTTTGTTGTGGACCACATTTCTCCATGGACATTGTGAATAGGAGCAAATGTCCTACAAGGGAAATTACCTTTCTTT
>NW_017731704.1:1628161-1630449 GCF_001890085.2 Hipposideros armiger
TCTTATCTATTATGATTATCAGCTAAGTATTTATTAAGGAATCTTCATGCTCAATATAAAGAAAATAAAATAAAAGGCAGGAAAGAAATGAATATCTCAGAGTCCTTACATAAATCATTTTTTAAAAAATAAAGGTTAGCAAATGAAAGACAAGGACTGCATTTAAAATAGAAAATAAGTTTTAACTAAGGATAAAGTTAAATAAAATTTCTAGTCAATGAAAAGTCAACCCAGTGAACTTGGAAGAGTCCCAGTGTGTTAAAAAACTATCTGAAAAGACATTGTCTTGGTTGATTTAAACTGTTAACTAATGTTCTTTAGTTTCCCTTCAGCTCTGCATTTTTTTTAACTGAAAAAAACTGTCAAAAGATTAATGTTCTTAACATAATACATACCATCATTTTCCTTATTGGCTCTTGCAGTAGAGAAGGATTACGACGTATCTGGGGTCCATGTTTCTACCTTAGCGCTTAATTCCCATGAGGCTGGGAGGATGTTGTTGCTTAGCAATCATGCTCCACACAATTTGTAAATCTGCATACCCCTTCTCTGTCTTTATGTGAACTCAACAGAAAAATATGTATATACAACTTGTTCCATTTCACCTCCCAACCCTTAAACTAGAAAATAACAAGTGCTATATATAACACTTGTGCAGAGGCCATGGATGTAGTAAAGCCGAGAACTGCAAACTCAGGGGAGAGACAAACCATGACCTAATAATTCTGGATGCTTTTTCAGGTAATGGTGGTGATAAAAATTTTAAAACGAAAAATCCTAAAGATAAAGTTTAATGAATCACTTTTATATAAAAATATATTTTCCCAAAACTATATAATAATAGCTTAAAGTTATTAATTCCTCAAAAGCAGGAATATGATTTATTATTATATTTATTTCTATTTCTTAACATAGTGGGTTTAATAAGTAAATGAAAATATAAGCATATTAGTACTTGAAATGGATAAAAATGAATTTCAATTCTAAATATGGCAATTACACATTATACATCAATTTATAATTGGACTAGAAAGATTAATCTCCCCAATTGCTTTAAGATGTCTAATATGATTTTAAGAATGATTAAAATAGTAAAAATGACTTTAAATATACAATTTTAATGATGATTTGATCCTATTTTAATAATTTTTCTATTAAAAACATTGATCCTTTGTTAAAATTCAAATAGGATTGAACTGATAGTTTTATTCCAATGTGGGTTAAATTCAGCCAAAGAACAAGTTTAGTCTACATTTCACTGAAGTTTATAATTACTATCTAAAAAGTGGCTTGGCCTCATGGAGATAAACCACCCACTCAATTTTGACAGTCTAAGTGAGGAAGAGGATTGAGATGGTGTTTCAGGCCAAGACTCCCAAATAAATCCACAATCACTTGTGCATTGACTTTCCACATGTTTATTATGTGGAGCTGTCTTAAATTTTTTTTCCACATCTGTTCTCAGACAGTAAAACCCTAGAAACTTATTTTTTTCAGAAACTATACAGTGCCTATTTAAAAAAAATTTTTTTTGTAATGTTAGCTCCATCTCATTCTTCACTGTGTTTTTGGAAATGAAGCCAAGAGAATATGTCTTCTATGACTATGATATATAAAATCCACGTAAAATAAGGTCAAATATTTCATACAAACATAAGAATTTAGGGATGTCAGATCTGTAACACCATACAGACCTACAACAAAGGAGGCAAGAATATACAATGGGAAAAAGATATCTTCAAAGAATAGTGTTGGGAAAGCTGGATGGATACATACAGAAAAATGAAACTTGATCACTTTCATATACTATATATAAAAATAAACTCAAAATGGATTAAAGTCTTAAATGTAAGATCTGAAACTGTAAAACTCCTAGAAGAAAACATAGGCAGTAAACTCTTTGACATTGATCTTAGAAAAATTTTTCGATATGCCTCTTCAGGCAAAGGCAACAAAAGGAAAAATAAACAAATGGACCTTCCTCAAACTAAAAAGCTTTTGCACAGCAAAGGAAACCATCAACAAAGTGAAAAGGCAACCTGCTGAATAGGAGAAGATATTTGCAAATGATAATCCAATAAGGGGTTAATATCCAAAATGTAAGAACTCATATAATTCAATATCAAAAAACCAAACAACCCAATTTAAGAATAGGCAGAGCACCTGAATAGATATTTCTCCAAAGAAGACATACATCTATCACTAATCATCAGGAAAATGCAAATCAAAGCCACAATGAAATATCACCTCATACCTGTCAGAATGGCTTTCATCAATATATAAAAAAA
>NW_017731704.1:1630639-1650133 GCF_001890085.2 Hipposideros armiger
ACACACACATTCAAATTACTGGAATAATAGTCATAAAAAATAATGACATCTTGCCATTTGTGACAACATGAATGGACCTAGAGGGTATTACACTAAGTGAAATAACTCAGACAGAGAAAGTCAAGTATGATTTCACTTATATGTGGAATTAAAAAAACAAAACAGAAATAAACTCATTGATACAGAGAACTAACTGATGGTTAACAGAGGGGAAAGGGATGGAGAGGTGGGCAGAAAAGAGGAAGGGGGTTAAGAAGTACACACTTCCAGTTATGAAATAAGTCATGGGGATGTAATATACAACATAGGATATAGACAATGATATCATAATAACTACGTACGGTGACAGATGGTACTAGACTTACTGTGGTGATCACTTTGTAAGGTATATAAATGTTGAATCACTATGTTGTATACCTGTATGTCAACTATAATTTAAAAAATATTATTGGTGAACTTAAAAACCATTTTTTCTATTTTCTTGGATCACCTAAAATGTCATGGTATTTTATACATATGTATCATAAATATACATCTATACATTCATGTTTATATATTTATATACTATATTTATATTATATATCATATAATATATATTTATATTTATAAACAGATCTTTAAAATAATTGAATTTTAGGTTTGGAAGCTATCTTAAAAGCAACTTTCATGTAATAGAGGAATTGTCTGAAAAGGGTCTGTTGAGTGGGGCAGGGACCTCACTTCTAAGGAATTTCATGTTATTGTTGAACAACTGACCTCTTGTATTCATCAAATATTCTGTCCTCACATAACAATGTTTTCTCAATAAATGTATAATGACAACAAATTCAAACTCAAAGTCTTAACTTTCATCCATTAACGCTAGTTCTGCCCCTATAACTACACAAAATCAGTCTCATCCTCAACTCCATAATACTTGAAGGTAGCCATTTAGAGCTTTCAAATCTTCACATTCCCTGTATAAACAAACCAACAAACAACTTTTTCCCAGGGAAAAAACTATTTCACAAAGGATATTTATTACCATCGTATCTCTACTTTCTTCAAAATATAGAGCACACAATGAAATATCTGAAATGCATATAAAACAATTGAAATATACTCTGGGGATGTATTTCTATTAATGAAAGCCAAGATTTTATTTATTTTGTGAGTCCCATCAGACTGTTAACCTCCACTGTACTTCTGGTTAAAATTATTGCTATTGTTGTAGTTCTTACTTTTGCTTGTATATTTGGTTCTCAGTTTTTTATTATTATTATTTACTGTTAAGCTAAGTTTTACATATCCTGTACTTTTAAAATCAGAAATAAAAACACATAGCATGCTACCATCACTGTGCCCTGCCAGCCCTCATAGCAGACATTGACAGTTACAGCCCTTTTTCTTGCAAGGTCCAAATGTCAGCTCAGAATTTCCCTCATCTTTTGGCGCTGACTAGCAATAATATACTCATTTGTCTTCACATCTAATCTTCACTTCAGGATGTACATTTACATGTGTTCCATTTAACAATGTTTTACTGCTATGTTATTTGAAATGTTTTGATTCCCAATTCTGTTAACTAACCTATAAACTATTATTCCTAACTCCTTCTCTGAAATTCGATGAACTTTTTTGTCTTTCCCAGATTGTACTAATCTGATACTGATCCATTATCCTACTGTTTTAATAATATGTATCTGGAAGATAATTACTTATATTTGTATTTTTATACTAATAGACCTCATTGTGGGCTTATCAGTTAGTTATTGGCCCTGTTTTCAACTACTCCCTTCTCCTAAGTGTTTTTTATTTTGTTTGTTTCTTTTTTTTTTTGGAAGCTGCTTCCTTCCCATACATGTGATCATAGGGGTGAAGGTAACCACATTAATTTTCATAAAGAGGGAAACGTTAGCATTAGAAAATGATCATTTCTTTCACTTTCCGAGGTAAGAATTTAGCCTAAGTAAACTTACAGTCCTTAAAATAGTTATGAGGATTCTAACTTTGATCTTAAGTCAGTTAGCCCCATTTGTTCTATTCTTTATCTTTGATGATCATTTACCTTAACTGAAGAGACAAGAGCAGGAAAAAAAAGATCAGCAGATAAAATAAATTTATTTGGTCTCCATGATGTTTCATAGGATTGAAAAGAAACTATTCTGGGTAAGTATTAAATATAACTATGATGGGTATTGATTCATTATTTACTAAGTGACAATATCCTAGACAGGTACATTTTAAATATTGCATATAATATACATGTATTTTTATAATGGCAGAGTTATATTAGATGACAGTTTGTGGTGTGTAATTATTTTAATATTATATTTGTTTGATCTCAATCATTGTAGATTTATAGTCTCCTGATAAAATTGTAAATAAATAAAAAATTCAAAATCTGTGGTCCTGTATGTGATCCAGGAGATTTTGACAAAGACTATTTCAACACATGAATCACAATCATAATTTGGAAGTCATCCATACAGTGACAAGAAACTCAGATTCTCAAAATGATTTCTTCTCTCTTCTTCCAGTTTTTCACAATGGCAAATTTATTAATTTATTTCCTTCTATTTAGATTTTTCAGTTTCCCATTAAAATGCAAAAAAATCACTAAAATGGTCAAACATTATTCCATTATACACTTCCTAACTCTGACTATTCCTGCTTAACTTAATTCAAAGAACTTACTTGCTCTATTTGCTCCTTTAATATTCATGATTGGTAGGACTCTGTTTGGCCCCTTTGACGTTCTATACCATTGATTTATAAACTTTTCCATGGTAAACACCTTGGTTGCAGAGACAACTCACATCAGTGATTAGGAATCATGCCCCTATGGCACACGTTTTCTTATAGAATGGTCCCTTTAAAAGGCATTCTGAAAATTCTTAGAAGCAAAATGCTTGGGCAAAGGTTGGGAGTTGGAAGCGTAACCAATAGCTGTTAGAGCCAGAGCCAGGGATGCTGAATATCTTTCAGTGGGTAGAAAAAGAGACCCAATACAGTAGGACAGTCGCTGCAAAATCAATATAATCTACAGCAAGTGTGTGCCAGAGGAGACTTGAAGCAACTTTCATTAGACTTAGAGGAAATAGTATTAAACTAACAATAAATTCAGTGATCACATCTAATTTTGTTAATAAAGAACATTTCAGAAATATTTCATAATACAGCATTAAAATAGTTTTGTAACACCATTGAAAAGATGTCTGTATTGAAAATATATTTGCTTGGATTACCTGCAATTTTTCAGGCAGTATTCTGATACTATCCCTAGAGTTATACCATACATACCCTGTATTACTATTTCTTTTTCTAACCCATTCCCTATTCTAAATTATCTATGAAACATAAAGTATTAAAGGTATTTGTAGGCACTAGAGATACAATTTAGGCTTTGGCATGAGGTATTCATAGGCATATATTTAATAGAGGGTAGTTGATTCTATCAAATGTCATAAGGGATTATTTTGACACTACATTTCTAAGTTAGATCTTGTTTGCAAGAATACTGTTTATTTTATTGTCTCTATGAGAGTTTGCAATTTGTATTGATGTGATATCCCTTCCTCACTTAAGATTATTTTTCTTTATCTTCCATGAGCAAATAAGTCTGATTTTAACTTATCACTTATTTTCACTCTAATTTTGCCCCACCAATAACACAGATCTCTCAGTTATCTATAACTTTTCTATGGAATAGCTCTCTCTTCTCTTAAATCTAATCTATTTTATTTTATTTTAAGATTTTATTGGGGAATTGGGGGAGGGGAACAGCGTTGGGGAATCAGGAAAGGGAAATGAGACAAGTTGCTGTCCTTTTGTTCTTCAGTCTAGTTGTGGAGGACGTCGCTTCACTGGCACATGTTGGTATTGTTCATTGCTTTCTTCCCGGGTGAGGCAGTTGCATGCCAGCCATTGGACGGCCACTCATGGCGGCTCACGGCAGCTCATGAAAGCTCATGTCCGCTGTGGCCAGCCCTACTGCAGCCTACGCCGTTGCTGGTGACTCATGGCAGCCCAGCTCCAGGTCGAGCTGTTGTTCACCATCTTAGCTGTAGAGGATGCAGCATCACTGGCCCTCATGTGGAATCTGAACTGGGGCCCTGCTGCTCAGAGCTGGCATTCCAAGCCAACTCCTAACCAACGCACCACTTAACTGGCCCTAAACTTATTTTAAATGAGTGCAAGGATCTGGTAACTTCGATATATCATTTAAATACATATTTTTAATCATAAATTACTTTCTAGTTTTCCTTTATATTTTGAGACATCATGGTAATTTTAAAATTATGCACACTGATATATAATCATTTTATCTATAATTTCATTTATTAGTAAAGGAAAGGTTAAACAATATTTGATGTAGAAGGGATACTTGGTCTAATAGGGTTGGAAACCATTGTCCTATAGTGTATGAAACTCTTTGAGTACACGGGAACATGTGCACAGAGCTGGCTTCGTGGGCATAAGGTCTATGAGGTCAGACAATTATATTTGCCGACTCATCCTAGAAAAAGTGCTACATACCTCATTGCTGTACATCACTACGGTCACCTTCGAAGTACTCCCCTTGGGAAGCTATGCACCAATGCCAGCGCCTAGTCCACCCTTCAAATCAATTTTGGAACTCTTTTTCTGGAATGGCCATCAGAGCTGTTGTTTTATTACCCTTGATTGTCCTGAATGTCATCAAAATGTCTTCCTTTCAATATTTCCTTTATCTTTGGATAAAGAAAGAAGTCATTGGGGGCCAGATCAGGTAAGTAGGGATGATGTTCTAATACAGTTATTTGTTTACTGGCTAAAAACTCCCTCACAGACAGTGCCGTGTGAGATGGTACATTGTCATGATGCAAGAGCCATGAATTGTTGGCAAAAAGTTCAGGTCTAACTTTTCCACGCAGCATTTTCAGCACTTCCAAATAGCAAACTTGGTTAACTGTTTGTCCAGTTGGTCCAAATTCATAATGAATAATTCCTCTAATATCAAAAAAGGCTAGCAACATCATTGCAACAAGTTCAAGAACTTAATTGTCAGACCTCATATGCAGTCACACAGAACCCTATGCTTAGAAAGCCCTCAACCTTAATGTAATGATTTGTTGTCATCACATTAAAACTTTTAATACATTTTGAATAAGCGTCCTGCATTTCATTTTGCTCTGATTCTTGCAAATGGACTACAATAGACAACTTGAAAATGGCCCATAAGTAAAAGCTGATGTTAGTCTCCCTGAATAATTTCATCTACTACCAACTTCAAAAACATGGTAATTTTCCTAATAATAAATTCTTATTTTTGAGTCAGACTTCTTCCTGGAGCTCCATATTCATGTTTTGGAGGGCCCAAGTCAGCTTCTCCACATATATCCAACTCTCAGTGACCAGCAACATCAGGCACAACTCACAAGGTGCCCAATAGGGACCATTAATTATTATGCCTCCCTGTGCCCCATCACCTCCCTCCTCTGTGAACTATTGATCCTCATCATATTTATTTTACTTTTTCAACTATTCAGATGCAGACAATGCCTTAGGTTCATGCATTGCCAATTTCATCTACATTATATACTCATGATTAATCTCTTGATTTCTTATTTCATAGCCCTATAATTCAACCTCAAATCATGCACTGAAAAACCTAGTTCTCTTTAAAACACAATTCTTATCATTTAACATAGTATCACATTAAAATTTTAAATACTTATCCATATATTTTTTTAAATTAAATCAATAAGACTTGAAGCTCCTTTAAGAATAGTAGCTCTTCAGTTCCATTTTTGACGTTTTTCAAAACTATACAGGGGTTTTGACCAAATCGAACTTCCATAAGCATCTTACAAACTTTGTTCTTTTACACTCTGTGCTGCTGTATACGTGTATGCTATTTTGACTGGAGGATCGTCAGTCATCGTTATTGTGCTAGCTGGGGCCTCCTGAAAGCAGATGGTAAGATGTAGCTGGAAGTGCAAGAGATTTATGAGGGATGATGCCTGTGAAAGATAAATGGAGTAGAGAGAAGTGAACAAAGGAAGCCTTCAGCCTGGAATGCAGGTCTGACCTCTTTTAATTCAAAGGAGAAGAGGAAGGAAGGATTGGGTACAGTACAGCTATGAATAAATCTCCGCCAGCCTAAAGGGGAGCTCTGACATGAAAATTGCCTTAAATGGAGTGCCACGTTGGGCAGAAATGGTCAGACCCTGGTATCCCCACCGTGCTCTGCTGTTGGCTGGAAACTGTGACTGCTCAGAAAGAGCATAACTTAAGCCTAAATGTTGTGATGGATCCTAAGTGCATTGACGGGCAGATTCTCTATGGAAGAGCAAATGAAGAGAACGCCTTCATGATTGTTACAAGTCTCCACCTGTGACAAATACTTTGTTGGAATGTGACAGAGAATAAATCAGTCAGTTCATAAATTAACAACTCCACATGATCCTTCCAACTCAGTTTGAACTGCTGAGTCTTGATCCTTGACCTTTCTGGAAGGAATAATGCACTTCCATAACTCCTTAAACATTTCAGTACTAAACTACACTAATAAAATCATCTGTTGATGCTTGCTTATCCCTATTGACTATGAGACATGCCCCTAGAAATGTGTTTGGGTGTGGCTAGGGTAGCCACGTGACCAGCTGGATGCTAATAACTTAGAAAGAAGGGAAAGGTGACAGAAACTTAGGTGGGACAAGGATGGGTTTGAAGAGAGTCAATGTCCATGGGACAATCATATCAACAACAGCAAATCCAAACACAGGTCCAGTAGATTCCATTTTCCCAAGCACTGTGGCAGATAAAAGAATGTGAATTCCAGAAAATACCTTGGCAGGCTGCAAACCCTTTTAAAATACGTATTTTAAAATATCCCCTTTAATACCCCAACATGAAAATCACAGATAAAATAGCCTACCTACTCCCACTGTATAAAAAGACCAACATTTTGCTTCAACTATTCTATAAAAGAAGAATCAAAGGAAAACAATGTATCATGAAACAATGTGTATCTCAGGGTGTAGATCCTCAGTTGCCATTACACTAGGAGGCATAATGGGGTGGTCTGATACTTTCGCCTACAGGTAAAATCACTGTGAATGTGACAATTATGAATGTTGGCTGATAAGTATGTGTTGTACCGCCAACTCAGCCTAGCTAGGTGTCTATATTCTTTCTCTCTCTCCACCCTCCTCCCCAAACTGGCCATATGAATTATCAAAAGGACTTACTCCAACTTTCTTTACAAAAGATTTCATCTTTACACACCAAGAGTGGATTTTAAAACTGTAATAGAATACACAGATGGCAACATCACATCTATGTGTTTAGTGACAATCAAGTAAACAAAAAAGAGAATAGCATGGCTTTAGGGCTGACATTGTTTTGTGCACAGACCATTTTGACTCACTAGCTTAAAAACACTAGACTTCAGACAGTATGAGATAAAGAAGATCAATGTATAAGATAAAGAAGAGCAAAAAAAAAAAAAGATAAAGAAGAGCAAGCAAAAAACATTGCTCTGTAGATTCTTTTATTTGCTAGCGACCAGAATTTGATAGCTGACACTGTAGTACAGGGTTGATAGATAATAAAAAAGCTAAAAGCAAATTTCAATATTTAAAAAATTCTAGTACCAGCAGAACAGTTAAAGTGTTCAATTGGCTGCAAATAATATAAATGTCTAAGCACTATGCTGTATACCTATACACCTGAAACTAATACAAAATAATATTGAATGTCAACTGTAACTTAAAAATTAAAAAAAAACATTAAATAATAAAAAATAATAGAGTCAATGTCTTGAAATAATTCCAAATTAAATGATCCAACTATGATATCATACCTTTGTAATATTATAAACATAACCTCTCCAGGAGAAAGCTTAAAAAGTCAAGATTAATTGAGAGAATATATATGAATGCAGTCATTTTATGTTGTAAGGAATCCCAAAGATGATTTAGAATGTAAAGGAAACAGGAGGAATGATTTTTACTTGTCACTTTAACCTTTGATGCTGATGGAAGCAATTTTAAGTCAATATTGTTTTGCTAGTCCTCTGAAATTTCAAGGCATTTTATTAGCACTTTTATTTTAGGGCCTATTAGAGTTAGCCAGTTTTATAGTTCATGTTTCATATGTCTGTGTACCTCTCTAGGTCTAAAACTCTTTGAGTACAAGAATTATACCTTATTTTTGAAACACCAGAAAACTAACACAATATCTTGACTACAATACAAACTAACAAAAGGTATATATTAAGTCAAGTTGTGTTCTGAGGATTTTAATATGAATCAAAATGGCATTCTAATTTGACCTTGAGACAACTTCACAATTACCATTTTATCTGAATGAGTTAGATCCAGGGATAAAACATTTATTGCTGAACCACTGATGATTCTTGATTCAGATAATTAAAGATTTATGGTATAGTTTCATAGGTAAAAAAATATCAGGAGGGGATGTTAAAATGATTTTTCCTTTTGCTTTGAGATTCACAATTATCAATAAGAGATTTTTCAACAGTCTATCAACATAATGTTCTATAGTCTTATGTTCTATATTTTAGGTCCTTGGGAGACATAATACAATTCTTTAGGTGAAATAAATTTTAAGTAACTAAAGACTTGTTTATGCAAACAATCTTTGCCTAATGACATGAGTTTTCATATCTAACATTCTCTTGCCAGGCTGTAGACATTGAAATGCAATAAAGGAGATGAACATGAAGATCTTTCACCTTTTAAAAGTCTGTTTCTATTTTAAACTTATTTCTAAGAAAGCCTTTGGAAAGATGTAGTTGACAGTTGACCTTTTTTATTCTTCTTCAATTTGAGAAATGAGAACAGGGATGGGGGTTTTTTGGATTTAGGGGAAAGATGGAAAGTTGAGTGATAGTCCCCATGCTCAATAACTTTACAGTACAATAAGAGAGAAAAATTAAACACAAATAGGCATTTCAAATATTGAAAAGTACAATCAGAACAAAGAAAGACACAATCTCTGGTGAAATTTCCCAACAGTAAATTGTATCTCTCTCCCTGAAATAAATAAATAAATAAAATGATATATTCATATACATGATATTCATTTGTAGTTCTCTCAAATTCATGCATTCCTTTTCAGCCAGATAAGACTGTCTTTCCTATAACTCTTCTCTCTTCCACTTCAAATTTCTGGTATCAGTAGCTAAAGCTCCTATTTGTAGGATTTTGGTTTTGTTTGTTCTACCTTTTTT
Organism: Hipposideros armiger; assembly: GCF_001890085.2. Lineage (NCBI taxonomy): Eukaryota > Metazoa > Chordata > Mammalia > Chiroptera > Hipposideridae > Hipposideros > Hipposideros armiger. Next base: position 1,639,860 of record NW_017731704.1, read on the forward strand.
GGTCATGAAACAGATCTGTAGTAAAATGTTACCTCTTACCTGAACTAACCTGGTTGTGTTATCACAAATGTTATCCCGCCCCCCCGCCTCCCCCTTGCCCTTGGTTTAACATAACTAATATTTGAAAGCTTTTGCTTCTATTTGTGAAATCACTCTTTTTATTACTTCATTCTATAAATGTACCCATACAACTACTAGTCCTATGTTTTAAATCACATTGGGGAGGGTGGCTTGAGAGTGGAAAAGGGTCTCTAACAATATCTATTGACATGACCAAGTTTTACACAGGAAATCACCTTTGGCCTATTTATAAAACCTAAAGAGATATGAGCAGCAAGTATTATCTGTGACATGACATTCTGAAGAAAACAGGTAGATGTGTTCTTATCTGTAATATGTAGCTAAAGAAGCAGTAACATTCAGTAACTATCACAGACACACACACAAAAAAACAAAAAACAAAAATCTCTAAGATGCCTGTGAAAAGATTTTTCATTTCGAACTCCTTTTCCATTACTCTATTATGTATCAGAATTTTTATAAACTGTAAAGCTCCCTGGATCTATCTATGTATGATCTTTTTCATTTTCATGGTTTCTTCTACCATCTGGCTTTTGCTAAAGTGTAAGCACCTTGAGGGCAAGGGTTGTATGTTTCCTTCATTTCCTAATAACTTACTTGTATTTTATGAGCCTCACAGGAGTACCAAAAACATGAACAAACTATAAAAGTGTATCTAGGGCCGGCCGAGTGGCACGTTGGTTAAGAGCTGCCTTGGGACGCCAGAGGGCCCTGGTTCAGATCCCACATGTAAGGACCAGTGACACTGCCCTCCACAGCTAAGATGTTAAACAACAGCTCAACCTGGAGCTGGGCTGTCGTGAGTTGCCGGCGACGGCAGGTGGGTTGCCATGGGCTACCACGTGTAGCCGGCAGCCAGCGTGAGAGGCCAGCAGCTGCCATGAGCGGCCGTCCAGAAGCTGGTGACTGATTTGCCTCACCTGGGAAGAGCACAATGATGGTGCCAACTTGGGCCACTGAAGTAACATCCTCCACAACTAGACTGAAGAACAAAAGGACAGCAACTTGTCTGTTCCCCTTCCCCCAATTCCCCAATAAAAATCTTTAATAAAAAAAAAGATTTTTAATAATCTGATTTGTTATTTGTATTACAAATTCCAAGTAATATATTTTTCATTTTCAGGAAAGATAATGGACAGGTGAAGGGTTAAGAGTATAGAAGAGTTTTGTCTTTAAAAACTATGCAGCCATAATGTCAAATTTCTAGAGTTTATTAATAGTATGAATAAGCACAGTAAAGCTAGAAGTCAAATCAATCAAAGAACCATTGTGCTGCTGACGTTTCAATTCAAACTTTGTTAGGATCACAAAATGTGAGAGGTCAAGCACATTACAATCTTTGTAACTGGTATTAAGTCATCTAAGCACATGGTGAGTATATTATATTGAATAGTTATGACTAATACATGTGTAAGAAAAATTCATTCATTCTTTAATTTATAAAAAATTTCAGTGTAAAAAATAACATATCTAACTTTATAGAATAAAATATTAGAGGTTTACCTGTAAAAGAAAGTATAGATGAACTCCCAAAGAGAAAGGTGTAATATTACCAAGGAAATAAAATTGTAGAATTCTGTAAAAGTGTAGCCTATTAATCTTATTTGGTGGCGTAGAATATGAAAATGCAGTTCCCTCTTTTAATTAAAGCATAAGATTCCTAAATGACAATGTATATTATGAAATCTATTGTCTCCTAAATTAAAGGTCTGAGAAATGAAAGATATGTCTGAAAATAGCAAAATTCCTTATTACTTCCCATGGCCACTTATGCCAGGGTAAGGAAAGCTGTAGCTATACAACACCTTGTTTCAATGAGCTGCCACAAATTTTTATAATTGAAAACATAACATTTTTCATTAAAAAATGGAACTACTGATTTTTAGAGTTTATTAACGATGTCTAAGAAATAGTTTCCAATTTTATATTGTAAGAAATGCAAATTATAAAAAATGTCTACAACAGTCATTTATCTATATTTACAGTTGACCGTTAAACAATACGGGTTTGAACTGCGAGTATACACTGAAACGTGGGTTTTTTTTCAATACTATAAGTGTATTTACTCTTCCTTATTATTTTCTTAATAACATTTTCTTTTCTCTAGCTTAGTTTATCATAAGAATACAGCATATAATACATATAACATAAAAATATGCATTAATCAACTGATTATGTTATTGGTAAGCTTCTGGACAACAAGTTAAATTTTGGGGGAGTCAAAAGTTGTATGTGGATTTTCAACTGTGCAGGGGGCCAGGTCCCCTAACCCCGTATTGTTCATGGGTTGATTGTAGTTTAATTATAGATAGAAAAAAATAGGAAACAAGTACTTTTTACTTCCGTATTTTTGAAACATAGTTCCAAATAACACATATCTTCTTTTTATTATATAATGTTAGTTCAGTTTTAGGATAAAAATTCCCAAATTGTTACAAAATTGGGAAAAACATTTTCTTTAACCTTAACTAGGTATGCAGAATTGATTTCTGCATATTGGACATCCAACAAAAAGGGTTAAATATTACATTTCATTATTTATATAAATCAAAATTATGAGTTATGTGCATAGCATCTCAGTATTGAAGCTGAAAAGAAATGCTTTTAATAAGTAAGATTTAAGATGCATTGGTGATTCCAAAGCCTGACCTGGTGGACAACCACTGAAGCAGGTCAGCAAGCCCCAGGGGTGCCTCTGCAGAGCGTGCAGTTCCCGAGAAGACTGGGAGTAAACAGGACATTCAGATGCACATAGTAGGGTGCCTTTCAGAACTGATGAGATCAATTTGCTCAAACTCTATTAAAACAGCCTTTTCACTTACACTTAGCATCATAACTGAGTGTAAGTATGACTGATACAGGTACTTTTCAAAAGTGTGCGTTAGGTCACTTCATTTTTACAAAAGATGTACATTAGTATCTATTTTCACTAAGTGAAAGAAATGCGAAGATTTTTGCTTTTACAAGAAAATGCAAAAATGATAATAGCATTCAGCGTTTGCTTTTCAGCGCACCATTACAGAGGCAGTGAGCCCCGCTAGTAGTGAGGGTGGCCCTGCCAAGTTTATTCCCCCGAACTACACTCAGCATCTCAGGATCAAGTCACTCTATTTTTGAACCGTGTCTGTGAGCATCTGTGCTTTATCTAGATTTATTCTGTGTATCTATTAGCAAGATGTGTCCTAAGGTATCAGTAAAGCCTTGAGAGAGCGCTTAATGGTGTTATGCTTAGCCTAAAAGTGGATGTAATTAAGTGTTTCAATCGTGGTACAAAATAAACACATTATGCATGTGTTGAATTTTGGGTCTGGGAACACTCAAAAGATTTTTTCCATATGAATTCATGGTAATTGCTTCTTTGCTTCATGCCCTTTAGTTTTACAAAGGGTTTCACAGGAATGCTCTACTTTCGGATAGCAGGGGAAAACCTGTAAATGAAGGACTTCTTTATTCAACCAGAGTACTGAAAAGGATCTGCACAAAACACCCAGAGCAGCATTCTCCAAGTGTACAATGCATCCCACTGGTGGGACAGGGGGTGAGTGCCGGTGTACTTTGGTGTACAGGGTGTGATAAAATCTGTTGGATGTTTAAATAAATAAATAAATAAATTATATATATATATATATATATATATATATTTATATATATATATAACAGTGAAAAACACATTGTCATTAATCCCTCTCAAAATAATCCCATTGCTTTGAACACACTTATCCCATTGTTCTTGCCACTTTCTGAAGCAGTTCTGGAAGTCCTCTTTCATGTGTCTTTAGTTGCACTGTCATGGCTGCCTCAATGTTCTGAATCATTTTCACTTTGGCGAAGAGCCAGAAGTTGCACAGGTGCCAGATCCGGTGAATAAGGTGGATGAGGACACACCATAATGTTTTTATTTGACAGAAATTGTTGTGTACCAGAAGCGATGTGTGACACGGAGTGTTGTTATGATGGAGGATGATTTATGGCACACTTGAAAAAGACACACCTTCTCTCAACCGTAGCTCACACCCGACTGACTCTACTGAACAAGCTGAAACTTGTCACACACTGTTACTAAACTTCCACGCTCCACTTCCTGTATTGAAGATCCATGCTTCTCCCTTGGATGGCACTCTGCAGCAATGATCACCATATTTTGTGATCACAGCAGAAAGGCTCAGTGTCACACATCGCTTCTGGTACAGAAATTTCTGTCAAAAACATTACGGTGTGTCCTTATCCACCTTATTCACTGGCTTTGGCACCATGCGACTTCTGGCTCTTCACCAAAGTCAAAATGATCATGAGAGGTTTTGAATCGATTCAGGACATCGAAACAGCCATGACAGCACAATTAAAGACAAATTTACAAAAGAGGAATTTCAGAACTGCTTCAGAAAGTGGTAAGAACGATGGGATATGTGTGTCTGAAGTGAAGAGGAGTATTCTGAGGGGGGTTAATGACAATGTGTGTTTTACTTTAATACATTTTTGCAAATTTAAATCCTCACTGTATTTTTTTAATCATGCCTTATATTATAATAGTTTCCTAAGGCTGCAAATATCACCACAAACTTGGTGGCTTAAAACAACAAAAATGTATTCTCTCTTAGTTCTGGAGGCTAGAAATGGGAAATCAAGGTCATACAATCTCTCTCTGATGGCTCAATGTAAGGATAATCTTTTGCTTCTACCTAGTTTATGGTGGTTGCACACAATCCTTGGCGTTTCTTTGCTGTAGACACATCACTTCAATCTCTGCCTGCATTGTCACGTTGCAATCTCCTTGCGTGTCTTTGTCTGGGTCCAAATTTCCCTCTTCTTATAATGATATCAGTCATTGGATTAGGACACATAATCCAGTATGACCTCATTTTAACTCGGTTACATCTGCAAAGACCCCATTTCTAAAGAAGGTCCCATTCCCAGGTACTTAAGGTTAGGACTTGAACATGTATCTCTTTTGGAGGACAAACCAAAGAAGAATGCTACCTTTTATAATATATTTTAGTGTGCATTAATAAAATATAATCAACATCATTTTAATTATGTTAAACTATGATTTCACTGATACAGTATTATTGCTTAAAATGACTAAAGGCTAAAATTAAAAGAAATTAATCAATTTAAAGGAATATCTTAAATGAACAGTTCTACAGATGTTACTCAGACATAGGAAAAGTTGTAAAGTTGGTGCATTAACATTTGGAATTCACTAACCCAGCCCCAACTCCTCTCTACAGGCAGGGTGTTATCTAGAGAGAAAAATAAGGTAAGTGACTAAGCTTCTTTTTAAAAAACTTCCCAAAAGAGATTTTACAATCTGCCTCACAATTAGGTCACTGTGCTACAAATCTCATTGCCTGAAAGCTTCTCCTTACATCTAACCCCAATCGCTCTTGCTTCAGTTAAAAAAGATGACTGCTAAAGACATACCCTTTATTCAATTCAAAGCCATTAAGTCATCTAACATACAGGTATATGAATTATAGGTATGCAGAACTTCTAGTAGCTTAAGAATTTAATAGAACTATGACACATGGATTTTGTGTCATAGTTTGTTACCTATAAAAAAGTAAGATTTTTAAGAAAATGTACATGATTATAGTTAAATATAAAAATTAGGGTTCATACCGAAACACCATGTGTTATATTTTTGAATCTTGTGACAATAAAACATATAACATTTAAGGTTGAATTTTTAATCAATTTCATGCTTCAAATAGTTATATAAATCTTGTCAAATCAAGAGAGGTTAGTGTGATATACAATCTCATTTGTGAACATATAGAATACAATTTTGTAATTTGGATTGACTTATACATTCATTTTAACTGATATTTTATTTTTAAGAATAAACATTCTCTCTTACGCAACATTCATTCAAAGCCTCTCCGCTATAAATATGAGTTTTGTATGAACAATTTTGTTCCTTACTGTCTTTCACTCTCACATTCTCTTTACCCTTTGCAAAAAAGCAATGACTTTAATTTTGAATAGTGAATGATCATCATAGCTTTGTGCCTACAATCTTATGGTACTCTTTTCTAACAAAATTATATAACAATTTTATATTTGTATTGCAAACTTTGATAATTTTGCAGTGCTTTGTGGCATACAGCAGAACTGTTTAAAAAGTTTTTGTAAAAAATAATCTTAGAAATTTATAAGTTTTATAAATTTTTACTTTTAACACTTACACTAAAAACTTCTTTAAAAAGCCTTCTTGAAACAAAGAAAATCACATTAAAATATAATTTTAATCAACAACATAAATCAAATTTAAGTCAATTTTTTCCTTAACACTGTATCTCAATTTGGAAGTACTGGCATAGAGGAGAATAAGCCATAAATTTCTAGTGAAAATATTGTTGGCACAAATTCATGAAAACTCTAGAAATACAAACTGAATAGAAAAAGAATGTCAGAATATTTACGTAATGTACTGAATAAGTATGTTTGAAATGCACTTTTCAATGATCATCAACTTTCCACAATTTATGAATTATTAGTCAGGCATTTTCCTTTCACCTTTCCTTGGTCAAACTGATACAGTGGTCATTTCACAACATATTCCATCTTCTGTTGAAAGAAGAAAACAGTAGAAAGTAAAATATTATTAATAGTTACAATAATTTTTGAGATAATCATTCATGTTCTCTAATAACTATGTTATCCTTTTGTTCATAATCTCCTTCATTTAAAATTTCTGTAAGCTTTGTGCTAGCTTGGATAATAACCTTGAGAAAAATCTGTCAAATGTGGGTATACAAGTATTTGGTACTCTTTAGTTTAAGAGTGGAATTGGGCAATAAGAGTCTAAGCAATTCCATTAAAAAGGAGAAATGTTTATTCCTACTGTCTACTTGAATCTGCTTAACACTCAAGTTTGTTATAGATCTTTGAGAATCACAGATGAAAGATACTTTCCTTGAGTGAAGTGCGTTATTTGGTGAAGCTTATGGAAAAGCATCATACAGTGTATTTCACCAAAGCTGTTTGACCCAAAAGATGAAGAATCACTTATGGACTAGAGACTCAGTGGCCACTGGTTTCTAAATCTCTTGCAGAAACTCTGAAAACCTCACTTGATTCGTTACTGCCAAAATAACTCCTTTAATGTACCCTTTGTTTATTAAATGAGTGTTTAGTCTAATATGTGTCTAATACGTCAAACTTTGTGGCTTTGGAATCAAACAATCTGGGTTTTTCAGTATGGGACACATACTGGTTGAGGATTTTTTTTTTAAATTATGAAATCATATAAAACTTCAAAATCCTCATCTCTCAAGTGAGACAATTATGTTAACCTTTCAAGTATTTGTATTGATAAATTGAGAAAGTGAATGTGAAATTCTTAGCGAGTGGCTGGCATATTAATACAAATTTCACATGGGATAGCTCATACTACTTATTGTTTTTTTTCCCCCCCTCAAATCAGCAGTTCTTGAACTGTTTGCTTTCAAGGTCTGTTTTCAGTTTAAAAATTACTGCACTCTAAAGAATTGTGTTTATGTGGATTATAGTTGTCGACATACTTAAAATTAAAGTTGAGAAAATTTTATATTTATTCATTTGAAATAAGCTGATTAAATATTAACAAATAAGATTTGCTATAGAAATACTTTATTTCTAAAAATTTTTAAAAAGCATCTGCTGTGGTATGTTTTTTGTTGGAAGTCTATTTAGAAAATCTGGCTTCACACAGAGGCATAGTTGGAAAAGGATATATTTTAATAGCCTTTTATGTAATGGGTATTCTTTTCTTGATGCCACACAAAAACTAAACAAATCATTTCTAAAATGTTGCCTGCTAAAGTTTAGTTGCATGGTAGTGAGAAAACCAAACTGAAACAATATTGATAAATATTTCATACTCTGTTACATTAAAATCTACTGGCCTATTTTACAATGTCAGTGGATTTTATTGGAAAATATTGATTCACTGAGATTTGTAGATCTTCCAAATGTTGACACGTTTCCTATTGTACTAGTTTGCTAGGAATGCCATACAAAGTACCACGGACTGTATGGCTTAAACAACAGAAATTGACACAATTCTGGAGGCTAGAAAGACAAGATCAAGATGAGAGCAGGGATGGTTTTTTTCTGAGGCCTCTCTCCTCGCATTGTAGATGGATGTCTTCTCCCTATGTTTTCACATCTCCTTTCCTCTGTGTGTTTGTGTCCTAATCTCTTCTTGTAAGGATACCAGACATATTAGTTTGGGGTCTACTACCCTAATGACCTCTTTTAGCTTTTCCTCTTTAAAGACCCTATCTCCAAATGCAGTCATATTCATAGGTAATGGGTGGGGGAGGGGTGAATGGAGTTCAAAATATGAATTGTGAGGGCACACAATTAGGGTTTCAAAAATTACCCAGTATCAAAGGTCACATTTGTTAATACTGCCATCAGTTTCATCAGAAAAATCTGTTAAGTGTTGAGTAGCCATGGTGGCTACCCAAAATTCTAATTTTCTTTTTCAAGCTTGAATTTTACCATGACTAGCAAAGCATGCTAGCTGTTTACTTTGAAGAGACAAGCTCACTTTAATCATTTAAAAAAATTCTGCCAGATACTCTGAATAAATATAATTTGTGTATCAGTTTTGCTTCAATAAAAAATGGTGTTCTACGAAATTCAGTTTGCAACTCAAACAATGTCCTACGTGGGTTTTATTGTGGCTATCATACTTTGGTATGTAGAAGTGCTTGATGGGAACATCCCATGTCGTCACAAACCATGTAAAAAATATGTGTCTGCCAATGGAGACTTAATACAATTAACAATTTTTATTGCTTCATCTAGGACATTCTTAAGTGAAACATTTATAGAATTATAAGTGTATGACAGTTCTGAAGCATACAATAACTACAGCACAGTTTGGTGCCACTGCCTCGTTTCATGCTCAGGACTCAGAAGTTCTACCCACCATCACTTTTGCTCCATTGAGGCAAATGTCAGAACAGCCAAAAAAAGAAAACAATGTCTTTGTGTTATTATGAAAATAATATTGACATTGTGGACTCCCTACAAGTGTTGGGGGACTTCCAGAGTCCTCAGCCCACACAATGATAACCACTGCCTAAAATACACGTTAAACCGTAAACATTCTATTGGGCCTTCGGAAAAGGCATGACACATATTTGCAACAGATGGCGCTAGTTCATTTTTGGAAGTACTAGAGACATTCGCATCTATGTTATTGCCATGCCATTTGACACCTTATAGTTCTAGCTTCATTCTAAAAAAATTGAGCGATTTGGTTGAGTTTTGGAGATTTTACAACAAGTTGAAGATGGAAGACCAAACTGTGCATTTTGGCCATATTTTGCTGTTTTACTTCCATAAAGGGAAGAATGCAGGTCAAGCTTGTGAAAAGTTGCATAGAGTTTACGGTAACAATGCTCTACCAGAACGTTAGTGCCAACGATGGTTCACGAAATCCCATGCTGGTGATTTTGATCTCAACAATGCTCCTTGGTAATGGAGGTCCACTAAGGTTGATGACGACAAAAGAAAGGCATTGATTGAGTCAAACCCACATTACACGACACGAGGGATTGCAGAAACATTGAATATCCATCATTCAAGCATTCACGATTACCTGAAGAAGCTGGGATATATAAGCAAGCTCGATATTTGGGTTCCACATGAACTCAAAGAAGTTCATTTGACGGCACGTATAAACATTTGCAATATGCTCATTTAACGTGAGGAAAATGATCCTTTTTTGAAGTGACTGATAAGTGGTGATGAGAAATGGATTGTTTACAACAATGTGTTGTGCAAACGGTCTTGGTTACAATGTGATGATTTGCCTCAAAGGACATTGAAAGCAGACCTTCAGAGGAAGGTTATGCTCTCAGTGTGGTGGGATTTCAAAGGTGTCAGTGTTTTTTCGAGCTCCCACCAAGGAATCAAACCATCAATTCAAATGTGTACTGTCGGCAGTTGGACAGTTTGAACGAATCAGTCATCCAGAAATGTCCAAAGCTTGCCAATTGTAAACGAGTTGTAGTCCATCACAACGAGACACCACATACAAGTTTGATCACCCGTCAAAAATTATTGGAGCTTGGATGGGATGTGTTGCCACACCCACCATACTCGCCTGACCTTGTGCCGTCAGACTTCTTCTTGTTTCGCTCTCTTCAAAACTCCTTGCGTGGTATAACGTTCAATTCAGATGAGGCTGTAAATCA
>NW_017731704.1:1650153-1694080 GCF_001890085.2 Hipposideros armiger
ATTCAATTCAGGTGAGGCTGTAAATCAACACCTTGTTCAGTTTTTCACAAATAAAGACAGGTCCTTCTATGAACGTGGAATTATGAAGCTCACTGAAAGATGGCAAAAGGTTATCGAACAAAACGTGCAATATATCATTGATTGATCTTTATTCTTTATATAAATAAATGACCTTTGAAAAATATAGACAAAATACTTCACGACTTTTCTGAAGACCTGACATTAACATACATAACTGCAATGATACTTTATAAAGGAATTCCTTTATAGGATTTGGAGGGAGGTGATAAAATTGTAATACAGGTCAGTAAAGTGTACATTGAAGAGATCCTTTGCATGATATACCCCATTTCATCTACTGTAAAACCTTGGATTGTGAGTAACTTGGTTTGCAAGTGTTCTGCAAGATGAGCAAACATTTCTAATACATTTTAATGTGGTAAACGAGCGATGTCTTGCAATACGAGTAGTTTGATTCCGGAACGAATTATGCTCGCAAACCAAGGTATTACTGTATTTCCTTTTTGCTTTGGCTATTGTGCTTAGAAAATTGCCAGATCGAGTAGTCAGGAGCTCTATGAGTCCCTAGATCCACATGAATGTGTGTGTGTTCCTTTTTGTTTTCCAGCAGAATCCAATGAAGTAGTTTGTCAACAACACCATTTGGAGAAAGTTTAGTTTGAAGGAAAGAACCTTATAGACTTATGGCTTTTATTTGTTAATCACGAGACCAAGTTAATATTTTATCTTTTGTGTCTCATAGTCACAGATCCCTAGCAAGGATTTAGACATGTTTTCAGTTCCTAGGAAGTTCCTGAAATATTTTTAATGATAAGACATGATGTGTTATTACCAGCATTTCTCTCCTTATTAAGGAGGTCCTTTTTCAATGGCTGCCTCAGAAATTCATGCTTGTGGTAATTAAATGTCCAAACCTGACACATATGCACTTTCTCTTTTCTTTCCTTTCCTGCCATTCCATATCTATATATTTAGTTTGCTCAAGTTCCATCCTTGTCGATAAATTGTATTAATTTCATAAACATATTCACTGAAATGTCTTCTTGAAGGGCAGCATGACATTAAGAGGATTTTGACTAATAAGGCTAGGATTAGATAGCTTGCTCTCTCACTAATTAAGTATCCTCCTTTCAAGTTACACTCTCTGAGTCTTGGTTTTCCTATCCCTAAATAATATCTATGTTTACAATTTCAATAGAATTAAAACTATTCTATGTAAAGTACTTACATATAAATAGCTGTTAAAGTATTAGTTTAAAATTACCCTAAAATTATAAAAGATGATAAATAATTTAAACAATACTTTTCTTTATGGGTGATTGAAGCTAGTTAAGGATAAAAATCTATAACCATATGTAAGCTTTATATCTGAGAAAAAAAATAAAAATATTGTATTCAGAATATATCTCTCAACTGTCTTATTATATTAGTATAACATTTTAGTTACTTTTCTTCTATCATAGCCCTTGAATATGGAGTCTCCAAACATATGAAATTATATATCTCTAAAACCACTCTTATTTCAAAGTATACCTAATCTTGATTATTGTACCTAATTTGAAGGATACATATACCTTCAAATTAGAAATTAGTAAGAAAAAAAATATTCAAACTTATTTTCGAAACCACCTGGCCTCCTAAAATACATGAACCAGTGGTTTATGGTATTGATTATTTTAGTAAAAGTAAAGGAGAATAAATGTTTTTTTAGTTAGCATAGTACATCCAAGTTGAATTCAGTGAAATAAAATGGTCTCTAGGTATTTCCATCATGAAAGAATTATTGAAGGCTTTGATCTCAAACACTCATGTTCACCTCTGGATCAAATTTTAACCTTTATCAGTCTTTGCTAGTCAACAATTTCCTTTCTTTCTTTCTTTCTTTTTTTGAATCCTGAGGGATATACATAGCCCTTGCTCAGTGTTGGTCTGAAGGCATTAGATAGTTCTGACAAATAAGTATTTAGAAATCTGTTAAAGCCTTACTTTGATCGTAAGAGGCAAAAATACAGCATAAAAAATGTTTCTCTTTATGATGCAAATGTTTTCTATTCTGGCTATATTGTAAATTAGAATAGGCTATTTGATCCCTATCGCTACTGGGGAAGTAGAGAAGGGGTAGAAGACAAGTGACCTACGTAGAGTCCACCCCCATTCACTTTTCTTCTTTATTCCTTATTTACTTGAGACTGTGTGTGGCAGTGGTAGGTGGGTGGGGGTAAAGATTAAGTTTTTTGGCAACCAGAACATCTATCTCATCATAAAACCCCTCGACTGAAATCTGTACCACAATGAGCCTTGTGTCCTGAGAGTAATTCTGGATATTTAGCAACATTTATCTGTCAACAACTAGTTGGGAACCGTTTATTTTCCATTTTATTGTGTATCATAAAAATGCATCCTTCAACATGTCAGAATTAAAATTTATCTTTTTTTCTTATTAACTAATTTGGTGGGGCTGAATAACTTGCAATTTAATTTGCCCAAATGGTTTCCCAGCCACCTTGTTTTTTTCAGAGACTACTGTGCAGGACCCCATATCTGCTGCCATTTCCTCTTTAGCTGGTGCTGATGTATTTAAAACGTTTTAAAATTGCACTACTGATGTGTTTTCATTACATTGGCTTCATCTTTTTTTCCTCAATTATATTTCTATTTTTAACTTTTGTAACCTTCTGGATTAAAGGTAGAAACCATACTAGAGTTTGCCTCCAGAAATAGCAATTGAATGGACAGTTACAAAATTTTTGCTCTATCAGCACAGAATATACCAAAAATCCTATGGAGAAAAATATGACTTTCTGAATGACAATTTTTGTACAATGTGGAAAGTGCAAGTTGTTAAAAAAATAATCAAGAAACATTTTATTTTATTTTTTTATGTGAAGCAGAATGGTTAATTTTTTTTTTAAGATTTTTATTGGGAAATTGGGGGATGGGAACAGCACTGGGGAATTGGGGGAAGGGGAACAGACAAGTTGCTGTCGTCATTCTTCAGTCTAGTTGTGGAGGACGTTGCTTCACTGGCCCAAGTTGGCACCATCATTGTGCTCTTCCTGGGCGAGGCAGATCAGTCGCCGGCTTCTGGACAGCTGCTCACTGCGGCTGCTGGCTACACACGGTAGCCCATGGCAACCCACTACAGCAGGGGCTGCAGCCTATGCCGACTCATGGCAGCCCAGCTCCAGGTTGAGCTGTTGTTCAGCATCTTAGCTGTAGAGGGCAGTGTCACTGGCCCTCATATGTGGGACCCAAACCAGGGCCCTCTGGCATCCCAAGCCAGCTCTTAACAAATGTGCCACTCGGCCGGCCCCAGAATGGTTAATTTTTAATTAAAATATTTCTCACTCCTATTCATCAACTAAACTTATGTTATTGGATATACTAAAAAACTTTTCAGTAAAACGTAGTTATAATAACAAATCATATTCCATGTACAGTATCTTTCAAAAAGTGATGTATAGATATGGTGCCATGTTTCTACAGAAAGTTAATATTGTTTTATGAAGGATAATAATACCATGTTGTCTTACTTTACCAGTCGGTCTTGATGCGTATCTTAACACAATGAAAAACACAACTGCTCAAAACAACGGCCCCCCCCTTTTTTTTTTTTTTAAGCTGAGCCATCCTGCCACCTGTTGGCAGCTAAGCGGCTGCTCAACTCAGGCCGGGAATCGAACTGCTGTTGCTAAGAGCTCAAACTCTTGAGCGAGCTCTTAACCAACTGAGCCACTTGGTCAGCCCACAACCCCTTTTTTTAATTCAGAATTTTAATGTTAATATAAAGTAGATACCATTATAAATAATACACTAGATGGAAGACCCAAGTACTAAAAGACCCAAATACTGGGGGGTTGTCACTTTGAGGGGTAAAAAGCATAACTATTGCACTGTGTTGTACAGCTGAAACTAATTCTAAAAAATGTGTATTTCATAATAAAAAATAATTTAATAAAAAAAAGAGTTCGCTCAAGAGCGCGAGCTCCTGAGTAAAAAAAAAAAAAAAAGACCCAAATACTAAATAAAAAGAAAACAAAATGGATTTTGTTTTCCATTTAAAGCTTGAAACAAAAATTGTGTGTTGTAATGGAAATTTTGAGTATCAATGCATATAAACATTTTTTAGAAAGTATTCAGTGCCACATTATTTTTTATGTTAGGTAATTTTTCCTATTTTCCCAGTTGATGAAAAATAATCAGAAAACGAAGTGACTGATTTTTCATAGTAAACTTAAGTTTTAAGTTAGCTTTCCAGTACTGTACACATTCTTAGGATCCTGATAGAACTATTTATTTCTTTCTGTCATCTAAGTCATCATTTGACTTATATAACGTGTGTGTGTGTTTATACACACACACACATACATATATATATGATATATACATATACATATATATATGAAATTATAGTTCTCTCTGAAAAGGTTTTTTTTGTTAAAGATTTTATTGGGGAATTGGGGGGAGGGGAACAGTGTTGGGGAATTGGGAAAGGGGACTAGCCAAGTTGTCGTTCTTCAATCTTTGTTGTGGAGGGCGCCATCTCCATCTGGCTGCCTGTCAGTAGCTGGTGTCCTCTTAGCTCAAGGTGCTGTGTTCAATCTCAGTTGTGGGTGGGCATAGCCACCATCCCATGTGGGAGCCGAATCTGGCAGCCCTGTTGTTAAGAGTGCACATTCTATCCACTGAGCCATCCAGTCGGCAGCTCAGCTCAAGGTGCCAAGTTTAGTCTTAGTTGCAGGTGGGCATAGCCCACCATCGAACAAGCAATCTTGTTACACCAGCTGAGCCATACTGCCAGCTGTTGGCAGCTCAGCGACAGCTTAGCTTGGGCGCAGCATCACTGGCCCCTGTGGGAATCGAACCAGCAGCTCTGTTGCTCAGAGCTAGTGCTCTTAAGCCAAGTCTTAACCAACTGAGCCACTCAGCCGGCCCTGAAAAAGTATTTTTAAGATAACTTATACCATCACAATATAATCTAACATTTTCTACACTTTCCAAAAATTTTACAAAGTGATAAGCTTTTCAGAAGTGTCAAGAAGCCAATGGCAATGTATATAAAACGCAAGATTTATGATATAAATAATAAGGTTAATCATGTGAGACTTTGTTGTATCAGATCTTTAAATATTTAGAAATAGCCACGTTATTGATTTAAATTCACTTTCTTTATAGCTCTTTTCTTAATATAAGTATAGCCTCTTTTTACACCCATGTAATATATTAAATGTAAGAAAAATATGTTTTTTATTTAAATTACAATAACTTTGGCAAAGTTGATGTTGAAATTTTAAACACATCTCATAAAATATGTTGAACCTACTCCATATTTTAATTAAATGTAGCAAGTGTTACATCATAATTTTTTTATAGAAATGTTTTAACTGATTAAAATAAATTCTATTAAAATTAGATAATTATCCTCATGAAATATTAGTAACAGACTTGGGCTCACTTTTCTATTATTTTGTGAAATTTGGTTTCATTTGTAGGTGTGTGGACAAACTTGGAAAGAATATGCAGACAGTTGCTAATGGCTCCCCACCTATCAACATGATGAAAGAGCAGAGACATAGAACGGCTGGCAGGAACAAAGGCAAAATACAATCTACATATTATAAGCCAAGTAAAATTTTGCATTTCTAAGTACTTTTTAATCTATTTTTAAACCAGACTAGAGCATAATGAAAAATTTAAAAGTCTAAATCTCTATTTCTAGTGTTATTCATTATAAACATTATTACTATCCCTCCTTTTGACATATTGGCTGATTTAAAGACCATATTAACATTTTCCAGAGAAAATTTTCCATAAGAAGGTGTAAATGTGGCATTTTTCAAAGTGCAGATCAGTGGTTTCCATTTATTTTTATTACATCTCATATCTGTGATTTGAATCGCTACATTTTTAGAATTCACTGTGTATATTTTCCATTCCTGGCTATATCACCATGTTTAATCGTATTTAGTTTTTAATTATCATAAAGAATGTACAAAAAATGACAGGCATCTTATACATATGTGGTTGGTCTGTGTAAGTTTCTCTAAGATAAGCAAATAATTCTCAAATGTTTTTGTCTGACTTGCTTTATTCATTCATTCTTTAATTCATTCATCAAACCTACAGGAAATATTTATTGAATAAACTATGTAGAAGTCAAGCTCCAAAAAGAATTTCAGTTAGAATGTGCTTTTTGTTTTCTTAAATTGATTTTTTACTTTAATCTGGTAAGTCACTAATTATTGACTATGTAAACTCTCAAGTTAATTTATGTACTTAAACATGATGAATCACGGAGCTTGCCTAAAAGTGACTGTCACATTTATATTTAGGAACATGATTTAATTTTTTTCTGTTTAAGAGCTATTCCTATTTTAGTGACTTTGAAAACTGAGACCAGTGCTAATCCATTCTTTATTTAAACTTTGGTTATTTATTTGATCTCTATCCTTTCTTAGACATATTACATTCTGTACTGTACGTTTTATGAGCCAGGATGTACTTATCATAAAATAAATTAAAATTTCCTTTTATAATTCTGCCCTATACAGAATTTTATTTGAAGCCTCCTGTGTAGAAGTCTAACAGCAGATACAATAAAAGTCAAGCCCGTATACTGAGAAATTATATTTCATTATTAATATGTGTGAACTTATTATCTTGAACAGTCTAACAACCTATGAAGTTGCTCATATTCTGTGAGATTTTAATTTGTACTTTCATCCAAAATTTTTTTAAAAAATTTGTTTTTGCTTTGGAGTCTAATTTCCTGATAATTCTTGAGTTTAAAATGGCAAGGTAAGGACTATTGGAAATTGCAAAAGGTCATACTGTCACATGAAACAAGTTAGGTGCAATGGAGTGCTCTTATTAGCAAATGTGGGAACAAATTTGGTTGAGGATGGATCACTGTTGTGGAAGTAGAGCCAAGAGTATTTTTTAATTTCCTCTTTATCTTTCTCTTTGATCATTGCCAAAGATAATATCAAAATAATACCAAAAATAATTTGATACCTTATTGCCTCTTGGAGTTAGTAGTATACTTTTAACCTGACCTTTAAATTGTTTCCATACAATTTATTTGCTTATAATTCATTTTCTTGTCTCAAATACTCACTCTATTAAGGAAAACCTTCCTGTTTTATCAGAAAAGATTTCTCAAAGGCCCTCGGCAAAAATCACATTTATAATCTGGTTACTACCTCAATTACTTCAGGTCAAGTCAGATATAGCTATTGCTATAGCTATACTCATAGATATAGATATAGATATACTACTCGTAGATATATTTAAATAGTCTTCAAAAATAAAGAAAAGAAAGCAAGGAGAGCAAAAAGAGAGGAAAAGAGGGAGGGTGAGATAAGGAGGGAAAAAGTCCAAACTTACAGTATCTTATTTAGTCTACTACAATGACTTATTTCTTACTTCAGAAAGACTTTACCTGGTATCATGAGATAAGTCAATCTAGTAGCAAAAATAAAGAGAAATAAATAGTTTGAACAGTAAACACTTCACAGTAGGAAACAGAAAGAGCAATGTTTATAATCACAGTAAATCCTTATGAAATAAGTGTAGCTTCTTCGCCAATCGAATCAAATTATATATTAGAAAAATAATTTGGCCAAAATCGCTCAAAGATGTAAGAATTTTGTCATTTTATTCAGAAACTGAAACACAATAGTTTTCACCCAAATATAAAATCATAACTCCTTCATTTTAAAATGGGCTTTAAAAATTATACTAATTTGGAAGTTTAATCGTTAGTATGATAATGACTAAAGCTAGAAATTTTAAATAATTGTCTTATTTTTCTGCTTTTAGCTTCTAATTGTTTTTTCTTTACAGTTATCTTCACCTTCTACACATCTTATTTGGAAAAGTGTGAACTTTTCATTGTAACATGCTTGTTGCCTCATTCTGTACTATGCTTGTTTTTCTGTACTTTTCTCATTATAGGCTTAACTTTTACTACGGCCTGTTGTTTAGGGATTGGTATAATTAACTCAATACTCAGAAAAAGTCATGTGCATGGTTTGAATTAATTAACATAACTAATATATCAGAGGAACTGATTACATATAAAAGCATGCCTCTCTTAAAGTGATTTACTCTGAAAGTATCAATGGATGGATGACGGCACATTAAAATGTTGCCTTGAAGGATAAAGGACATATATATGCTAAAACAGTGTTTTTCTCAAACATTAATGTACATCTGAATCTCCTGGAGATCTTGTTCAAGTGTATATTCTGGGGTGGGGCCTGAGATTCTGCTTTACTAACAATCTTTCAGGTGACACTGATGCTACTGGTTCGGGGACCACATTTGACTAGCAAGGATCAAAAAGACCTCTTCATATGGATACAGTGCAAACCCCATCCTAATAAAAAAAAAAGTAAAAATAAAACCAATACCTTACACTTAGATCAAGCATAGCCTTCAGAAAAGAGTTCAGAAGCAGATCACTTAATCATTTTACAGACAGAACAAAAGTGACTGAGCGAGTTTAAGGGATTTGTCAAGAGCAACAGATAATGATTAAAGCAATAAATCTGAAACCCAGGTCTCCTAGATGTGAAGGTTTTCCATTCAGCAGTTACAAAATAATTTAGTTCATTTCAAAACAGCAAATGACTAGTATTTTTTTGGAAGGGGATAGTATAGGGTTACAGTCGTGTTTTTATTTTGTACAAAGGGTGACTTGTGGTGATGTTTATTTAATTCCACTATTTCTAAGAAACCTCTCTATATTCAGTGTAGTCATCTGTTATAAGCTCATAAATTAAAGTTGTTAACTAGTGATAACTGATTTATTTTTGATCCTTTTACTCTTTAGCAGACCTCTTGATCAATCAATAAAGCATCTGACGGCAATTCTTTGCTCAAAAACATTTATACAATTGCAAACTCCTAAAGATATAATTTGTAAACTCCCTCTAGAATTTATCATTTGATGAAGGGCCAATTTTTACTTCTTGAGTTTGCTATTTCCCGTCTAGACAATTACAGAATGGTATTTTTTTTTCTTTTTTTTGGATAATTTTGCTGTTCTTTCAATTTTGTTTTCAAACTACAAAATGATGCAGTTGATTTTTGGGACCATGAACTTTAAGGGTAAAAACTTTTCTCAAATACTTACAAATATCTCTGTAGGAGTCTTGCTCACTCTTTTTTCCCTGACCCTTATTCCTAACTCTCTCATTTTTCCATACTATGATATATTGTTATATATTTCAGATTCTTTCCACAATTTACACTAAGCTTTTGATGATATTTATATTAAAGAGCAGTCAGACTAATGTTAGATATTTGAAACCAGAATATTTTGGGGGTGCATTATATTTTTTCAAGTGATATAAAAATGGTCATATCCTAATTCTATTAAATAATATATTATACTAAATGTTAAAAAATAAATACTGTTTGTGCTCACTTTCTAAAAGAATTAAAAGTATACTGATATATTTATATGCAATAACTTTTTTAAAATTTTGATCACAGTAACAAAAAATATTTCACTATATCAAAAATCAGGAATGGCCTGATACCATCATTAAAATCATTAACATGCAACAGAGAATAGTAATTTCCTAGATTTGGGTGGTGTCAGAGCATAACTCCTGATAGAAGTTGATTACCCACCTATAAAATACTTCCTTTTAAAACTGAATAAATTTAGATGGTAGGAAGGGATGATGCTGTTTAATTATATAACTGGTTCAGAATATATGACTAGCTCCTTTAGGTAGTATATATATATCAAGCCCCTACAGAGATATTTGCAGCTTTGTTCCATTCAGTTCTAACTCAGCTACTAGTTACAAAATAAAACACATATATTTCTGATACAGATTGGTTAATAAACATTCTCATTTTATAGTTAAACTTGATTTTGGTCCTATAATTAAAGAATTTAATTTCTCTTATGAGAACTGTCATGTAGGAACCAATATTTTCTCAAAGTCTTATATTATAAAAGAATATCAAAGAAAAAGCACATAGGATTTTAATAAACCTTTATATAAAGTGTTGGTTGCTTTAACAAATTTTATCTGATGATAAAACAATAGTACTCCATTTTAGTGGGCCTGAAAATAGATTAAAATATAATTAAAAGACAAATGTGAACATTTTTTTAAAATGGCAACTCCCCCATGAACTGACTGCCCCACGATTCTATGTAATGGTTGTTACAGCAACCTCTTTGGATGGTGTTATCTATGGAATGGTGTCACTCATGATATCTATGGAATGCTAATTATGTTTTAAAGGGGAAACCAATTAAATATAGTCTATACATCATTATTCTCAATTTGTGTTTTATTGAAAAAAATAACCTGTATATAACCCAGGTTTGCTAATACTGTATAAAAAATAAAAATATATTTTAATACTTTCTAATAACTAAATTGATTTTGAATTACAATTAAAATAGATTATATATATATATATAAAACTTATTACCTCATAAGGTTCTAATTAAATGGAACACATGTATACATTTATATTTGATTATATAGATAAATGTTAAGCCCAACTATCTAGAATAGCTTAAAAAAAAACTTTATATAGTTGGATTTCTGTGATATAAATTCAAATTTTGGCAATTTCTCAAGATAGAATTTTAAAATGAAGATACATATTTCTTATTTTTCAGATAGGTGTATTATTATTTCCAATTTTTAATAAAATAAATTTGAATACCTGATATACATCCCTATAATTAGGGGGTAATATAAAAATACTCAACAACCAGATTGGTATGAGGTTCTACTAATCAGAAAAAACACTAGCCTTCTCAGAACAAAGTTCAGGGGTGAACAACTTTTAAGGACTGAATGCAATGCTGTCTGCAATGGCAAATGTAATTTTAGAACGTGATGGCCCATTTCTGGAGGAAGCTAACGGAAAACCAGTTTCTTCATTAATTTCTATGCATCATAATACCCATGAACCAACTGCATGTATATGCCTATTCGTATTTTTACACTTCCTCTTGCATTTACCCATCTTGCAAACAACCTATTCTATTTGGCTCAAACTTCTTAATGTACAACCTTGAAATTCTTGGAGTGTTATTTTACCTATGAGTTATTATATATTCAAGAAAGTTACTAGTATTATCTTCTCTATGTTTCTAATGAGCAAACTAAGGTACTGAAAGGTTGAGGGACTTGCCCAAGGTCACACGGCTAATAAAGGATGGAGCTGGGATTTGGCCCTGCTTGGTGTGGCACAGAGAGTGTAATTTTAACCATTTTGCCATGGTGACTCTCTGGCTTTACGTGGGACATTTTCTGATGCCTATAAATTGAACTGATGCCTCAAAACTGAAAATGATAGGCAATAAGATCCTCCACATTATAAACACAGATTCTAGTTACATCTAAGTTAGACTTACTAAAATAGCAAACACAATTCACCCATGTCCACAATATATAAGAGAAAACTAGAAACTTGAATGGGTGACTTACTGAGGCAGTCGCATAATCAGCTTAGTCAGAGCATTGTGACATTTACCTTTCTTGCCCCAGCAGCCACCTTGATACAAATGAGGAGCACTCCCGAAGGTATCATGCTACCCACTCCACTGCTGGGTGCTTTCTAAACAGCAGAAACTCATTAGGCCATCTCTGAGGTTATTAGGTTAGAGCATATCGAGATGATTCTTGCACAAGCCTGACATGCATCTCCATGATATGGGGAATATTTATGAACAAAGCACCTGATGTCGCTTATCATCTGGGTCCACAGAGCAGGATAAGGAAAAGCCATGCAGTACGAGTACCCCATACCCTTGCAAGTGACATGTGGCAAGGAGGTAGGAGTTACCTACCCATTGCCCTAGTGAAAATGATGCACAAATGGCCAGACTAAAACCATCTTGACAGCATCCTATACAAGAGGATATCCTGCTGGGGAAAAGGATTCCAGTAATGGAACTCTACAGAATGTGCTTCCATGAGGTGGGAACTAAATAGAACCATGAAATATGCATAGGTCCACAAGAGCCTTAGAGGAACCCATTATCACAACTTAGGGAAGAATTAGCATTTGGGGCCTGACACAGGCTGCTCAGATGCTAACAAAACCAATCACAAAAGATATTTCCCTATCTTTTCTCCAAATACACTGGAGAAGGAAATGAGACCCAGGAGCAAAGGGTGAGAAATAAAGAAAGGAAGGAAAAGGAGACAGTATTTGCCTTTCCACTACCAGTCCTCTAGCCAAGCAAGGTCATAGCTGCACCGTGCACTGGCATTCGGGAAGAAGCTTTGCATTGCATGAGAGATTTAAGTTTAAATTAAACTGGACTGGACGTTTTAATACCAAAAGGAGTTAATTACTAAAATTGGAGTTGTTCTTACAACTGAAATTTGTAGCAAAAATTCTATCCAAGGCTGGGAGTATCACAAATGTTTTAAGGTATTAGTTTGGAGAACAAAAAAGAGCCATTTCTTATCTGTTACCCTAATTGGATTCAGTCCACTTACTAAAGGGTTTAAAACACATGGCACCTGAACTCCAGGAGCTCATAGTCCAACGAGGAATTAGATAGTTGTACAAATTATTTGAATCCAATGTGAGAAGTGCAAAGCACATGCATTTATTAACAGGAAGGGTACCTAAACTAGTGAGCTCCTAAGAGATACTGAAGTCTAAATTGGAACCTTAAGTATGACTCTATTATTAGTTATGTAAAACGTGGCAGAGATGGAGTGATGGACTGTAATTAGTGTTCTAGGCAGAGGGAATTCTATTCAGGAAGATTCTTATCTAAGCGATAACATCATATTCTGAAGACCTCAGTCCAGCATCGACATCACTCTCTGGAGCAAGAAGGCACCTTAAAATGTTTTATGGAGAGAGGTATGAGAAGCCTAAGGCAGTAAGAACGATGCAAAGAAACAGTAGTTTTAAAGACATGTTTCGTTTTGTTTTGACTTAATTTCTGCAAAGACATTTACTAATTATGGATAGGAAAACCAATAAATATGAATAGATCCCAGAAGCCCTTCAGCTGAGACCAGTTAGGGGGGAAAAAAAAGCGGGGGTGGGGGAGGGAGAGTACAAACCTCAAGTGAAAAGAATCTTGGGGGAACAGTTAAGTAACAAATTCACTTACTGGATGCAGAAGCACCGCATTCCTACCGGCACAATCAAGGAGCTCCAACTATCTGAACCAAGACGAGTTTCTTTCTCAGGCGCCTGCCCTCCCAGGAGACCTGATGAGGGCCTCCTCCCCAGAATCTTGCTTCTCCCTTTAGGTGCTGCTCCACTTTGGGGGCACCATTTCTTAGCCCCCCCCCAAGGGGGTGAGCCAACAGGGGCTCCACTGTCCGCATAGTTTATCACTTCTTTTTTCCAGCTGGGCGTTCCGCACCTGCAGCTTGTCCAAGCTGTCCCCAGAGCACCTTCTCAGTGTGCCTGCAGGCCTTAGCCATGACCGGTGTGCTTCGTAGGCCATCATCTGCTGGAGGCTCTGCCTGAAGGGGCACCTCTATCCGTGAGGCCCTCCTGTGCCTCCGGGATGGAGATGGGCCTGACGCTCCGCACCATGCCAAACTGCTTCACCATGGAGCAGGCAATGCAGTGAATTCCTCAGGGCATCATGCCCCTCCCCTGGGAAATGACCCTGTTGAATGGGGATTCCTCAGATGTGGCCGCCCAGGGCCTCGCACATCGCTCATACAGCTGCTCCTTGCTGAAGAGACGCGGGTCTCTCCGGAGCATCGGAACGGCGTTCGTCCGTACGCGATGGAGGCCTGCCTCAAGCCTCCATGTGCGCCAGCCACCAGCCCACCCAAACACGGCCCGACTGATGAAACACAACTGCCCTGAGTTCCTTCTCTGAGAGGAGCTCCCTCTTTGCTCCAGTCCGGCACTGACGTGCTTGACTTTGAACTTGAAGATAAACGTGCGTGCGGACGCACGGCGATTTTACCTGGAGCCGGCAGCACTTCCGAATCCAGCTTCCACTCTGACAGGTGCTGCGGATGAAAGAGGCTGGCCTGGGTTAGTTGCAGCCTCTGCAGGTGCTGCTTGAAAATCTCCTGCTTTTCTGCGGTGTGGGAAGGTCAATGAAGACGGTCGCGTCGGGCTTCAGCAGCGCATCTTCCAAACTATCAGCTCAGTTGATGGTAGCCAGAACACTGATGTCTTCCAAGGTACCCATTCTAGCAATTCCCACCAGAAGCTGGTGGAGGGTCCCCCCCACCCCAACCCCCCTTCCCCGCGTTGGAGAAGCCAGATGTGGTGCGTGAGGGGGCGCAGCTTGCACGTGGCATCCATCTTGTCAGGCTTCTCTGAAGAGCCTCCCCACACAGCCAGGGCCTGAGCCTGCGTTGACCTCCGCAGATTGCGGGCTGGCCATCGCCACAAGGCATCCCTTGTGCCTTGGCCAGCGGTGTCTTACCACGGTCTGGAGACAAAAACAAACAAACAAAAAAAACAAAAAAAACCAGCGTGCCCTTCAGAACTTTGGCCCCAAGGTGAAGGAAGCACCCTGGGCTCTTCAGATAATCCACAAACGCTTAGCTTTCTAGTTTGGCTTCATATATTTATCCTGCTGTCTTTGCAGTTGACTCCTTTCTCCATCTTGCTGTCCACAATAGTAAAAGGAGATACTTATGTGATGAAAAGCACAGAAATCACCTTCCCTTCTCTTCATTCCAATCAGATTGAACATGGCACAGCCAAGCCCACTGCTGTCATCCCCAAGGCAGAGCAGGTGTTTCCAAAAAGCCCGGAGGCTTACAGGAACCTGGGATCCTGACTTTGCCTTCGCCATCCAGTTTCGTGAGCCGCCAGTAGCTTCTACTGAACTGTTTGTCGCTATGGGCAGCCTGTATTCAGTACACATAGGCCAGTGGAAGCCTCCCGAAACCACGGGCCTGGGGTGCAGATCGACCTTCACCACGTCGCCCCAGACCACAGCCTGGACGCGTGGCACCTGGACTTTGGCCAGCAGCGCGTGGGGTAAGTCGACGCAGGAAATGTCCCCTTCCTGGTGCTGAGCGAGTTCAACAGGATCTCCATGACAGCACCGTGAACCGAGGTGAGCAGCCGCTCGAGTGCATGTGGTCCCCCTCTCCTTGTGCCTCCGCTCCTCTTCATCGTCTTCAGAGGCCTCCACTTTGATATGCCATTGTCCTTAGCCTTCTGCTTCCTTGCTTTGTAATAAGTGCCACAGAAAGTTTCCAGAATCTGATTGGATTCTGGGCTAGGTGCTGTATCTATCAGCCACCACCCGCTTATCCCTTCAAAGGTAGGGGTTGGCAGTCGCTCTTGAAAGACTGTGAAAGGCCTGTGGACCACGTATGGCCTCCTCCTCCCTGTCCCAGTGTGGAGGCCTGGGCTCCAGCACTACCCTGGTCTCCCCCGCGCCCTGGCTGAGGGACTTTTTTTTTTTTTTTTTTTTTAGTTTGTACTTTAACCACTTTATTTACTTTTGAAGGGAAGGATATTTTAGCTTTCCCACAACTTCCATCAGCCTACTCCCCTAAATCAAACCCCCCCATACATCATAAAATGTGGTGTACTTGATAGTCTAATGAATCTTCAAACCTCACTTCTTTTCCAACCAAACAGTTCTCTGAGCTTGTCTCTCAGAGACTTTCTGGAGCCACTGTGTAAATATTATCAACCTTAAAATTGTATATACATATACATATATTTATGCATTTATATTTAGAGTATACTAATACAACTCACATTTCACTAAATCATAGTGTTTTTGCATTTTTGAAGATTATTTCTTAAGTTTCCTGTTTTGTTTTATGGAAATACAAGTGCAGTAAAAACAACCTAATAAACCTGGGGGAAGGATCTAAGTTAATAAAAGCCTGTAATATGTTTACTAAGAGACCTAAACACCAGATGTTCAGCCTTCCTAATTCTATGTAAGATGTTCATAATAGTATCAACTGCTTTTGCATCTGTCTCCAAGACTTATGAATAACAAACAGTTTCCTCGTTTTGTTTAGCATATAATATGTGGCTCTTGATTCTTCTCTGGGCATTTATTTGACTCACATGACACAAGTTTTAGAAATACTACCAAAGATTTGCATTGAGTGAATACCCAAGGGCCTAGGTAAACCGATATCTAGGTTGAGTTATTGCTTAAGTGGTGTTTAACAAAATTATGCTTGCATCACCTGGGAATATTTTGAAAGGGTAGTTTGATATAGAAGACAGCTACTGTAGTACTACTCCCTTCAGTTGATTTAAAGGAGAATCAAGTCATATAAAGGGAAAAAATATACTCAGATAACCATTGCCACTAACTGGTGATACAGTGGACCTTCTTTCCTAGACAGTGGTATTGATTTTGAGAGTACAGTTCTTTTGTTGCTGTATAAGAAAATCAGACTGTCAAGGCTATATGTGTGAGTTTACCACATTTGTAAATTCCATAGGAAAGGATTGAGCCGTTGCATTTTATTCAGAGGTAAAAGAGAGGGTATATTTCTCTATAGAGTATACATGTTTTAACCCACATTATACTTTCAAAATATGTACAGGTTTTTAAAATACTAACTGTAATCAAGTCATTTATGTAATCATTAGCAATTTTAATTTTTAAAAATATAATTACCTCCCTAGAGAGTATTATAATAGTAACATAATATTGTTACAATATTAACACTTCATTTAAGTGTTGCGACGTAATGGGGAAGTGCTGAATAGGAAATGTTCTCCTCTTGGAATACTCTAGAAATGATCTGCTGGTTCCTTATTATACGTATTCTTTTGCAAAGAATGATTAGAATCAGAAAGAAAGATAAGTAGTATTAGAAGTTTCCACCGTGATGTATTTAACTGAAAAAAATAGGTGACTATTTTAGTTGTTTTTAAATATAATTTCCTATTGCAAAGAAAGCATTTTGCAATCCCAACTTATTGGGAAAAAACTTTAGATAAATTTGTAAAAATTGACATTGAAAAAAACACAATTCTTAGACTATCATTCAACAAATCTTCAGTAAAACGGCTAACAGCTTTATCAAAACACATTAATAATCTGTACCCAATAAGTACCCACAGCGGATGTTAGATAGTCAGTCTAATAGAAAACAAGAATGACATGAAACACTGATTTCTAGGTTTTAATTTGTTGCCATGACTTGGCTATTGTAAATAATGATGCAATGACTGTGGGAGTGCATATGCCAAATATTTGGCAAGGATGGTCACTGGGCCACACAGTTCTGATGTGGAAAATCCATTTATTTTGGACCACAAAACCGTCAAACCAAAAAGAAAGGAAGTGGAAGAAGATTAGGAGGAATTGAGAGCAATCTTACTGACAACATGGATTGAGTATCTCTGTGTAAAAGACTCCCTAGGCGTTGTGGAGGAGTGTTCAAAAAAAGAATAAAATATGGCCTCTCCCATCTTGAAGGTGATCTAGAGCTGCATGAGAATAGGAAAGGCAGTAAAAGGGGAAAACGTCAGCAACATAAATTACACTTTTCTTAAGTGCTTGAAGCTTTTCAGGTCCAATTCCTATAATGGCAACAAATGACTTGCCAATATTAGTAACCAAAGAGTCAAAGGTCGCTCTACTAACTATCCATCCTCAACCTCTCTTTTTCATAGGAAAGGACTGCTCTTCTATGGGATCTAGGGTTTAAAACTAGACTATATCCCTAAATTTGAATATTTCCAGGTATTCTGATTGTGGTTTTTCCTCCAAATATATAGACAGTTAAAATGTATTTCTGGAAAAAGCTGGTTAGGGTAAATTCATAGATATGTACTTGATGGCAAAGTATAATTTTAAGACCACCAAGTACTTGAATTGAATGGAGATATAAATGTTGGAATTATTTTAAATGGGATAAATTACTTCACATATTTTTTAGCCATTTCAGTGAAATTTTACATACACAATTGCAGGATGAAGAGTGAAAGGGTTGATTGATCAGTATAAATAATACATACTTTTTGCTTAAGTAGCTAACAGTCCAGTAAGAAAGACGCTAACATTACTAAATATAATGCATTTGTGATGTGTCCAATTATAGTGGTCAAGACATTAAGTCTTGTGGAGTGCTGGACAAGGACTCCTAGAGGATGACACATTTGTCTTAGAGTAGTTGAATTTCATCAGGGGTGTGTGTGTGTGTGTGTGTGTGTGTGTGTGTGTGTGTGTGTGTGTAGCATTTAAGAAAAGATAACAGAAAACTCAGAGAAGATGGTAAGAATGTATTTAAAGTATGATAACTCATTGTCAGGAAGGCCCATTTAAAGGCTACTGCAAGTAAAAATAATGAGCCCAATTGACGGGTTTTCAAATTATTAGAACAAAGTCCTTTTAAGTTGTGAAAGTAAAGTGGAAACCTAACTTTTAAGTGTCTCACTATAGCACGATCTCCACCATCCTGTATTCCCCAGACCTCTGTGATTTCACAGATCTTAGAGGCAAATGTCAGTTATTTTGTTCTCGTTTTTGTAAACTATGTTAACCACACAGCAGTGCGTATTTATGTTAGTCTGTTTCCTGCCACACAAGCCTGCTCTGTTCTCTTTCCTCTACCCCCTACTGCTGACTTTCAGATGCACATAGGTACACAAACACACACACACACACACACACACACACACACACACAAAAGAAAGATTTATTATGTTTCTGCTTGATGATTAGCTATTAAATACAGCCTTTGGCTATGTGAAGATAACCTAAACATACACAGGTAGAACACATTTATATAAAGAGAAGCAACATCAAGTTCAGGAATTTAATGTGAGAAATCAGCCATCAAACAGGATTAGCTTTGCTTCACTGGAGATTTTTCCTTCAGATGTTAAACTTTCTTTCCTCCATTGAAGGTTATTATTTTTCACTCCAAACATCCAAAGCTAACTGAAGAAAATAACCTACTTGTCTAGACATTGCCTAATAGACTGTGGGGAAGGGAGGGGGCAGGGCAGAGAAGAGTTGCAGCAGAAGAAATATCTGGACAATAAGTGAAATGTATGAATAATGAGATGTTTTCAGAATAAAAGTATTGATTGGACTCCATATGTACTTTTTGTGGAGGGGGATTAATTGATTATAGTATATTCACAGAAGAACACATGGCACTTTAAAAACTATTTATGAAAATAATGTATTTCTAATTTGGGAGACACTTGAGTCATTTAGGTAAAATTAAGTAAGCAGCTGGTAGGCATGTAAGATAGTGAACTTACAGAAAAGAAAAAAGAAAACGCTACCTTTCTCTGCTATTATATACTCGTGTGCTCCCCAAGAAGAATAGAATATAATGTGTAGAGGAGACAGAGGTTCACCAAAATTAACTCTATTTTCCTATTATTGTTCCAAAAATTTTAATGTGATTAAAACATTGGGGGGAATGCAGCAGAACTTGTGTGTACTTGGATTTTAAATTCTCATGACAAGCCCCTCTGTTCTTCATGCTCGGAGTGCTCTCGCCCTTGACAATTATAACTAAACCATAACTAAACTATAACTGCTTTCATAGTCTATGCATTTTCCAACACTGTTTTGTCACCTGTATGACAGAAAAGTGTATAATTAATGCACAGATTAGCATAGGTTTATGTCTCTGATTTCAACACAGAAGCATTGTTTACTAGATTAACTAGAGGACTTTTGTTGTGCAAATTGTGATAAAAAGTAAGGTATAGTGTGAGAAACAGACCCCATGTTGAAAATACATAGTAAAATACAGATTAGAGACTAGAGCCTTACAGGAGAGTGAAAGAAGAGTAAGACAAGAAATAATTGATGGGGTTAGAGGAGTTTGGAGAGTGGATGGAGAATTAATTGGGAGGTGATGGCACTTTTTTCTCTCTCGCCTACTGTGTGTGTGTGTGTGTGTGTGTGTGTGTGTGTAAGTGTAAGAAAGAGGAAGTAGACTTTTAAGAAATTTTGCTATGCTGAGTATTATTCCCAGTTGGCATTTTCAAGAAAGTTCATAAGGGTAACTTGACTTTGTGTTGGCTACATTTGTAAATACTATATAGGGTCTTGTAAAAAATAGTTTTAAAAGATAAACTAATCACTCTCATACAAACATGAAATGGACATGTGCAAACTATTTTATTTAACTCAAAATAAAGGATACAACTGGTTCAAAGGAGAATTCTAAGTACTACCCTTGTATCAGTAAGTCAGAAATGCCAAAATGAATTTACAAATAGATGCAAAATTGGCTTTTGTCCACAGAAGGGAAGTAAGTCAATTGCCCCTTCACTAGGGAGAATTTGTTTGCATATGGAAAATAATAATATGCAATGCTGTGAACTGGAGGAGACAACCTGGAGAGTAAGTTAGTCAGGACATCCACTAATCATTTCTACCCATTTCAAAGTGTTTTACAATTTGTCCTCGCTGTATACCAGATTTAGATTGGTTTTAAACCATGTTTTAAAGATGCCATATACTTATAAATTGAGAGGAAAATGAGAGCAAAGGCAAAATGTTATTGACTCAGTCCGGTTTTTCAATTTTACGATTGTCTGGAATAATGATTCTTCAGATTCTGCTGGTTATCTAACTTTCCATCTAAATAAATGCTTTAATTATTGTATTGAAAACTCACGTTGGTAAATCTTTTACTTCCCATTCTTACCACATCAACATTCTCTTCATCTTCCCAAATGATAAGTGAGATGTCATGTGTATGATCTATTGTTCTTGTCCCATTGGAATGAAGATAAGAGGTGAGAAAAACACAATCCTGATAAATTCAGAATAGGGAGCATTAATTACAGGGATTTAGAGTTAATTTGTTTAAAGTGAAGTTCTCACTCCAAGGTTCTTAGATTCAAAGAATTACAATAGAAAGGCCATATTAATTTGCCTAATGAATGGGTATTGAGCATTAAATGCTGAATTAAAATATAAGTAATCTTAGCACTTGGATTGCAACTAAGTTATAACTACACAATTGCTTTTCTACTTTTCTGGGAAGCCCTTTAGCAAAATGGAATCAATCGTTAATTTGAAATTTGGATGATAGTTAAGTGTTTTGCAAATTTACAAGTAAAATACAAGAAATATATTGGTGGTGCTATGCCATATCTACTGATTTTCAATTTTGGTGCAATGGACTTGCAATTTAAAACAATACAACATTTTAATTCAAGTCGATTGCCTCTATACCTAAGAAAAGCAAGAGACAAAATATTTTGACATTGTCTGATTAAAGACTCTACACTGTCTTTTAACAGAAAAACCAATCTATTATACACATGTGCTACACCACATCATGAGAATGGGTTACCAAACTGTTTCTGGTTTGCTTCATCTATGTTAATAGCACTTTCAGCTCAAGTATGATGTACATCCCTATTAAAGTGATGGAAATGCAGGAAGTTTAGTCTGAGAATTACTTGTGTAATTTTTCTTGTTTTGTATTTTGGTGGTACCTAAGAAAGATTACTCACATCAAAATAGTTTTGTGTCATTTCCTAGGTGATTTACTGCATGTAGATATTAAGCTTTAGGTCAGGGTTTGTACCAAATAAATCACTAAGAGCCAGGATGAACAAATTTCCAGAAAATGATTTAGTACATTTAACAAAAACAAAAAATAATTTGAAGTGTTAATTTTAATTAGGTTTCTGGATAAGGCTTACATTATGTAACATTCTTGCTTCAAATTGGTCATGCAAAACATTAGTTTTATGACTTGCTAAGAACAAATTACTAAGATTTTCCCAGCAAACACCAAGACTAGCAACATTAAATGGGAAACACAATTTTAGTAGCTTGTTAACAAGAAAATATAATACTGAGGTTTTCTATGCTTTGTCCTTCATTGAGGGATAAAGAAGCAATAAAATGGTACAAGTAATAAAATTGCTGTTAAACTTCAAATTAGGCTCAAAGAAACATACAAGTTTATTAATCATTGTTAAAGTTATAATCAGGCCTACAGTGTGGAGGAGTTTATAGTTTGAACCCTTTGCTTTTAAACTAGGTACCAATTAAAATATAGCTACATTCGAGTCCTGGCCCGAGCTGAGCAGCTGCTGAGCTGCCAACAGGTAGCAGGATGGCTCAGCTAAAAAATAAATAAAATATAGCTACATTATAATGTGGAAGTTCTAACAAAAGCTCTCTCTTTGACCAAGTTTTAGTCACATTTCCCTGAGCCCTTTTTTAGAGTAGGCCTTGTCCTTGGTCCTTGTCCTCAAGCCTGCCTAGCCCAGGTGTAGCAAGAATTCTACTGAGTCAGTTTAGAGAGAACCCCCTATGCTCAATATCTGTACATCCTGGACCCTGGCTTGCTTTCACCATAAATTCAATTAAGTAGGCTTAGCAAAAATCCCCATACATTTGATGCCTCTTAGTCATTTTCTATCCACTGATACCCGCCCAACACACACACCTGTGCATTGGCTGTGTTGTGTAAACCCCCACTTGTCCTTGCTGTATTTAGAATTGAGCTTGAAATCTTTCCTCTGTTGCGATAACCTTGACATCCACAGCAGTTGTCTGAATAATGTCTTCCTTACTGTGTAATAAGTGTCAGAATAATTTTTTTAACAGTTCAAAGGATATATTTGAACCGGCATAAAACTCAAGAAAATACCTTTAATGCAGTGGTTCTCAACCTTCCTAATGCCGCGACCCCTTAATACAGTTCCTCATGTTGTGGTGACCCCCAACCATAAAATTATTTTCGTTGCTACTCTATAACTGTAATTTTGCTACTGTTATGAATCGTAATGTAAGTATCTTTTTGTTTTCTGATGGTCTTAGGTGACCCCTGTGAAAGTGTCGTTTGACCCCCAAAGGGGTCGCGACCCACAGGCTGAGAACCGCTGCTTTAATGCAAAAAGATTTTGAAAATATGCAGTTAACTACTCAATCTCCAAGTTCTCATGAACAATTTTAATTTTTACTAACATTGCTATTCACGTATTTTTATGAAAACATTCAAAACACACATCATAAGAGTTCAAATTTTATATAAATTCATTATTATAAAAATTTAAAGACAACTTTGATTTTTTTTCATCCTTGCTCCCCAAGATAACTAGCATCAATATTTGATGGATTTTGAAAAATATTTCTTCTTGGAATGCTTATTTTTAAAGCATTAGTTGAAGCCCTCAAGGCACCATTGTTTTTCCCCCATGACTGAATTATAATGTATCCACATCTTTAACAATATTTAGTATATGTAAAATATAAAAGGAGAGTGATTTTGCTTCTAAATCAAAGTAAGCACAAAGCTGGTACTTGATAAGATCCACACAACTCACAGAATCATTAACTGTGAAGAGTCCTGGGGAGGGTGTTTGGTGGTGATGGTATTAAGGAGAGGATTGGGTAACATTTATGTTATTTTATATACCTCATTTGATTTTTACATTTTAAAAATCACTTTTGCAATAAAAACTACAAAGTTTAGTACTTAGAATGTCTTTGATCAGTAATTCACACAATAATGATGATTGAGTTTACTTCAGATATCTATTGCCCTGCCCGTTATCTCAGTCTCTAAAAAAGGCTTTTCCATTGTGTGATACGAGGTCTGACAATGAAGTTCGTGAACTGGTTACAACACTGTTGCTAACCTTTTCTGATATCAGAGGGATTATTCATTATGAATTTGTACCAGCTAGGCAAACAGTTAACCAAGTTTACTATTTGGAAGTGCTGAAAAGTCTGCATGAAAGTTAGACGACCTGAACTTTTCGTCAACAGTTCATGGCTCTTGCATCATGACAATGCACCAGCCCACATGGCACTATCTGTGAGGGAGTTTTTAGCCAGTAAACAAATAACTGTATTGGAACACCCTCCCTATTCACCTGATCTGGCCCCAGTGATTTCTTTCTTTACCCAAAGATAAAGGAAATATTGAAAGGAAGACATTTTGATGACATTCAGGACATCAAGAGTAATACGATGACAGCTCTGATGGCCATTCCAGAAAAAGAGTTCCACAATTGCTTTAAAGGTGAAGTAGGCACTGGCATCAGTGCATAGCTTCCCAAGAGGGGTACTTCAAAGGTGACCATAGTAATATTCAGTAATCAGGTAGGTAGCAGTTTTTCTAGGATGAGTTCACAGACTTAATTGTTACACCTCATAATCGAGTCAGTCTGAATTAATTGGTTTTCTTCAACTCAACTCAAATGAAGATGTGCTATTTCCTTCCCAGCACCACCTTTGAGCCAGAGTCCCCAGCAGCCCTTTTCTTTTCTTTTGAATGCTATACACTTTAAAGTCTTCAACCTTGTTCAAATCACCACTGTTATCATTCAAGCCCACACAATGCACTTCCATTTCTGTGGATAACTTCAGTCGATTGTTCACATACTTATTTTCCAACCAACTTCAGCTGACCTCATTCTCATGGTTTCCAAATTAATGTTGGCGATCAGTGTAACTCTTCAAGTTCACATCATCTTACCCCCGTCAATAACACTGAACTAAGTTATTTTCACTCCAGCTTGACCACCCAGTACTACATCCCCCCTCTGGACCTCATCAGCACATCCACGTCCAGCAACTCGAACTTTGTATTTGGCATGTATAATCAAAACTTCCTGTCTTGTTTTCTTTCCCATTTCTCCACACCCACTAAATCAGTTCTCCAACTTGACTGAGCACACCAGTTTCTCAGCTTCTCTCTTTAATTAACTCTCTCCCTTCTAGATATATGTGTCTTTCTATGCATCTTCACTCAGGAAGCATTATTATTTTGTTTATCATTTTCCTGATTCTCTGGTATCAGTCTAATTATTTCTGCTGGTTGGATTCATGGTGGTTCTTCTGTAAGAGCTATCCAGAGTTCCCTTGCTGATGCCGATATTCTAAGCCTCATTGTCCAGCCTTCCATTAGGGATATGCACTCAAATATCTATTGGATAATTCTGCTCTTTGATAAAGATAGTTGTACATTTTTGTAAAAAAATTCTGTTGGCCGCCATGAATTCTGATAAATGCACCTTATAAAACCCAACAGCCCAGGGAGCAGCCTAGCTCGCTCAGGTAGAGCATAGGATCTGTCTGTACCAGGAGAGAAGATGAGGCTTGAAGAGAGGTGTGGCAGCTCTGTAATTTTTTTTATCTATGCCAGTGATTCTTAAATTGGAGTTCAAAGTCCCTTAAAGGGACTGTGGATAGCAATGTATTTAATAGAATTGGTTTTTTGGGGAGACAACCAAATGTAGCGTTTAGTGAATAAAAGCATTGCAGGGTCTAGAATCTCCGGTTGATCAGTAGCAATCACTCCATTGGGATTCTGTGTGGCTCCTTTTGTGCTTGAGGCCTAAGAACTAAGAGGACCAGTTATCTGTCCCATACACACCCAATGTATGATGGTAGCACAGGGGCAGAAAAGCCACATCACACAAAAATAGTCCCACTTGAAAGGGAAGAATGTGAGTAAAAACACAGTCAATAGCCTACTGCTCTTCTGAGATTACTGTGAAGGCCACTTACCCAGGAGGTCAGGCGTTCCCTTAAATAGGGTATGATTCTCCTGGGAGATCTCTCATTCATCTTTTTTATTTTCCATTATCCTCTTTGACCAAGGCTTTTCTAATTCAGGCTAATGACGACTTTGGCAGTTATTACTTTTTCATTGTTTGCTTCCAGTCTATGTTTGTGTCAGGACCATTGAGATGCTTATTAAAAATGCATATTCCCTTCCTGTACTCAGTCAC
The DNA here is from genome assembly GCF_001890085.2 of Hipposideros armiger. Classification (NCBI taxonomy): domain Eukaryota; kingdom Metazoa; phylum Chordata; class Mammalia; order Chiroptera; family Hipposideridae; genus Hipposideros; species Hipposideros armiger. The sequence continues at coordinate 1,675,843 of NW_017731704.1, forward strand.
AATCTTAAGAGATGAGGTAGGAGGCAAGATCTGGAAATATGCATTTTAACAGACTTGTCAAATAATTTTGGTTCTCTGTAAATTTCTAGAAATACTGGATTGAACTGAAGGTGATTCTTTGAGGTAGGGGACCTTTTGGAGTTATTAGAGGTTAAAAAAAAAATAGAGGCTGGGAGCCTGAACTAAGCTCGTGACAGAGTAGCTTGACAAATATACAAATATAGATTCCAGAATTATTTTGGAGGTAGAGCCACAAAACCCAGAAACACAACAGGGAGGAGATGTCAAAAAATAATGAAAAATCAAGATGAAGTTCCTAGTTTTGCATGGAATAGAGTGCATAGGAGTGCCCCTCATCAATCAAGTTAAAGATACAAGAATTTCTCTTGTTGATTTGGAGTTATCTGTGGAGCGTGGGCACTGAGGGAGTATTAATTGAGGGTCATCAAAATGTGAAGGTAAAATAAGGAAGTGGAGTTTGTAGTCTTTGAGGAGAGGTAATTTTAAACTATTCTGTCCCTGTGTTGTTCATCTGAGGTCTGATTAGCAGACTACATTTTCCTTAGGTCTTATGTTCAACAAGAACTCATTGTAGTCTTTTATGCACTGGAAAGTGATTATGTTTTTTTTCTTTTAAAATTATGAAAATGCCTTGAAAGTAAGAAGTTCTATGATTTATCTGTGAGGAAAAAAACAGACTTCTGCTTGACAGATTATTTTGAGCCTTAAATTATTCAATTCTATTCCATTAACTACAATCCCAAATCCTATTGACACTCAAAGGATGTGTAATTCTCCTGCTACCTTGCCTGAGACCTTGAAAGCATTCTTCTTTTCAGCACTTGGTGTTAACATATAAATTAAAAGTAGGAACATGTTCAAGATGAAGTTTCCCTAGCCTTGGAATTGATGTACATCTCTAACCAGATCCCTGGTTAGACAAAAGGTCCATAAAACATGAGGCTGCAACACTGTGTGTGAAGTATCTGTTGCCATGCCTTTGCTCACTTTTTTTTTTAACTCAAAAAAAAAAATCAAGAATTTTCATTATACTTATCAATGATCTACTGGAAGTATGAGCTCACTGTATTTTTCTCTGACCGAAGATTTTCACTAGAATTTCTCCATTTAATAAAGAAAAAAAGTAGACAGGGTTCAATACGTGTGTCCATGCCATAGGAAGATAAAGCAAAAGTACCCTTGGAGGTTCTCTCAAATGACTGACAATTATAGCACGGTGCTCTGGGGACCTATCAATATGTAAATGTGTCTCCCAGGAGCACTAGGTTGGCTTATCTCTCCCAAGTGGGATCATTTTGCCTGGCCAAGAATTCTCACCTTTACACCACCCCACTGTCTGTCATCCTTTCTGCCACCATTTCACCTCCCGTGGCTGTGCTTCAAGACAGTTCCCAAATTCTACAAGACACCTGCAGTCTCATTCTAGAGAAAGTTTTAGAAAAAAGCAATGAAAAATATGTAATGTTAGAATACATAGTTTTATTAGTTTTTATCTGCTGAAAATGTATACATTTAGAATATTTTTCAAAGGTTCTCTAACTTGTCTTCATAGTTATAAATTTTTATGTCCATTTCTACTATACATCAGGCAAATATGAGCTTTTTTATTCTGCACAAAGGTTTATGTATGTTAAATAGAAAAGAAAAAGTATATAATATTTGGCTCAGTATAAATCACATTTATAGTTTATTTCTTAGCACAAAACAAGCCTTACCTAGTTTTTTGTTGCTGTTGTTTGTTTTTATGTTTGTGTGACAGTAGAATGCAGTAGCTTCATAAAGGAGACACAAATGTTTATTTACTTTTAAAAAACCTTAAGATGGGCTTAAACGTGTCCTTTATCTGACAGGCCTGAAACCTGACCTGGAAGTTGAGATTTGTGAGACCCCTCTGTTTCTGGCTCTGACATTTCCCACATGGAGCAGAGGAAATATCCTGTTTTTTTACAACACATTAAGAGCAAATAGCTTGAAGTTATATCGAATGATCTGTGATCAATAGAACACTGATGTGATTAAAAATGCTAAGTCAGTGGAAAATTCTTCTAGAGGAGTAATAATAGTATGTCTTGTTAGGATTTGTTTATGAGAGAATTTCAATTCATCAATATCAGAGATACTTTCTTTGAATACATATTTCATTAATATCCTGAAAATAAAATGCTACATTTTGTCAGTCAATAGAGTATTGTTTGGTGGTGTAATACATATATATCTTTCATATCCAAATAAAGTACAAAACATTTTAATACTGTTTAGAACAATAGAGGTGGTTGGAAAAATTTCATTAAACAAAGTAAAATAGTGAAAAACATCCGTAGAATCAGACTTCATTGATGCAGTTTTGATCATTGTTAGGAACTTTTATAAATATTTCTTTGTTCTGCCTCGCAAATGCCAAATTTCCTATTTTTTTCAATAATAATAATAATAGTAATATGCTTGACATACTATAGGGATAAATTAACAGTTACTAATTATTTGTTATTTTTTTAAAGAAAACCTAGGCTGTTCAGATAGTAATTTTTGGAGATGTGTTGAACCATGTACTTTTCTTGTCATTTTCTAGTACCGTATTTGCCGGCGTATAAGACGACTGGGTGTATAAGACGACCTCCTAACATTTCCACTCAAAATACAGAGTTTGTTATATACTCGCCGTATAAGACTACCCCCTCTTCTGCACACCTTCCACACACCAAATAAAAGGTAAAACAATATCAGATTTGATTTCAACATTTATATTTATATTCAAATGCTTATGACATGCAGGAAAACTGTCACAAGGCTGTATGTAATCAAACATATACATAAATCGCGATTCGCGATTTTGCGCCATCATACTGGGTGTATGGTCGGCTGTGTGCGATTTTGCGAGTGTGGTAAAATCGCATAACAGCAAAATCGCATAACAGCCGAGCATACACCCAGCAGCGCTGCTGATGCCTGAACGGTATGTGGAATGAAGTGGGCGGGCATCGGGAGGCCACTATGGCACGGGGCAAGCACTATGGGCAGTCTATCTGAAGTGTACCTGACGTATAAGACGACCCCCCACTTGGAGGCATATGTTTCAGGGCCAAAAAATCGTCTTATACGCCGGCAAATACGGTACTATGAATTTATATTTCTTAGAGACACCTAAATAAGTAAACAAGATGGTGTGCTCCTAATAATATATGGGAAATGTCTGCAAACTGCAGAAGGGTTATAAGAAACCAGGTCCATCTCTTTATTTGATTGTTTGAAATTATGAAAAATAGTTTCATGCTTTATTCCATTTTTTGGTGCCTCCAGCCAGACATAGAATCAACTTTACACAATTCATATTTGAGGGGTTTGGGTTTGTTTGGGTTTTTTTTGCATTTAACTAAGTTATATGCTCTATCACATGTGTGTATGAATTTGAATTTTGTAAAATATTTTTTAAAGAGAAAGAAATAGGTCCAAATAATTTTCTTAAAAATAATTATCATTTACTTTATTTTTCCATGAGGCCAAATCAATAATTTAGGCATATTATACTTTTTCTAATGTTTATAATCATTTGAACAAACTTCTGACAATGGAGGCAAGCAAGGTAATTTTTTGAGCCATTTTCTTTAACAGTGAAGAAAGAAAATAGAAGTAGTTCTTTCCATATATTTTAGGCACATGATTTTCCAAAAGGAATTTTATTTTCTCCCCATCACATGACTGATGCTGACAGAAAGGTTGCTTTGGCCACTGACACCACTTGTCACTCGGACTGTTCGGCTTGGCAGCAAACATCCCCTTGCTTGGTTACCTGTTTCTTCACATGTACATTTATTTTTTCCTTTTCTCATTCTTTAAAAGTAAACATACTGAGCACTTACTATGTGTCAGGCACTTGCCAAATATTACAAATATATTTTCTCACATAATTCTCACAAACACTTTATTTGGTGCTATTCTATTCTCATACCACAGATGAGAACTTTAAGGGTCAATAAGTTACTGATCTGAGTCTTAACTTGTCTCAATTCTTGAAAGTGAGGAACAAACAGGATCTTACAGGCTCTTGAACATAATTATTTGGTAATAAGTAATAATCAGTGTTTTAATTAATTTAACCTTTATTTTATTGCTGTAATTACCCTTTCACAACATATTTCTCAATTCTACTGGCTTGACTTTTACAAATACCATATATAAATAACCTAACTGGATTTTATACTCAGCACTTGTTTTATGAGTTCTCAACCAGGGTAATTACATAGCACTGCTCCTCTACAAGCCTTAGAAATGTGTGGGGTGGTTTTGGTTGTCAGTAATTGAGGGGTACTTCTTATCATTTAGTGGGCAAGGATTATGAGCAGTAACTATCCCACAACACAGAGGAGACTTCCATACAACAAAAGACTATCCGGTCCAAAATGCTGGCAGTAATCCTTTGGAATAAAACTGACAGAAAAACCAGCACAAAACTCAAACAAATATGTGTGCTGAGGCCACCAACACTGAGATCTTAATCACTGAGAATTATTTCATGCAATGTTTTTAAATTAAGGGCTGATAAATTCATTAGTGAGTCCTGAAATCAATGTAATATTTTGTTACTCGTTACTCACTTGTTTTTTTTGTTTCTTTTTTTTTAATAAACAAGAGAACAGACAATATCAGATTGTACTGTCTAGTGTTAGGGTAAATATTATGTAATTTTTTCTGTTTCAATTATATATTTAGGAGCAAATGTCTGTGTATACTGGATTATGATAAAGAGTTATTGCTTAGAGTTGGCAAAAAACAAAAAACTTTAAAAACCACTTACTTAATTACACAGTTTGCTTTGTTATTTCATCATAATACAACCCTGCTCAGGGACCTTAGGCAATCAAGTCTCTCCCAGGTCAGTAAAGCAGGCACCAATTATCTATGCAAGTAGTATATGTAACCCCAAATGACAACTTAATATTATTGAGAAAATTTTAGTGAAGGAGACAAGACTACATTAACAATTTTTAAAAATACATACAGAGGGTGCCAAAAATGTATACACATTTTAAGAAAGGGAAAAACTGTATTAATATATACCAATAACAAAAGATGAATACAAGGCACGTTTGACTTCTGCAATTACAAGAGGTGCTCAAAGAGGTTACCATCAGCGTCCAGACACTTCTGATTACGGTGAACTACTGCTTGAGCAATGCTGACCAAAGTGTTAACATCTCTTAAAATGTGTATACATTGTTTTGGCACCTCCAGTGTGTATGTATGTATGTATATACATATACATACATACACACACATACATACATTACATACATATATATATATATGTATACACACACACACACACACACACACACACACACACACACACATATATATATGAAATTTTCCCCAACACAAGTGACCTTGGAATTCTGAAAAAAGAAAGATCAATGTGGACTTGAATAGTCAGGATTTTGAGGTAGACGTCAGATGAACTCCATTTTGAAGAAAGTGTGAAATTTTAATTGTGCAAAAGGAATTAAGAGAAAGTAAATTTCTCCCTCCCTTGTTGAGAGACTGAGTGGAAGAATGTGAGTATACACTTCATTTGGTTTTAATCTTTCTTTCCCCTCCCTCCCTCCCTTCCTTCCGTCCCTCTCTTTCTTACCTGAAAATTTTAACTTGTCTATTTTGTTTGTAAAAATCAGTTCTCATTAAATTTTTGAAATTTGAAAGTTCATAGACAGTTTTAGAAATAATGAAGCTAATATTTGGATGACTTTCTCTTAATGACAATAGAATCTGAAATAGCAGGTGATGTTAATTCCTAACATAGTGTAGTGTAGCAAACAGAAGTGACCTAGTATGTATACCAAATATGGATTTTCTATTTCCAACATCTTTTCAACACGTGCTCAGAGCTTTGACATAGCATTAGCATAACATTTTGAGCTTAGTATAGTGTCAGCATATATTTGTGGAATCAATAGATTAATGAGTGAAATTGACTATAGAAATTAATTCTTCATTGTATTATAAATATTCTTTCTTTAAACATAAAACTCTTCAGACCTCCAAGTATAATAAACAATGGAAAGTAGATTACTATTTACTTTTTTATCCTGTTAAACTGTATGTACTTTTTATTTGTCAGTCAGTAATCATTTCATTTCTGTTCCATGTGGTGTTTTCTGAAATAAGCTCATGTTCATGAGTGAAGTGAAGCTATACACATTTCACATGTATAGGAAACCTGTTAAATATTTCACAATGTGTTAATAGTAACCTTTGAGTATATAACTAATGATATTTCAATTTGTATGCATTTTGCTTTATGAAACATTATTTGGGAAGCACATGTATGTACCAGCTGTCAGAATTCCTTTATTATGAGACAGTTAAAATTATCTCATAAACTGTTCCCTCCACAACCTCTGCTTCCAAAATTCACATGGAATCATTTTAGACCCAACAGCTGAACTGCATTCTAATTTTTGTGGTTAAAAAAGGACTATGTATATACATATATGTAGCTATATACACATATATATCTATATATACACATATATATATATGTATATATGTAAAATGAGCTTAGTGCTTAATTATAAGTCTGTGGTATATCTATGGAATAGAAGAAATCTGTCTTTATATGTAGTGATTCATGAAAAATTGATCAATATTACAGCCATTTCCATATTTAATTTGTAGGCTTGGAAAATTACTTTAAGAAATAACTGTTTGTTATGCACAGGCTTACCCAGAATTATATTTATTCTAGCTAGATTTATATTAGGATATTTAACTGCCAAATAAAATATTTGGCAAATGATGCCTCAAATTAAAATGTCTATATGTCTTAGAATTGTATGGCATTGATATGATTTTGCTCAGGCATTTTGCATCATTCTTGTCGATAAGCAAGATACATTTATATAGCACTCTGATTTTTGGATTCAGTTTTCACTATTTTCCTTTTCAGGATCTATCACAGAAACTATTGGGTTGTCGTAAAAGTCATGACGCATTTTTGCAAGAAAAACGTAGAAAAATACGTCATGACTTTTCCGGCAACCCAATATATCTCTAGAATTGTATTTTCAATCGGATATAAGTCCCTCACAGTCCAGATTCATTCATACAAGCCTGATATGTGTGGTTATTCACCTTCCAGACATTGTTCAGTTGCTTATGAATAAAGATCCCATGCCCATTGTATATGTATGTTTTTTCCATGCCTGTCCAGATCACCCTTTACTAAAGGAGTCTGTGTGATTGGACTTGTACTACGGACACATTTTCCTGGCCCTGGCTGTTTGCACTGGGAGTGACCACCTGACACAAAGACTCTCCTCCAACTATAGGTGAAAGAGATAATTTGTTTCTTTGTCAGGAATTTTAAGTAAGCTGGTGGTGAGTTGTGAAGTGAGTGGTCATGAAGCTGTTAGTCTTGTGCTCTGGCGAAGGAACACCAGGGGTAATATGAATTATGGGGATGAGAAACTGAATTAGAAGGAGATCAGAAGGAGACTATACTATTCAGTATACAGTATACAAGTAAGGAGCATTAACAGGCTGAGAGCATCAGAAATGGAAAATCTGCCCAAAAGAGAGAAAGAGGAAACATGTTATTGTTTCCCATACTTTCTATATAGGACATGGCTGTACTTCTGCAGTTTGATTCAAGTTGGTATCTTTTAATACCTATTATTGTTCCATGTGGGTTTTAGTTCTTTGTAAGGAAAGAGCTTTGTTACTCTGTATCGGTAGTAAACTGGCTCCCTACACAATCCTTTCCTGCAGGCAGTAAAAGACAAAGGGATGTATATGTATATTTGAGATAGTGTACTCACTGGTTATAACCATTTGTGTCTATAGAAAAATAACACTGTTGTAAGATTTCTACAGGATAGTTGCATTCCTTGATTACAGTGGGATTCAATAACTTCTAATTAACAAGACATTATGTTCCCAGTATTCAGATAAAAATGCGAAATAACCTGATGGACAGATCCCTTAGAATAAATTAGCCAGGAATAAAAGTACTTATTTGAACAACACTATGGTCTGAATGTGTGTGCCCCGCCTCCCTTTCATATGTTGAAAACCTAATACCCAAATTAGGAGGTGGGGACTTGGGGAGCTGATTAGGTCAGGAGGGCAATGAGGTCATGAATGGGACAAAAACCTCCCACTCACAGCAACATTGATCTCTCTCCCATAGGATAATGGGCCTGCTCTATAAATGTAAAGAAGAGTTAACTATTTGTTACCCATTCTGTAACCAACCTATTTGGGCTGCAATTTATTTTCTGTTATTTCTCAGGCAGCTTCTCCTCCCCCTTTCCATCCATCCCTTGCTGAAGGGGATTTATAAGAGAGTTCAATTCTAGGACTAAAGAAACATTTTACCCTGAATTTATTTGATACAATAACTTTCTCTTCAGAAACAAATGATGAGATCGCTAATTGTGGAATTAGGTCACTATTAGGAGAGGTTAGCATGACTGATTTCAGATATTTTCAGGCTGTATATGTGGAATATGTATTTATCCTTCCTCTTACCAAGAATAATGAAAGCAAACATATATGTACCAATTTGTGGTATATGTATTGGGTACATATTTGAATCCCACCAATCCTACCAAAACTTGTTATAGTAGGTGATATTTTGATACTAGTTTTACTACCAAGGAAACTGAAACTGTTACTTTAAGAAATTAAGTAATATTCTGAAAATGTCATTGAATTAGTAAATAATGAAGCTGGGTCTTAAACTCAAGACTTTTGATCACAAAGCTCAGGTACTTTTCATCGAATAATACTGTCATCTTTTTAGACAAATCCTTCACAATATAATGATACCATATACATTTTCAAAACGCCTATGTAGAATGATGTCAAATTCATTTGTTTATGCATGAATCAGAAGAAAATATATAGGATCAAAATCAAAATAAAAATTTTAAAGACTTTATTGGGGAATTAGGGAAGGGGAACAGCGTTGGGGAATTGGGGAATGGGAACAGACAAGTTGCTGTCCTTTTGCTCTTCAGTCTAGTTGAGAACGTCGCTTCACTGGCCCATGTTGGTATTGTGATCATTGTGCTCTTCCCGGGTGAGGCAGTCACTCACCTGCCATTGGACGGCTGCTCACAGAAGCTCATGAAAACTCATGCCTACTGCTAGCCAGCCCCACTGCAGCCTCTGCCATTGTTGGCGACTCCCAGCAGCCCAGCTCCAGGTCGAGCTGTTGTTCACCATCTTAGCTGTAGAGGGCGCAGCATCGCTGGCCCTCATGTGGGATCTGAACACCAGGCCCCTGCTGCTCAGAGTTGGCATCTCAAGCCATCTTCTAACCAACACACCACTTGGCCGGCCCAAAATCAAATATATTTTATTTTATCCATTATTTTCCTCACATCTGCATCCTTGCTCACAATTTCTCTTGAGGTGTGGGAGCCTTTAGTATATAGTTAGTTACATGTTGTATATTTATATTTATGTATATGCATGCATATTATATACCATAAAGTGAGGTTAAGTAGTCTTTTTCATTTTTCTTACTTGGGTGGAAAGTTTTTCCACCTTTTCAAATTTTGCACTTTGGAAATGTTCAAAATATCAAATGTTCCTCTTTTGTTTATTAAGAATAAAAGGAAATTCTGAAGTTTTCCTCTCAGATTACAAAAAGAAATGTTCTGTACATCCCAAGATATAGCCACTAATTACGTATAAAATAACAAATTTAATTTCATTATCTTCACTCAGTATCTACATATCAAGTGCTTTTATGACTAGTGGCTACCATATTGGACAGCTCAGATATAGACCATTTTCTTTCTTTGTAAAACACTATGATATAATCTTAGCATTATGATTTAGAGTAGAGCCTGAGGGCCAAATTGGCCCTCCACCTGTTTTTGTAAATAAAGTTTATTGGAACATAGCTACATCCATTTATTTACATGTTGTTTATGACTCTTCTCACTGCGTGGCTCATAAAGCCTAAAATACGTTTTACAGAAAAAGGTTTACCAAATCCTGATCTAGAACCATTTTTCTAAGCAGTCAATAATTGGCATAGTTCTCTGGCTAAAATACCATTTTTGCATGAGGGCCTATACTCTTTTGTCCTCTTCATTCTCTTCTTCCTTGTCTGTCCTCAGTTCTCTCTTTTATACTATTTCAATCATATATTTCTTTACTTGAGTTGCAAAACTTGAAAGAAAATCTCTTCAGGGATTTCTTAGTACCTTGATAATTCAAAGAAGTATCTAGACTTAGATTCCTAAATAGTTTAGCCACGATGAGATGACATTACAGTAAAATTACAATAGTGTTTTTAGTAAAAATCGTAGAGGATATCTTTATCTTGACATCTGGACCTGGGATGTGGAAAGGAAGTCATCGTCCTATTTTATGGGCCTTGATAAAGAGGAAAGTTCCCTGGGGATGAAGTCCCATACATATTTCCATTTTCTTATTTCTTTTCAAGAGAAAATTCATATTTCCACTATTGATGTATGCTATTTATTTTCACTACAGATAGATTTATTGGGGGGAAAAAAAGTCCTCTCAAGACAGGATAAAAAATTGTCAACTTTTAAAAATTTCATTCTTATCTACAAACATTCCAAGACTCTCCTTGGCTGTTTCATGCAACAAAATGAGAGATAAAGAATTTTCTTTTTCTGATATGATATGGGACAATAATATCTACATAAAATGTAATTTGTTTGAAAACAATCCCTGCTATTATACAGTAATTACAGTTCAAATTCAAATTCAGCTACAATCTTGAGCTATGTCGCAACTGAAAATGAAATTTTACCTATGTGTATGTTTATTAGCAGTAGTATCAGCCTGATAAGAAACTCTACTAAGCTCTCTCCACAAGTAATTGCTTTGACTCTCAGTGGATCAAACAATGTACCTAATATTTGGTCAGACCCTTTACTGTGCACCATTTTATTTATTTTACCCAATAGTTCAGAAATGACTGAGATGTGATAAACTGGGTTATTTTCTTCATCTGATACTGTTGGAGATGATCATACACATCTAGCCAGCACTTACACAGCATCATATGGGGGAGAATTATGACACAGTGTATCCCAGCTCTGCCTCTTGCTAGCTGTGTAATTGCCTGCAAGTTACTTAACCTCTGTGTTCCTCAGATTCCTCATATAGTATACAGGGATAAAAAGTGTACCTATCTCATGGGATTGTTGGAGAATTAAATGAATTAAATACCTGCAATACTCTTAGAACTGTGCCTTAATAAACTTTCACGAAATGTTAGAGAGCTTTGTGTTATTACACATGGAAAGATAACATGTACGGGAACCAGCCAGGTTTGTCTGTAAATTCCCTTTCTGCACCTCTAGTCACATTAAATTCTATGAGCCTAAGTTTCTTGATCTATAAAATGAATATAATTGCACCTAGTCTTAGTAGCTATAGTAAAGGCCAGTGACAAAGTATGTAGGATGCTTGGTATATGAAACATACTTAATAAGTGACAGTTTATATTAAAATTATTGTGTAAATATGAAGACTCCAAATTAGCTCAGTCTGGCCAGCCAGTAAAGACACAGTTACAGGCCCATTTCCTCAAATTTCTTAGACCTGTCTTGTAAAATCTGTTGAACGAATGTCTAAAAGTGCTCACCTTTCAAGAAAGGTGTTACTTTTTCTTTCTCTGCTGATATATGCTTCCACTCAAGTGGAGTGAAGCTGAGAATCATGATTTCACAGACCATGAGAACCAGGAACAGTCTGAAATATATGTAAACCAACCTCCGCATTCACAGATGTGGCCAGTGAGCTCCGGAAAGGTTAAACTGTCCCTCCAGAGCTGTACAGCTATTTGGCCACATTTCTTCCAGGAAGCTGGACTGACCCCAGCCCTGCTGTTTCTTCCATCACTTTGCAGTTAGCATTTGTGTTTATATATCCTTGTATATTTGTTTATATAACTTCACAGTTGCTCTCTAGCTGCTCACATGTATGCAGACCTTTTCTCCAAGTTCTAAGCTTCTTGAAAATAAGACCTAGTTTCTTCTAAACACATTAGTGTTATGAAAAAATTGATGAATGTTTAATCAGTGAAATAATTGTTTTGGGTTCCACAGTAGAATTAAAATTCTAGCATGTAGGGTATCTGAGTTCACTCAGGTTGCCATAATAAATGCCACAGACTGGGTGGCTTAAATAACAGAAGTTAATTTCTCACAATTCTGGAGGCTGGAAGTCTAAGATCAGGGTGCCCGCATGTTTGGTTTCTTTGAGGGCTCTATTGATTTGCAGATGGCCGCCCTCTTGCTGTGTTCTCCAGTAGTGGTGGGAGAGAGCCAGCAAGCTCTGTGGTGTCTCTTCTTAAAAGAGCACTAATTCCATCATCAGGGCTCTTTTGTTATGACCTCCAGTAACCCTGATTGTGTCCCAAATCCCACATTGGGGGTTAGGGCTCCAACATGAATTTTGGGGGGACACAATTTATTCCATTGTGTAAAGGTCAAGTTGTTGATGTAATTTATGTAAGCACTCCCATTCAGATCAGCCTTGTTGCATGTAGACATTTCAGACATTGACATACAGCATGCTAACACATGGATTCATGTACACACGTTCAGAGCTGGCTCCATTTCCATTGTCCATGTTGTTACTGGTTCTCAGAATGCTTTCGTCACAGTGATTTGAATGGAGAAAGCATTTTACAAACACATCTCCTAAAATGCTGATGTGCTCCAGTAGGTTTATTGCCTCCCATCTCCAGGTACCACAATCATGAGCCAGGATATATGCCATCCTGCAACTTTGACATGGCCATTTTCACTAAACATTAATATATATATATATATATATATATATATATATATATATATATAAATTTGAAGCTTTTAAAATACTGAGTAATGTGTGGAATAGATTTCCTCAATACCTTAATCATACGCTCTCTCTGATCCTAAGCCATGATTGCCATTTCTTAGAATCACAGATATGTTAAGGTTCAGGTTATGTGTGTGAGAAGCCAGGGAAAAGGGGGTGGGGGCAGAACTAAGGTCTCAAAGTAACTCAGTGAAGTAATGACAGGACTGTGTGTTCGTATGTTATTGGGTAATAAAAATAAATAAATAAATCAGGGGACTTGCTCTGCCCTCGTGGAAAACGCTGATTTCCGGAGGCTGCGCTCCTTTCCTGCGTAAGCGGCTGTGATGCTGCGGGGGCGGCTGTGATGCTGCAGACTCTGCTATGCGATGGCTGCAGGTCACAATGGTCAGCAAAGCTGAAAGCCGGGCGGCGGTCAGACCCAGGCTGAGTTCAGGAGAGGACGTGCAGGCAGCCATGGGCAGCATGAGGACGCTAGCGAGTCTCAGCGTGCGGAGCAGCCCTGTGTCGCACATGTTCATGAACTCCTCGGGGAAGCTGCAGAAGCAGCTGCGCAAAGGAGAATTTGCTATGTTCAAGCACTCACCCGTGTTTGAGAGCGACTTCATCCAAGTCAGCAGAAAAGGATATTCGATTGACATGCACAACACTGTGCAGATGGTGACTGTGGGCATCACATTCAGCAGCCCCAGTCTCGCGATGCCGGACATCATGCTGCTCGCACGACCAGCTGGCGACCATGAAGTCAGTGCCGGACATGACCAAGACACCAAAGGGAGGGGCCTCAAGTCAGCCAAGAGCAAGCTGGAGCTGACCAGACTGCTTCCTCTGAAGTTTGTGAAGTTATCCATCTTCCATCATGAGAAAAAGCAGCTACGCCTGAAGCTTGCCACTGGCCGCTCTTTCTACCTGCAGCTGTGCCCCTCTGAAGATGGAAAAGAGGACGTGTTTGCACAGTGGGAGGACTTGGTGTTCCTCCTCAGACCACCCGTGGAGGCGTATAGCGGTATGCAGGCTGAGCTGGCCTCCGACATGCTGGACTTACCTGTGTTAGAGAACGAGGACAAGAAGAGCCCAGAAGCCGTGGAGGTCCATGGAGAGGGGCAGCAGGACCAGGTGAGCGTCTGGAGCCTTCCCATGGACATTGAGGTGTCGGAGGCCACCTCTCCTGCTCACGTCGCTTCGGAATGAGTCCAATCACGTGCTCCCGGCACATTCTGCATATTTGCGGACACGGAACCTGTGGTGACCTCAGCACCCGCGGGGCCTGACCAGGGGGCAGCACCAGGGGTGGCAGTGACACCTCTGGGCAGCAGGAGTATGGTGACACGGGGTACAGATACCTCGGAAGGTCCAGGAGCGGGACCCTCTGTCTCAGCCTTGCCCAGACGAGATGACACAGGTGAACGGGGTGGAGGCCGGAGAGCCTCAAAGTCCCAGGCTGAAGCCGTGAAGAAGCGGAAGGACGACGCCCCCACCAGGAGGTCTTCCCATTCAGGCCGGAAGCGGGAGGACAAGTCGCTCCACAGATCCCAGAGAACCATTCGGGGAAAACCCTCGGTGACACCAAGGGAGAAGGGACGCACCAGCCTCAGCAGCTCCCAGATGGGCTCTAAGTTATCCCAGAAACAGAGGAGCCTGTCTAAAACTATCCCAGGGGAGCAGTAGTGCACACACTGGTTCCCTTGTCCCCTCCCTCCTCCCTCTGCTGCCCCTCCTAGTCCCGGAGGGAGCACACTTGGACTATTCCTGGAACCTTTTGACCTGGACTGGATGGACCTGGCATGTCCTCAGTTGAGGATGCCAAAACATAACCCTTCTGAAGGGTCAGTTGACCCATTTTTTGGAAAAAATAAATGCTTGTTATATGCCTTGCTTTGTAATGGCTGGTATATTGTAAAGACAAGTCAGGTGGAGTGGGGGGCTGGCGCTGAGACGTGGGGTGCGCCTGCACAGGCTCCACAACCTGAGGACCAATGGGTGTCTTCAGGAGCTGAGGGCGCAGAGCGGGGGGAACAGCGGGAAGATGTGCTTGGGCAGGTCGGGGGAGGCCCTCGCAGTGTGTGGGACACAGGAGTGACTCTGTAGCTACACGTACAATCCTGCAGCACAGGTGAGTGCGGGAAGATGGAATCGAACGTCAGTGAGGACCGACCATGCTGGGACCAGTGATGGAGTTCTGAACCACGGGAACAGATGGGGTCATGGGCACAGACCCCACAGGACATGATGAGTGATGAGACAAGATTAGGGGGTGCGCACGATGAAATGACCTCCAGTCTGCTGCCCTGTGAGATCTGGGTGGGTGTGAGTGCTGCTCACAGGTGGGAGGTGCACGGGGGTGACCTGATAAAGCTTTGGTGAGCCCAGTGTGGACACAACCGACTTGAATTTGGCATTTCAAGATGCTCCAGCTTAATAGGACAAGATAACTCATTCAATACCTTTTGCCACGACTGTGTCCTGACTGTCCTGTGTCAGTGTGTCTGCCCTGCAAGGGCAGAGTGACGGGGAAGTGTCTCCTTTGGCGATCCCAGAGTCTCCACTGGGAATGAGATACATTGAGGACATAAGCCCACAGCCCGAGGCAGAGTGTGCAGTGCCTTCACAGACCCAAGTGCTGGGGCCCAGAGGGACATTGGGGACAGTCCCTAGCCAAGTTTGCTGAAGTGCAGTGTGCCCCTGGGGGCACTTGGAGAGGAAACGGTGAAGTGGGCGGGCCCAGATGGCACCCGCCTCCAGTGCTGGGTTTGAAATTCCCACTTGATTGTGGTTGTTTGTTTGTTTGTTTGTTTTTATGCGGAAAAGGGAGGGTGAGCAGTAGGCCTTTGAATCAGAACCCATAAGTGAATTCAGTGAGGGTCAAAATAAGCATTTTTTTTAATTAAAATTTATTTGGGTGAGAAAAAAAATCAATGATTCTACATTATAACAGATTCAGATTAATCATACCAAAACAACTATATCAAACAGACCTCAACAAAAAAATTTTACTTTTAGTCAGTCATTATTAAAAAGAACAGTCAGGTTGCTCATTTGTATTGTGTTAGAAAAAGACAGAATACTTCAGCCTGCTCTCTCTTGTAGTTTGTCTCCTGTATTCTCAATGACATACACATAATGTTCACTTACATTAAGGTTATACTGTTAATATATTCTTGATATGCATATTTATATATTCTGCAAATAAAAATGAAAAATAATAAAGGATTTGTTTTCCTTTCCCGAATTAAAGAACTTTTATTATCAGCAATTTCTTAAGGCATTATTCAGAAGAATTTGGAAATATAAAATTCTGCAATTATTTAGAGTAACTTTACTTTCTTCTCTCTTAATACCTGATATATTAATACACCAATGCTCTGTAGATTTCAGATGTGCTTTAAAACTTCTGATTTGTATATTAAAAGATTAGACTAATTTAGACTATATAAACCATCATGATTACAGATGAGGATTAGAATTATCACAAGTCTTGTTAATGTAATCAAGCGAGCCAGAGTTATTAATTTCAAACAGTGAAACCACCTTTACTTAGTTTAACAGAAAAATGAATTATTAGAATGATATGTGGATCTTCCAGAACTAGCAGGAAAGGCTGCTGAGCTGGGCCGAGAAAAAAATAGCAGGATGAAAGAGAGACCAGGTAGTCAAGAGCAGAGCCACCATCATCACATCATGCGCTCCGTCTGGTTAGAGAACCGCCTCTAGTGCCAGCAGCTCTGGACAGGCCCTGCTGAGTTCTTGGAATTCAGCGCAGCTGCCTCTGTGGTCACTGGACACTGGCTATTTTTACTGCCACCACAGTGTTCCAGAGGATTTGTAAACTCTCAGTCAGTACAGAAGTGCCATCTAGGGAAGGCAAAGCCTGACTGGAAGAACAGAGATCCCAAGCTCGGGCTGAGTCACATGCCTGTATCTCTGCTGCCAAGGGCTTATGAGAACTCGAATCTGGCCGCTTCAATTTCATAAGACTTTACCAGGTCTCTCAAAGTGTCAGACTGCCCAGCCATTGGAAGACCATTTCAAAGCTAATCAACCAAAAAGCCAGCAACATCTATCTCACTGTCTCTCTTTGATTTTGATTCCTGCCCCTATTGTGACTATTCTCTGACCACATAGAAGCTTCCAATAATTATATTTTTTTCCAAAGTAAATTATCAAATGTTTCTGCACTGTTGTCTGTAATCTATACCTCCACCAGAATTTCTTAGGCATTGCCCATGCTCTTTATTGTTTTGTTTTGCTGAATTATTCTCCTTAAATATTTCAAGGTTTCATTTCAGCTTCACATTCAGCTTTGACTCATTATCAATAATAAAGAGTTAAACTGTACCAAGGCAATGTCTTCTTTATAAGATTATCTTAATTCTATTGGATTTAGTTAAAATTATGATGAGCAACTAATCCAGTATACAGTTGTTAGTCTCTCTTTATTAGGTGTTAGGTATGGTATTTAGTTCTTGCGAGTGAATTCTGACTGAGAATGTGTTATTGGTATATAGACAGAAGAAAATTGCCGTTTGTTCTCAGGCCTGATTTGCTCCTCTCTACAGTATTAATGCCAGCATATCAGCGAATGTTACACATAATTATTACTTTTCTTCATCTGTTTCCTAGATAATTGTCTCTAGGTACCTAAATGCATTTGTGCAGCTGTTAGTACAAGCATTGAAGACACACACACACACACACACACACACACACACACACACACGAAGCTGGTATTTCACCCACATTATTCATCTGCTAGTTACAAGCAGAGGTATGTGCAGGTAAACCGTAAGCAGTAATAGACCTGAACTCGCCAATTCACAAAAGACAAATTTTTTGAATATGAGGTAAGCCTCTGAATATTAACCCTTAAAATAAATTCGCTATGCCTTCTGTGCTGCATCTGCATATATATCAACATAATAGGCTAACACCCTGACTAAAGAGCTAGAAGCATTGTGAATTACTGAGGTAGCAGCTACTCAGAGGATATGACCAGGTTTTTTCTGCATTTTCAAACACAGCAACGGAGTCTTAAATTAATAAATATAGTTCTATTCAACTTCAATAAGAGAAGCTATCAATATTAATTCTACTTAAATAGGCTGACTTACCAATATTTGTTGATCAAGCATATCTAGTATTAGTTGAAAAGCAATCTATTGAGTAAATAAAAAGTTGAATTTATAAGTGCTAGTAATTGGTAATCAAAGGAAACATTTTACACAATACAAATATACATCTAAGTAACCAAATCTGGAAAGAAAGGGAGAGAAGCGAAGAAGAGTGTAAACAAACTAAGTTACTTTAAATTCATTGAAGGGTCCCATCAGATTTAGGTTAAGTTTAATAAACTATGATATCATTTTTT
>NW_017731704.1:1695605-1697717 GCF_001890085.2 Hipposideros armiger
CTTTGTTGCCTCACATGACTTTTTTGCTAATATCCCTTTGTCCAGAACTTATGCAGACATGCACATCTAACCCCAAGGGCGCCTGGGGGACTGTCATCATTTAGCTTAGCACTAAAACTGGTGTATTGTCACTAGGAGGAGGAAATAATAGATTTCAGGATAGGGCACAGATATTCATTGCCATAGCCTAAAAAGTTGTCCACAATTTATTTTTATGTGAAAAAACAAACAAACATGAACAAACAAAGAAATGGGTCACACATTGAAGAATTTATAACAGATGCTTATGGAGATTATCTCTGGGTAATGAAGATGCATTAGATTGCCAGGGCTACTGTAGCAGGGTACCACAACCTGGGTGATTTAAAGAGCAAAAATGTATTGTCTCAGAGTCCTGGAGGCTAGAAGTCTGAACTAAAATTGTGAGTAGGGCTGGTTCCGTCTGAGAGCTGTGAGGGGAGAGTTGATTCCAGCCCTCTGTGTCTGGCTTGTAGGCGGCCATCTTCCTCCTGTGCCTCTTCACATAATGTTCCCTCTACTTGCATGCCCCTGTGTCCACAGTTCCTGTTCTATAAGGACACCAGTCATATTGGGTCCAGACCCACTCCAATGACCTCATCTTACCTTAAGTAAACACATCTGCAACAAATCTATTTCAAAGTAAGGTCACATTCTGAGGTACTGGTACTTAGGACCTCAACATATGAATTTGGGTGCTCAACTCAACCCATAACAGAAAGTATGGATGATTTTTGCTTCATTTTATTTTTTCTTTCCAAGTATTATTGATTTTTAAAAAATTATTTTGGTAATTTAAAAAAAAAGATACATTTTTTTTAAAACAGAAGTTCAAAATAGTTTGTGTATTCATTGTGTTTATACAATCTTGTTAATCTCAAACTGTGGTTTACTGTCACCCACATATTTTTTAATCTTCAGTGAAAAATGTTGTTTTGTAGTTGAACTGATAATGACTGCCTCCAGATTTGCCCCAACATGTTGTTAGCCTCTTCTCCAGCACATTTTTATAATGTGTTTTGTTTTGCTCCGCCTGTTTGCGTAAATCCTTGGGGCTCCCTGTATTCACAAAACTGTTCCACATATATTTAGTCCTTTGACTTGTATCCTTTAATGAGTGACTTCAAGTCTGGGACTTTTAAACCACGCATTATATATCTGACTTAAGTGCTAAATTGGTGGGAAATCATATCAACTACGTTTCATTCCCAGTGATAGAGAGACACTGGGTAGGGGTTTGTGAGCAATGACATTTCCAGTCAGATGTGAAGGTAATTGTAACAGTTTGACATCCAAGAACCGAGTGACTGCTTCAGGCATGAGGACATAGGGAACACACCAAGATAAAAGGAAGGCTTGGAAACAAAGACTGCATTCTGAACCAGTTCTTTCCAAGCACTTTGCTCTGGAAGAGAACTTGTTAATGAATAACCACTATTGAATAGCTGCCATGAAAGCAAACAGAGAGCTATTCTACTGTTAGTTACATTTTCATGCAAAGGTTACCCATTTGTTCCTGAAAACTCAAATATTCCATGTCACCATGAAGTATAGGGTGGGAAGGAATGCTTAGGTAAACAACTTAGACTGAAAGAAGAGGTAGGAAACAAGAATAATGAAGAAAGAAAAGTTGACCACAAATGAAGGAGTCTAAAGCCAAAAAAAAAGGGAAGGAATGGAGGAGAGGCAAGCCCACATTTGATGTGGGGAAATGTGTGGTTCATTTTACTAAGCCCCAGAATAAAATTTGAGAGCTAATGTGTTAGTCAAGGTCATGGAAAGATGGGTCATTATATTCTTAGAAGTACTACCTCCATACAGCAATATTGATTGTGTTTTTTAAACCCTGGTTACCATAAAAGACTAGAGCTTTATGTGAGTATTATCATTCTTTCTTTGACATCAACTATATGAGGTCTGAATGAGGTGCTTTATTCATGAAAAAAAAATGGGGAAAAGAAGCAAAAATTTAAAAACTACTAAAGAAATCTAAATGTTCTGATGTAGTAAATAAAAATTGTTAGGTAGTGTATCACTTCTACATTTTCACCCCAAATTCTTCTCCTGTTTTGATATTAAACAAAAGCATGCCTT
>NW_017731704.1:1700182-1701425 GCF_001890085.2 Hipposideros armiger
CTTGCTAAAGGTATACAATAACTAGCAACTGCAAGTGATAGGGCGTTGATTTTTGAAAAAGATGTTGATAAAAATGTCTTAGAGGGCCAGCCGAGTGGTGCGTTGGTTAAGAGCTGGCTTGGGACGCCAGAGAGCCCCGGTTCGGATCTCACATATGAGGGCCAGTGACACTGCCCTCTACAGCTAAGATGCTGAACAACAGGTCCACCTGGAGCTGGGCTGCCCTGAGGCGCCAGGGACGGTGTAGGCTGCAGCCCCTGCTGCAGTGGGTTGCCATGGGCTACCGTGTGTAGCCAGCAGCCGGCGGTGAGCGGCTGTCCAGAAGCCAGGGACTGATCTCCCTCGCCCAGGAAGAGCACAATGATGGTGTCTGCTTGGGCCAGTGAAGCAATATCCTCCACAACTAGACTGAAGAACAAAAGGACAGCCACTTGTCTGTTCCCCTTCCCCCAATTCCCCAATTAAAAAAAAAATCTTAAAAAAAAGTCTTAGAGAAGGAATAGCCAAAAGCTCCAACTTAGTGTAAAAATAATTGTATAGAGAAAATATATGGTTTTTAAAAACCTGGAAATGACCTAAATGTTCAATAGTGGGCATGAGTTAAATAAATTGTATAACATCTATGTAAAAAAAAAAAAATCAGGCCATTCAAAGGATGTTTTAGATACAAAATATTTGGAATGGAAAAATATTCTTGATATAATAAGTGGAAAACATAGACATTGAAGGATTTTATGAAGGTCTACCAACATAAAATAATTATAACAAAATTATAAGGTATGTATTTAATGTCAAACATAGTATACTATTTATTAAAATTTCATTCAATTTATTAAAATTATTAAGTTTCTACATGTCTTTTAAATTCTCCAGTTTGAATAACAATATAAAAGTATGCTCTATATAATTATTGTGTCATTTACAATAAAAGTTGCTAATTTTCACAATATATTTATAATTCAGTAAGCAATATCCTAAGTATGTTATTGCATATTCACAACAAATCTATTAAGTAGAAACTATTATTATTCCTGCTCCACAGATGAGGATACTGACGTTCAGAGAGGTTAGGTTAGTTTTCTAAATCACAGGGCTAGTCAGTGGCAGAGCTGGTGTTTGAACCAAGTTATCAGTGCTTAGAGTCTATTCTCGCAACACAATATCTCATTAAGAAGTGTAATCATTTAAAAAATATAATGTTTCCACTTTCTCCAGTTTTTAAAGATTTGTGTGCTTTTTTCAA
>NW_017731704.1:1703430-1705017 GCF_001890085.2 Hipposideros armiger
AATTGTTGTGGCACTACTTTATTGAAAAAAGTATCCTTTCTCCATTGAATTATCTATGCACCTTGGTAAAAATCATTTGATTTTATCTGTGTGCGTCTAATTCAGCATTATCTGTTCTGTCCCTTCCATCTGTGTATCTATCTTTTCATTAATGGCACAATCTTTTAATAACTATAGGTCAGCAGTGAGTTTAAAATGGGTAATGTGATGTTTCCAGCTGTGTTCTTCTGTTGGATTATTGGGTTGGCTTTTCTTGTACATTTTTTTTCCATGTAAATTTTAGAACCAGCTTGATTATATATACCAAGTTTCTGCTGGAATTTTAATTGGGTGGTATGATAGCTGTAGATCAATTTAGGAAGACTTGACTTTTTTTTCCTGCTTGCCTTATCACATTGTCTGAGGTCCCTACTACAGTGCTGAGTAGGAGTATAATGAACAGATATCCTTGCCTCATTCCTGATCTTAGGTAAAACACATTTAATTTTTCACTATTAAGTATGATGATAGGTTTAGGATTTTTGCAGATGTACTTCATCAGGTTCAGAAAGTTTCCCTCTATACCTAATTTCCAGAGAGATTTTATCATGACTGGATATTGAATTTTATCAATTTCTATTGAGATGATTAGGGGTCCTTTCTTGTTTAATCTGTTAATATGGTGATTTTAACACATTGACTTATTTTTGAATGTTGAAGCAACCTTGCATTCCTGAGATAAACCCCACATGATCATGATGTATCAATAATGCTCTATTCATTTGTCTAATATTTTATTGAAAATTTTGTGTTCATAAGGGATATTAGACTATATTATTTTCCTTTAATTTCTATCTAATTTTGATATTAAACTAATGGTTGCTTCATAAAATGGTTTGGGGAATGTTTTTAATGTTTCTATTTTCTAGAAGATTTGGTATTACTTTAAATTATTGGTCGGATTTACGAGTAAAACCACTTGGGCCTAGAGTTTTAATTTTTTAGAAGATTTTAAACTATGAACTAAATTTGTTTAATAGAGGATATTTGCAGCCATCTAAATTTTCTTGAAATCGTTTTTGTAATTTGTGTTTTTCAAGGAATGGATCCAGTTCATCTAACTTGTTGAATGTTTGTTTATAGCATGGTTTATAGTATTCACTTAGTATCCTCTGATGTTTGTGATATTCTCTCCTTTGTTTCAGGTGATGCTAATTGAGTCATTTTTTTAGTCCTCATTTTGATTAGAGGTCTGTCACTTTTATTGATCTTTTCAGTCAATCAGTTTTTGATTAAATACATTTTTCTCTATAATTTTGTATTTTCAATGTCATCAATTTCTGCTCCTATTTTTATTATTTCTTTCTTTTTGTATGAGTTGGGTTTTGCTCTTTATTTCTATTTTCTTAAATTGGCAGCTTAGATTATTGATTTTATTTCTTCTTTCTAACGCACACATTTATGATATAAATTGTCCTTTATGTACTGCTTTATCTACATCTGTTGATTTTTGATATGATACATTTTCATCTTTTTCAGTTCAGATACATTTTTTTATTTCCTTTGTGACTTATCCTTTGACCTGGGAATTATTTAGAAATATATTGT
>NW_017731704.1:1707841-1713229 GCF_001890085.2 Hipposideros armiger
TAATCTATGCATCTGCCACCAATTACTTTTTCTTCCTTTTTACAATGATCTGTAAACTCTCTCTTATCCAGAAATTTGAGAAACGAGGTCTTTATTTCATCTGAGTAGCTATAAATGGTGCAGAATCATTGATTTTTTTTAATGGGTTGATATAGTGTCAACTCCAGCTAAAGATCTGAGCTTATTTAACCTCTCTTTTGATGATCTTGAAGGCACTTGAAAATGAAAAGTTAAGTAGTTTGTACCACTTTCAGTATGTGGCAAAGCATCAATTCAAATTCAAATGTGTCCACTTCTAAAGTTATTATTTTACCATAATTCAAGTTGAAAATTAATTATTATAGCATATTTATGTTCAGATCATTAATTTCACCTTTGATTTACCCCAAATCCTTTTATAGCCTTTATGGCTTTTTATTATACTGCCCTACTTGGAAGTCATACCACAGTCCAAAATCTCTAAGAACCTTAATAAAACATTAAAAGAAAAACCCCAAGTCTCCATTTCTAGATTCTTATATTCTGAGTCTACCTGGTAATCTTATATGGAATAAAAACCAAGATCTGTCAAACTGGGGAATCTAGATAGAAATTTTAAGTATAAGATACTTAAACATCGAACAGTTTAATGTATGGCTTATGATTTTTGTTTTCTAATCTTTCAGTCATTCAGAATGTTACTATGAGGAATCTATGATAATGCAAAAACAAAACCAAAAACCCAAAAAATCCCAATAACAAACAAACAAAAACCAAAGTTATATTTGAAAAGTATATGAGTCTAACATTAGAGGCTTGGATTATAGACTCATTCTGCATATAAATATTCCTGAAGGAATGCTGTCTCATCTCTCACTTTCAATTCTTCACTGGTGAACGGTAGTGTAGACCTGTTACCATGCTTCAGAGAGCTCCCCTCTACAACTTGCTTTGTGTCTATAGTCCTCCCTTAAGTAAATGGTAATGGTATTGTATTATACATTATACAGTAGTATAGAGAATAAATCCACTTGTCTGTGATCTCATGCAGAGCTAATCCAGAGCTCCTAGTTCTGAATGTATAGTTGACAATAATTATTGAAAATAAATACACTAATAAGAAAGTGCTTCGATATTACTTTAGAAGTTCATTTATCTCTTATCACTTGAGCATAATTTGTTATATGTTCATCTAATTTGAATTTTCTGATGATAATACAGGGGATAAATTGTCTGCTCTTAGAAAGCATACTTATTATGTATCAAAAACTCTGCCCAGAGGCATTGAATATTTAGCAAAGGAGATATTCTCCCTTATTAATGTAAATTTTTCATTCTAATGCAGGAGACTATTAATAAAAACTCAGATTAAACAATTACAAACTACTAATGTCACTAAGAAAACAAGAGACTACAATGGATAATAATACAATGAGTAGTAATTTATACAGGATGGTTAAGTAAAGCATCTCTGATTAGATAACAGTTAAGTGATAACTTGAGGAAGAACAGTAACTCATGTGAGAATAGTAATGGAAGAAAATTACAGACACCCTGAGAAAGGAATATTTTATATGTTCAAAACCTGAAAAAAGACCAGTGAGGCTAGACTGCAGTGAATGAAAAGGTGGAAGACTGCAGTAAAGAAAGGTAAAGAGATAGGCAATTGCTACATAGAGGAGGGTCTATAGCCATGAGAACTAATTTTAATGTTATTCTAAGGATAAGAGGAAATAATTAAAAGGCTTTTATCAGAAAAATGACATGACTTAATAAATTGGCAAAGGGAAAGATCGGAAATGGGAA
Organism: Hipposideros armiger; assembly: GCF_001890085.2. Lineage (NCBI taxonomy): Eukaryota > Metazoa > Chordata > Mammalia > Chiroptera > Hipposideridae > Hipposideros > Hipposideros armiger. Next base: position 1,709,627 of record NW_017731704.1, read on the forward strand.
ACCCAGTCACAGGCTTTTGGATAGAGATGGAGGCAAAAGACATGGTGGCATGTGTTTGGGAGGTGGCAGTGGAGAAGAACAGAATTAGACAAATTTGAAATATATTGTGTTAGTATTTTAAAAAGATCTTATGCTGGCTGGGATGTGGAGGGTGAAGGGAAATGTGGAATTTATTATGACTTCTCTATGTTTAGTTTTAACAGCTGGATGGATAGTGATTCTATTTACTGAAGTGTGGAAAATTGGAAGTAGGTTAAATCTTGGGGAAAGGGCTCTGTGAGACAATGTCTACCAGTCAAGTAGAAGGATAGAATCCAACTCGAATACTAGGTCTGATCCTGTTATAAAAATTTGAGTTAGATTTTTACTTATTTTTTTNATAGCCACTCCAGCATCTTTTTATTATTGCTTGAATGATACATATTTTTTCATATTTGTCTTTTAACCTCTCTTATTATGTTTCAAGTTCTTATATTTGAAGACACATATATTTTAGCTTTTTAAAATAATTAAATATGACACTGGTTTTAATAAAGTGTGCACACCTCTTATGTTTAATGTAATTGATATGGTGGGATGTAGGTCCACCATTTTATTATTAATTTTTCTAATTGTACCATCTGAGTTTTTTCTGTTTTGTTTTGTTTCTTTTCTCCTGTCATCTTTTAATTATTAAATTATTTAAAAATATTTTAGTATTTAATTTAATTTATATATTGAATTTTTCATTGTATTTCTTCTGCAGTTTTTATGCATTGCTGTTGTGAATTACAATATAAATACCTAACCTTTACATTATACTTGGAGATGATAATTTACTTCAAGTGAAATACAGCCTTACAAACATATAGGCCCCTTTACCATTCTCCCTTTATGCTGCAGTTGTAACATGTATTAGATCTACATAACATGTTAGATACAGAACTACTGAAGACGCTTTGAGAAGACTTTTCTCTCAAAGAGGACACAACATGCTTCAATTTTGCTTTATTCTAGGGTGCCTGGAAATGTAACACTGTTTTTAGGACTATGAACAATTTTGCCCACGAGAACAATGGTAGAAAAGAGAGGACTTTTTTTTTTTAATAATGAGGAAATGCTTCCCAAGTATTCTTCAGCAGGTTTTATTTTGACTAATTGGCAAAAAATTAGGACACAGTCACTTCCAAAAGGAATATTCTAACTCATTCTTTTGAATTATTCTGTCTTGCAAACTCTCCAGTTCCATACTGTTGTAAAGTACAATAATTAATTATTTAAGCTACTCTCATGACTTTTCTTGAAACCTAAAGCATCCTACATTCCCAGAATATAGCTAAAATAAGAGAATGTTGTCACTTATTTAGGCTAAATATTAGATTGGCACTGACCAGTGTATTTATTTACATTATCAGAAAAGGTGGGATTTGGTACAATGAGGCTGTTCTTAGGAATTGGAAGTATAGGTTCACAGACTTCTCTACAGGGATATGCGTGTGTGTGTGTGTGTGTGTGTGTATACACACACACACATACACACACACACACATATCCAGAATAATTTTGTTTACCTTCTATGTGTGAAGAAGTTTGGATATGTAATTATAGTTTTTTGGGGGTAAAAAAAAGTATCACATCAAACATAATTTTTTTAATAAACTTTTTTTTTTACATTCACTGCCAATGCATTCGTAATTTCCAAAATCTCTGTTGAAGTACTTCCTCACTTGCTTCTGATAATCTTCAAGGGTTATTCCATTATATTCACAAGCAAGCCCTCTCAATGAGACTACAGCAGGGCAAACTGTAGCCTGCAGATCAAATACTGTCCACCACCTATGCTCATGTTTTGTAAATAAAATACTATTCAAATATATCCACGCCCATTCATGTACCAATTGTCTGTGGGTGCTTTCTCACTGCGTTGGTAGCTGAACAGCTGCGGTAAAGCTGAGTAGTTGCAATAGAGACCATACGGCTCAGAAAACCTAAAGTACTTATTACCTGGCCATTATACAGAAGAAGTTTGCTTACTCTGACATGGAACATCCAATAACCATTTTTCTGTGTTCTACTTTACACTTATTCCATGATGTGATGATATGTCTACATGGACACTACCCCTGCAGCTGGCAGTCAACTTAAATTCCCACTTCAGATATCGATGTCTCCAATAGCTCGGGAAACCACTAAAATATGGGTCTTTGGAGTCACATATTTACAGCCACTGCTTTCAGGGTGCCAGATACCTCTGGTTGTCACTGGCAAGGATATTTGTGGTCCCCCTGAAATCTTTGATATGACAGAGCTGAGCTGTGTTCTCATGTGCCCTAAATGGACATAGCCATGCCAAATTCCATGTATAAGTAGAAAATACCCAAATCTCCCACTTTTGTGTTAGTTTTAAAATTACTACTTTTATTGCCCAGCATTTATTACAATCATAATGAAACAGTTTATTATCAGGTTTGGATTTTGTTTGTCTGTTTGTTTTCTGTTATATATTACCTTAGGATTTGCCCACGAGTTCATGTCTAGGGCAGAAAATACATTTGAAGTGACCAACACGATATTGGGCTCAGAATTATCTTTCTTTTCTTTGCATATTTTATGTCTTTCTTTGTCTCCTTTAAAATGAGTTTCTTCCCAGAAAGTTCCTTGTACCTTTAGGTAAATAAGCTTATGGTAGGTCGTCCTCACCAATCCCCTGAAGACTTGTGTGAATATGTCTGCATTTCAGCTGGCATAACCTAAATTCTAACTGTGAATCCTTTAAATCCTTTAACTGTGATTCCACTATTGCATTCAATCCCTAAAACAATTCTGGAGGAAGGTAGTGCCCATCCTACCATATAGATGAGAAAATTAATGTTTAGAGACCTTACATAAAATGTTCAATTTTAAGCAGAATAAGCCAGGTGAAAATCACACTCCTAACATTTTTGCTTGTCACCAGACCAGGATGCCAACCTCTGGGATGAATAATTAAATTGTACATCTCTTTTTATATTATTTTATTTCTATATTTGAAAATTAAAAATAGTGGAAAAATGAAAAGTAGTATCAAAATCGAGGAAGTATCATAAAAGGACAGCTTTAGAATTGGGAAAGAACAATTTTATCATTTACGTTTGGTGACTTAGCATATCCATTGGCTGATTTATGTGAAAGAGCTTCAGATTTGTTTTTCTGAAGTGCCATCTGTCTAGAGCTCCTTTTTTTCCTCCCTGAGGGCTTCTTGAGTCACTGATCAAGTTAAGTCCTAAGAGCTTGGTTCCACAAATACAGAGCCTTTCCTAAGCCAGTGCCTTGATATATTACGCCAATCACTGAATTTCACTCAGATTTGGCCATTTAGAGATATGGGCAGAGAAATGAACAAAGCACAGTGCATACCGTATTTCCCCATGTATAAGACTCTCCCTTGTATAAGATGAACCTTAATTTGGGGGCCTGAAATTTGAAAAAAATGTATTACATAAAGTTATTGAACTCAGGTTTTATTCATCATAAAATTCACACAACTCCTCATCACTTGCGGGAAATGCAAGTAAAAAATCTACAACCACTGTATAAGACGCACCCAGTTTTTAGACCCCAAATTTTTTGAAAAAGGGTGCGTCT
>NW_017731704.1:1715942-1717614 GCF_001890085.2 Hipposideros armiger
CTATATCTATACCTCTACACACACACACACACACACATATACACACATACATACATATATATATATATATATATTTAATTATAGTTGACATTCAATATTATATTAGTTTCAGGTGTATAGCACAGTGGTTAGACATTTATATAATCTATGACATGATCCTCCTGATAAGTCCAGGACCCCTTTGCCACCCTAATAGTCTTCACAACATTACTGATTATACTCCCTATAGTGTATTTCACATCCTGATGACTGTTTTGTGACTTCTAATTTGTACTTCCTAATCCCTTCCCCTTTCTCACCCATCCCGAACCTCCCTCCCATCTAGCAACCACCAGTTTGTTCTCTGTAAGGATTACCCTACCTGACAATTAATTGATATTTAAAGTAATAAAAAGGTCACTAAATTATGTGCTTAACAGTTTTAAAATATATATTGCAATTCCATGTTATGGTCCGCTAAGAGAAATTGGGAGCCAGGGAAAGTAAGAAATAAATGTATATAAGAAGGAAGGAGAAAGAGAGAAGTTTATCAGAAATGAATCTTGCTGAGCTAAAGTCACTCTGATCACAACTTTTTCTTTGCTGTGAGCTTCATCAGATTACCATAGCGTTATCTCTGCTTTTTCAGAGATTAAAAGAAATGGCTACTCAGGGACACAGTAGATATTGGAAATAATGAACTAGTATTCTCAGCTTTATAATTCTTCGTCCTTAAGAACATAACTCTGATGATAGATATTAACTAGACTTATTGTGATTATTTCACAGTATATGCAAATATCAAATCATTATGTTGTACACCTGAAACTAATATAGTGTTTTATATTATACTTCAAATAAAAAAAAAAAATATATATATATATGTATATATAAAACTCTGCAAATTACATTGAAGGAAGAGAGAGGGAGAACAATTTCTGATTTCTGAGACAGTGGCTAGGAGAAATCAGCCTAGCATGTATTGGACCCCAAGGTTTAAATCTATTTCTCTTTTACTTACCATGTGTGAAGGCCAAATACAAAATATATTTTCATGTTAACAAAGTGAATTTAGAAATCACCACCACATTTTGTAATAGAGAAAATATAGCGGACATAAACAAGTTAGCAGATTTATTTAATAGATAAATAATAACAATCACTAATAAATTCTGAATACATACTGTGTAAAAAAATCTAATATATACATTATCTCATTTGATCTGCACAAAAATTCAATAATTTAGTATTGTTATACTCTTTTACAAAGGAGAAAACAGGTTAAGTGAGATTAGCCACTTGTCCAAGGTAACAGATAACAAATGGGAGATATGAGATTCAAGTTCAGATCTATGCTACACCGTATTTTCCATGGGAGCATTTTCTAGCATATTATTCTTATCTAGCAGTCAAAACAGCTAGTAGTTCAAGAAGTATTCCTACTACAAATCAATAAACTGTGGTAGTCTTTTAAGGCACCATAAAATGCACCATTTGTTACAAGTCCAAAGTCATCAGATAGTTGTGTCTACAGAAGACTAGCCAGGAATACTGCCTCCCCTATTTGTACTATTGACTGAAAAATAATATCAACGAGATGTTTCATCACCAAAAAGGATTTATTCAGGAAAAAGAAAGGGTTGCAACCTAGTGCATACAGACATGGCAAGCCATTTGTGCACTCTAGCCTGCC
>NW_017731704.1:1721328-1727227 GCF_001890085.2 Hipposideros armiger
TATAGTCTCAGCTACATACAGAGAAATAAGTGTAAAATATTACAGAGCAATGTAATACTGTGGTAAATCACTTCTGGGTGCAGCTCTTGGATTTTTGCTACCAACTAAAAATCTTCAGGACTAAATATGCATTTTACCTTCGAAAGGAAATTTTATAATGTGATATCCACAACTCTCATTTAATCTTTACTAAAGCAAAACAGAATAATATTGTTTACCTCCTAGACTTTAGTAACTCAGTGAAACTGGCAGATGCTGGAGGCCTTGGACCTTGTAACTCAGAGTGAAGTCAGATTTTGAATTCCTGTTATCTGATTCTGGCCTTAAGATTTGGCTGCAGGAGTTGCCTCAGAAGTGAAAGAAAAAACAACCTCCCTTAACTCAAGATCTCCACCCGTTTTCACTGAGTCAGGATCCATCCCTGGGCGGCTCTTTGGCAAATCAACCCAGAGCCATCTGTTAAGAAGAAATTAAGAAGAATTTGTTCTTTCTATATTATTGTGTCTCAGCTGATGCAATGGGAGAAAATAGAACAAAAATAAAGTATATTAAAAAAAAATTAAGAAGTAGATGCTGCAATAGCTCAACTTTGAGGAAAACCCTATGTTTTTGTCCATATATAATAGTTCATGCGTTTGTCAACTATTCAAATTTTTAAGTGAAATAATGCCTATCCATAATTTTACAAGTCAAATTGCTTTCTAGAGCATAAGATAAAAAACTGAAGTCCCTTAATGCCCCCACTCCCTTCCTAGTGCCCAAGTCTGTAAGTACTATTCCCCAGATCCAAGTATTTCCCACTCTTTTACCTGTTTCTTCCGGCTTTCACTCCATGTGTCTAAATAACATGCTGCAGCAGCCCTGGCGAGGCACCATCACACATCTCCTTAGCCCGCCTGATGAACGTTTTCTTGCATATTTGCCAGTATTCCACCTTTAACTTGTTTTCACAAACAAGCCATTTGCCCATGAAATGCAGAAGTTAACACCTATGGGACAATCTTCAAATATAATAAGGGGAGTGGGGACTTAGGTGCCCCAGCCTCCCTATTCTCTGGTGGGTTGATTCTTTGGCAAGTTCTACGTTATATGTCGGATAGTCACCAAAAGGATAGAGTTTCTCAGTTGCTCACAATAGCAACCAACTTGGTAACATAGTTTTTATTTTCCATTAACTCTGTTCATCTTTTTTTTTCCAGGTGCTTACTTCTATTTTTGAGATTGCCTTTTCAATTAACTATATCCTTCNATTTGTGCACAAACCTCAGTATTTTCTTCCTCATATTGTAATCAGGTCATAACAGACAGCTTACTATTTAAATACTTGCCTGTGCTTGTCACATTTTAGCTTCACAACTGACATTAGTTAACATTATATAAATGGTTAACATTATTGTTCCAGTGCAAAATAAACACTGAGAATAAAGATTAAACCATCTTCTCAGTGACTGAAGCTAGTACATAAATTGAACCGGGGCACTCCGGATATCTCCAAAACCTAAAAATGAAAGAGCTTTTAAATGTAACTCAAACAAGTTAAAACATTACATTTAAATGTGCTTCTATGTAGGACTAGAGGTGTCTCTAAATTTAAAGTAGAACCCAGCCAACATATAATCTATTTCAGCAATGTTCTACAATAGGAAATAATTATATTGATATCTGAACATAGAATATTCTAGAGGAAACATTTTAACACTTGAGCTTTGTGCTTATTCACCTTGAATACTGCTATCTTGATATATACGAGTATTAAAAACTCAGCAAATGAGGGGTGTATGAAGCGAGAGTGTTTACTCTAAAAGAGATCATCAGTATAATTGTTATTTAGGAAATGGGTCAAGATTTTAGGGCCTGTTAAGAAACTACTTCTGGGAAAACCAGCCATAACTTAGTTGTTCTCCTTTCACTGAGTCCCATTAGAATTCGGTTTTGCTTTAAAACCATCCTCAAACCAAGTAAAGCAGCAGACATTACATGAACACTTCAATGATGTACAGCCGATAAATAAATCACTGAGATGCTCCTCCTGAGAAGACCAAATAGCTCTCTTTTATTAACCCTGTTAAATTCCTAGATTCTTCAAGTCTTCTTACGCCACTTCCCTTAACCAATTGCACTGACAATGCAAATTTAAACAAGGAAGATATTCTAAAATATCAGAACATTGTTCCCTGCAAATGAGTAAGAAAGTTTACCACATGAATAGTTAATATCACAATCCAAAGCCAGGGGATGAAATCTACTGACTCCTCCTAACATACACATTTTAATGAGATCAACGTTTATGATCCATTTGTAACCAATTTATGTGATGCCCAGGTTTTATTTTCTAAACCAACCCTTCATGTGTTATAATAATGAAGACCATAAGTGGGCCTCCCATCCCACCCTTAGGCTTTGAAATATAGTATACAATTAACTTTCAATATAAAAGTAATATTTACTGAAAGAGAGGAAAATACTACATAAAACATTTATTGTACATTATTAAGCTTGCAATATAGCCTTTTTTTAATACTCATGGGAAAGTTATCTTAAAATAGTTTGGCTTTGTTTCCTTCCTCATTTTTCATACCTATGTACAATCACACACAAAAATCCGTATGTGTATACGTGGCATTCAATACGTTCTCTTCTTCATATCCCTAATTTATAATGCAGTTGAGGCATTTCCGTCATTTTATTGTCATGTCGGGGCTTTCATGAGTATACTGTTTGTGCTTCTAGAAAGGGCTAAAATATAAAGACAATGGAACACTGGTGTCTTATTTACTTTCACATGTTTCCTGTTTCTTTGTTAGCCTGCGTGTCCTTGTTTGGGTTCATGATGAGTTCTAGTGGTTACTAATTTTACTTTTAATACTTTAAGCGATGTAATATGATTTATAAGGAAGGCATAAGCTGAGGGAAAGTTAAGGCAGTTCCGGGTGAGCTTAACTTCCCTGTTTTTCTTTCATATTCACTAATCCCCATGTCTTATCAAACATACTCCTGAATGAATTTTTGGACTGAGGTTTTGCTAAGTTTCTGGGCAAGCATCCATGTCAAATGAAGTGACACATTCCTCTGTGATGGATTTCTGCATGCATCACTGGTGAAACGCTGGGAGGGCCCGTCTAATTGATGGACCATGTTCTTTATTTTCAAGGTAAAGGCTGCCGAGGTTCATCACACACCAGAACTCTTGGTTTGGCTTGAACTTGCTTTGAGCCAAATAGACCCACACACATACAAGAAAGACAAACATTGCCAAGGGATTTATTTTCCACAAGAAGCTGTGCACTACCGGCCAAAGAAAACAAACTTCAAGAAAAAGAAAGCTCTTATGATGCAACTAGGACTGACTCTCAAAATTCTATTTCTCCCTCTGCTAGAGAACAATCAAAGGCAGTGCAGTGGTCAAAGATCACTCCAGCCTAAAAGGATTTTCTGTGGAATTCCTTCACTTCTCTTTCACCACATGTTTAAATAATAAGGTAAAACTCCTTTTTTTGCCTGAAACAAAAAGAGTTCCTGCATGAGGTCAATAGCCTGTCTGTTATTCTTTTCCTCCACATTCTTCCCAAGAGGGACATAGTCAGAAAAGCTAGACTGCTTTTGGTATTGAGATATTTTTTCTTCCTTTGAAATAGTGTAAGATCTATAACAATATCTGTGATACCTTGTTATTCATTTATTATCATTTTACTATATTACTATTTATTAGAAAGGTAACTTTAGTCTAAACTAAACTTCATTCCTATTTTACACTTAGAATTTGAGTAGCTTCTCCTGGGTGTGGATCTCAGGACTTTGCAGATTCTGCTGTTCACAACTCCAGGGAGTGCAGAGTATGTGAACTAGACAGAATGGGAATGCCATCCCAGAAACTATGTAGCTAATGTAGCACTGTAGCAAATTAAGCACCATAACAGAAATGCCATTTTCGTGGAATGAAAATGAGAAAAGGAAGGGAGGGAGGTGGGGAGGGAGGACTGACAAAGCTATAAATTGTGTATCCATGCATCATAGTATGGCTTGCCTCCCCTCAGAATAGCAAGCCTGCTTCATTCAGATCAATATATTATTTTCAGCCTAGAACTTCCTTGAACTAAATGCAATTTGAGCCTCAACCCAAATTTTATAAAATAATATAGAAATTTATTTTACAAACAAATTAATTGGAAGAACAAGATATATATGCTGTTTGGATGATGGAATTTTTCTGATAAAATATTTTGATGAGTTAAAGGAAAGTTATTCAGAAACATGTGGATTAAATTTTTTCTTCAAATACACAAGGGTTTAGAGAAATAGAAGTTCGAGCATTTGGCAAAATACTTGACAAATTTTTTGAAAAGTTATCTGGCTTAAAATATGACTGGGTTCGCCCATTCCTTTAGGAGACCAGCTGTTGATGTATCATTAAAGGAGAAAAGAAAAATAAAGGTCAGTTCAGCTGTGTCTGCAAGCAGGCGTGTCAGATGTAGACACTTATACTGCAGGAGGTCACTTTATATGTGTCTGCATTAACAACAAAAAAAAGAAGTTCAAATTCCAGTAGCACATATATAAACTTATATCAGTAGGGGAGGTATTTACAGAATATAGCACATTCTTTTCAAAGCATACATTTTTGGAATGGTAACAATGAAGAATTTCATCTCCATGGAGAAGCCATTTGTACGCCTGTGGGGCTGGCAAATGTGCCAAATTTGCCACCATGAAATCACTGGCAGTGGGGGTGGGAAAAAGAAAAACCTCATTTTAATGGTGAATTTAAATCTGAGGAGTCCACGGGCTGCTTCCTCCCTCGGGGAAATGTAAACAGTGAAGAATTTGTTGAAGAGGAATTTTCAATGGCTGGGATCAAAGTGCGCTTTAGCGGTGTGGCCCAGCAGGCAGGGCTGGCTGTGGGAATAGGCATCCCTGAAGCTGTTTGCTTCGATGGTGAGTTTTAGAGAGTTCGTGAGTGCTTATCAGTCCACCACCATCATTTGCCGTTGTCCTGAATGTGGCTTCTGAGAAGTTTACAGTTGAAGCCCTAATGAAACAACCTTTTAATTTCCCAGTGAATGACTTAGCAGGGAATAAAATCTAGGATTGGAGCTGCCCATAGCAAACTTTGCCAAAGAGACAATTTTGCTAAGATGTGGTCTAGATACAGAGAGGTAAATAGAACCACTGATATGCTGTGTTTAGATCAAGTGGAAATTCAACAATTGTCAGTGTTTACTCAGAGAAACCCTGGTGGTGAAAGGAGAGCAAGTGTTGAAGTGTGGAAGGCCAACGGTCACCAGAAGATAAGACAGTAACAGGATTATGGCTTTTATTTGGAGGTTTCTAGCTCTCTAGGAACTTTCAAATGCATTCACACATTTGATCCTTCTAGCAGCCCTAGATTCCTGACTGAATTGAGTAGCTATAATTACAGTATCAGCACGAGCTGTTTATGTAATTTACTATGATGTTGGCTTGTAGACCATGTCTCCATTCAAATTGGACCAGTTGTTCCTCATGCCTAGAGATTATTTGCTTATATCAAAGATTATGTTGTCTGTATGTCCTTTTTAGAGACATGTCTCTTCATATCCTTTGCCCATTTTTTAATTGGGTTGTTTGTTTTTTTGGTGTTGAGTTGAATAAGTGTTTTATAAATTTTGGATATTAATCCCTTATCAGATATATCATTGGCAGATATCTTCTCCCATTCAGTATGCTACCTTTTTGTTTTATTGATGATTTCCTTTGCTGTGAAAAACTTTTAAGTTTGATGTAATCCCATGTGTTCATTTGTTCCTTTATTTCCGTTGCCCGAGGGGATATCGCAGTAAAAATATTACTGAGGGTAATGTCTGCAAATTTACTCCCTATTTTTTCTTCTAGGAGTTTTATGGTTTCAGGTCTTACATTTAAG
>NW_017731704.1:1728029-1730199 GCF_001890085.2 Hipposideros armiger
AAGACCTCTGTGGCTACCACATAGTTTTTGAAATAAGCACACATACTTTCCGCTGACTAGAAACAGATAAAGGGGCAGAGGCTGAGGCATAATGGAGGACATCGTTTCATGGGAAGGACAGGCCTCGCTTCTGGAGCTGGGGCAAAAGTTCACCGCAGAATAAGGCCTCTAAATTCCAGGAGCAGCTGGACTTGGACCATGTTGGTGCTCTTTCTGGTTACCCATTTGAACTTCTCTCAAATCCTCAGAAAAAGGCCACTCTACAGCTGTAGGAGATGGAGGTATAACTTGGGTAGGGTAGACAGAATCGCATCTGATGAATCTCTGTTCCACAGTATCCAACTAACTGATATAGTGAAATATGTCTTTTCTAAGCTCAAATGTTAACACTATGTCATGTCCTTGACCCTCAGTTTCCTCCCTCATTTGTTTCAATGATGAAAATATATAATGTATATAAACTCACTTTGAAATTTTAAAATACTATATATATGTTATGAGTATGTTAGAAGTGCTACATGCAGAAGTGCTGTATAATACATATGGCTGTATGGTTATCTCTATTGCCATTTCTCAGTTATACAGTCATAATATTTAATGGCTTCAAATACTGCAGACACTACCCTTGACATCTTTTCATACCATAAAGTGTAAAAATGTACTTCTATTTTCTCTATAAGGCTTATTACTAAAACTAATTTCAATTTTAATTAAAAACTAATTTTTGAACATTTTTATATTTTCTTAACAGGCATTTGTAGAAATAAAGGTTATTCATCAATGGCATAGATCAAGAGAAGAACTTACAAATCCTCCAAAATAATAATATAACACGTACCAATAGAAAAAAATCTTAATTTGATAGAGATTAATGAAGTTTCAGCTATAATTCTTAATACAGATACACTTTGCAAGCATTTGTCTTTTTGTTTATACCAGGCATGTAAACATTTGTTTCATTTTAGAGAGAATACACCCTGGTGTGAATCTTGGTGAGAAATATTCCTTAACTAAATAAGTAAGCTAAGGAAGACAAACGCAGTCCCTTCTCACCAATGACAAACCAGGGCGTGGACATGTGCCCTAGACTTGGTCTATTAGATCCTCATTGGAGACTTTGGATCTTAAATTTGTGATACTAAGTTGTAAACACCGTTGCAAAACCATTCATGCAGTGATGGCAGCCTTGTGACCCAGCAATGGCTGTGAGTGCCCAGTGTCAGAAATGTCACCTCTGCTGATAGCACATTGTTTAGACTATTGGGTCTTGGCTGCACTCCCCTTTTCCTAGCCTCTCTTGATGCCTGTCTGTTTGCTAAAACATTGTCAAGTCTCCCCATCAATTCTGTGAGTTACTTGACATCAATATACAGTAAAACCTTGGATTGTGAGTAACGTGGTTTGCGAGTGTTCCCCAAGACGAGCAAACATTTCTAATACATTTTAACGTGGTAAAGGAGCGATGTTTTGCACTATGAGTAGTTTGTTTCCAGAACGAATTATGCTTGCAAACCAAGGTATTACTGTATTATTTTTTTCTTTGTTTTTGGATGTCTGTTTCTATTCCTCACAGCAAGACACCTGCTTGATCCAAACACAGATTCCTGTATGCATGTATCTGTTTGCTGGCTTCTTAATGGCACAAGAAAAACAAATTCCTGCTTTGTTAATGATTACCTCCCAACTACTTTACTATGATTGTTTTAAATCACTAAGAGATTCTTGAGTAATGAGAGTTATATTTACTTCCAAAGCTAAAACAAAACAACAGAAAACCACAAGCATACATTATATATCATTCCCTGAATAACCTCAGTACTTTGGCAAAATCAAGTAATATAAGTTGGCTATTTAGTTACAACTTTTGCTTTAAAATAGTTAAGCATTTATGAATAAATGGGAAATCAAGCTGAAAATAAATGAACAGAACCAGTAAAGATATTTAGTCTAGCATTTCTAAATACCTTTTTAAATATTCATCATATGCTGCATAAGTTATGCCTGTTTGGAATGCTTCAAAAGCATTATTTAAAAATTCTGATGTTTTTAGTAATTTTTAATATTTTGATTTTTTTCCTCTTGATTTTTTTCTAACTAAGAAATGCGTCTGCTGTTGCAAATGGTAAGATTTCATTCTTTTTTATGGCAGAGTAATACTCCACTGAATAAA
>NW_017731704.1:1737430-1741449 GCF_001890085.2 Hipposideros armiger
TATATATATATATATATATCCATGAAACAAGTACTCAAATTTAGAACTGGTCTGTTATTCCTAATGTTCTCGGTGCATATATTCGTATGATCCTGATATATCCCATCCCCTTGTCCACATGTTTTCCCTTCCAGAAGAATTTCAATTTTGGATTTTTCTCAATCATGCCTGTGTTTTATTTGGTTTCAAATGAGGTTAAACAAAATAGGAATATATTCCTGTAAATGTTAACTTATTTGGAAAAAGGATCTTTGAAGAAGTAACTAAGGATCTTGAGATAACAAGATCATCCTAGATTATCCAGGTGAGCTCTAAATCCATTGCCAAGAGTCCTCATGAGAGTGAAACAAAAGAAGACTACACAGAAGAGGAGGCTGTGCAGCCACTGAGGCAGAGGCTGGAGTGATGCGGTCAGAACCAAGAAATGCCAGGAACTAGAAGCTGGAAGAGGAAGGAAATGAATTCACCGTTACATCCTCTGGAGGGAGCATGGCCTCGTTGAATTTCTGACTTCTAGCCTCCAGAATTGTGAGAGAATAAATTTCTGTCGTTTTAAGCCTTCAAGTTGTGGTAATTTATTCTGGCAGCCTCAGGAAACTAATGCAATTCTTGTTTCTAAGTAGGTTTTAATTTTTTCATATACATTTCTATTTTGTCCAAAGTTCCTGTAATCCATTTACTTATAATAATTTTGATAATAACATAAAGTAATAAAAATTTTCACTGACATTTAAAAGGATTACATAATGGCAAATGCAGCATTCGGGTGGTTTTTCTTCTATCTCGAGGTGGGGGGTGGGATTTGGAACCCTGAGTACTCAGAAATTCTAATGTGGAATGCGAGGAAGACAGCCTGAAACTGTCCTGGAGATTAACTCAGCTCTTAGCTATAAGGGATGTCACACAGTGCTTTATCTCCAGCAATGTCAGAGCCCAGTAAGGAACCAGAACAGTTTACAGGGCCATAATGAGTACAAAGGCAGATGATACAATAGCAAACAGAAGTTGAAGTGTCTGGAAAAAACGCTGTAGAAACTAGATGCTAACCTGGGCTGAGCTAGGACAGTCTTTTCTTGACTTTAAGAATGATTTAGAGCAGGTTCTCAACCTTCCTAATGCTGCAACCCCTTAATACAGTTCCTCATGTTGTGGTGACCCCCAACCATAAAATTATTTTCGTTGCTACTCTATAANCAGTGATGACTAATGGATCAGGTTAGTCCTAATAGTGAGAGAGATGGGCTGCCAGCTAGTGTATTGTTTGACTTGTGCAACCAGAAAAAACAGCAACAACAAAACAAGAAACTTGTGTAACTAGAAAAATATCAAAATAAATAAACAAGAGGTCTATATCCACTGCCACAAAGGAAAAATCACAATCTCTTGCCCTACATTTGAGCCAAGTCACAAACTCAAAATCTGTTACTCTCAAAGGAATATGGGTTCCTTTGAAGAAGGATGTCACGATCTTAGAATTATAAACATATACAATATTCCCCCAAACCTGTCCAAAGGTTCTAGAGTAAAGGTATCTTGGGAATGCAGACACTCAGATCTTTTAAGGGTTGTGACCCACAAGGTTTGAGCTGACACTACCTGTGGACCTGACATAATGCCATGCTCCTCAGTTAGAACTGGATATTATAAAGGCCAGGTGATAAATGGAGTTCTGTTCCAAGTTCAGTTCATCATAGTTTCAGTGGAATGGTGGACTCACCGTGTTGTCCTTTTCCCAGACAGAGGTGTGTAAATGAGATGGATATACTGAGCAGCAGGCAGAACATTCACACCGCATGTCTAGGCTCTGGTGTAAGAGCCATTAGGATAGTAAGACAATTCAGTTGAAAGACCTTACAGTTTTCCTCCTCTCTACCTTCCAGTCAAGATTATAAATCAGAAGCAAAACTCAGGAGAAATTATAGAGATTGGTGTCACCCTCAAAGAATTATAAGATTGGTTGTCCTCAGAATATTAATGACCAACTCAGCTACGTCACCCTGGAAGAAGTCAGATGGATATGGACAATGATAATAGATTACCCTGAACTTAAAGTGTTAGCTCCAATTAAAGTGGCTGTGCCAGATGTAAACATCTTTTCTGGGTTATCAGCACAGCATCTTTCACTTGATTTATTTGATTAGAAGCAGTTTGCTTTTATTTGAAAAGGGCAACAAGACACATTTTTGTTTTTGCCCACGTGTGTTAACCCTCTTTCTTTCTTTTACTATATAGTCTAGAGAACTTAATTATTTTTATTTTTGTAGAATATTATGCTGGTTAACTATGTTGATGACACTAGGCTAATTTAACTTTGTAGACAAAAAATACCAAGTACTCCGAGTATGCTAATAAGACAGATGTCAGAGTGTAGGAGATGAACCCTTCAAAGATCCAGGGGCCTGCCACATCAGTGAATTTTTTAAGGTTCCAATGATCAGAAGCATCGTAAGGTAACTGTCATGTTACTGTATCTTGAATCCCTACCACTAAGAAAGGGACACAGTGCTTTTGGACCTCTTTGGATTTTAGAGAAGTATATTCTCTACTTGAGAATGCTTCTGAGACCTATTGTGTGATTCTGAAGGCTACTGATTTTGAGTGAAGCGGAGCATCAAAAGAGTGCTCTGCAACAGGACCACGGTGCAATGTCAACTCCCCTGCCTCCTGACAAATCTTAGAGAACTAGAGGTATCCATGGTAGATAAGTGGAGATAAGGATCCTACAGGGGTCTAGGACAAAACAGTAAGAAACGGCAGCATGGATCCCTAGTGTTCCGGAGCCAGGACAGGCTCCAGGAATTAAAAAATTAAAANTTTCTTTATCCAATCGTCTGTTGATGAGCATTTCAGTTGTTTCCATGTCTTAGCTATTGTGAATGTCTATTATGTTGCTTTGTGCACCTGAAACTAATAATAATAAAAAAGAAATGGTTAGGCAACAGAATATAATTTAACTGTTGGGAAGTAGCCTAGTGAAACAAATTATAAATAAACATACACACAAAACAAAAATTTTGGGGGGGGCAAACTCAACTTTAAGTTTTCACTTGGCACTTAGCAGTTGTTTGCCTTTGTTAAACCACCCTACACCTCTGAATCTGGTTTTTAAATGATAAAAACACAGAAATCATAACAATACTCACAGGCTTTTAAAGATTAAGGTGATATTCTTGAATGTATGTTATAACATGAACTGTTGCATAAGTATGTTACTGCTATTCTGATCTTTGATTAAACCTAGTCTTCATCTAATTATGCATTTCACATGTTTTCTTAAAATTATTATTGTCAAAATTAACAATATTTTTGAATAGCCAGTATCTTGGCTTCCTCTTCCAGCAGCCAGAATTGATATTTTATGTTTTTGTCATAAATGAAATATCATTCACAGATCACATAGTCTGCTTTGATATCAAGTTCATCACTGAGTAAATACATTTCAGTTAAAAAAATATGTCAGTGGGTGATCCATTTCAAATATCAACTCTACACCTGTGGGGACATGTATTTTGTTTTCTGAGTAGGCTCTCATTGTTTAATTTTAAAAAGTAACTGGTTAGATTCAGTGGTTCTTACATTTCATTTCAATTTGGAAATTCTATGAATGTGATATATGTGTAGCAGATGTATAGCAAAAAAACTATTTCAGTCCTTTCTCTGAAGGACATATATTGAAATAGATGGTACAGAAGTATATATAAGAATGTAATTATAACGAATAATCCTATTAGAAAGCAGCGATCATTAGCGTGAACAGTGCGAGCGTACTTACTGTGGTGTGACTTGTGTGGAGTGGAGCAGTTCCAGTTGACCAAAATAAGCTGCTTCTCTCCACTTGTCCAACTGCACTGTTGGTTTGAAACTCTCACCATAAAAGTATTGATAATAAACACATTTTAAGGCACCTTTCACCAAGAACGAGCTTTTTTAAAAGGCCATTGGGAATCCTATATAAGGATGAGGGTGCGAATTTGGGGTTCCTGTCTTTAAAACATGGCCTTTGATTAACATTACCATTC